>NC_044978.1:159570180-159893415 GCF_008728515.1 Papio anubis | reverse complement strand
GAGTCTTGTCTAACCATTAGGCCCCAGCACCCCCAACGTCCGCCTGACACTAAGTACTGTTAAGTACTTTTGGGAAGAACTGTGGCACATCTTTATTGGTGACTAGTAACTTCTAGTGGACAAATGTTATAGGATCAGCTTTCAGTTCTTCATTTACATAAACTGAGCAGTTATTAATATATTACTCATTTGGCTTAAGTTATGAACTCTCCTCTTTTAACGGATAATTTCATATCTTTTCGAGTTTAGGGAAATAAAAGAATGGATTATTTAAAATATTACAATTTTATTTATAGTCTCACAGATTTTTAAGAACATTAAAAAGTGCTGGTTAATATGAAATTGGAAGTAGTAAAATCGATAAGTATTAGGCATAGACTATGAGGTTATATTGTGCCACTTAGTTGTGGAGGATATTTATTCAATAAATGTTTGAATGTCTACTATTTGCTAGACAGCAGACACTTTTTAGATGCCGGAGAAGTAGGAGAAAACTAAACTAATGAAGTTGCTGCTGTCATAATTTTACTTTTAATGCTGTGGTCGTTTGTTGGCCAATTGTAGTTTTGCTATGTGCAGTATGTGGTCTTAGAATAAAATTGGCAGCTTCTTCATATTATGATTGCTACGCATTCCAGTACTCACTAGTTTGCAGATTCCTCTAATTGAAACTGAATGGCACATTGGTTTTATTTATTAATCTTTTAACTCATAATATCAGTTATACAAATCACAATGATAAATCTCTTTGAGTTTTATACAAAGCATATCCATATTCTTAACTTACAATCAAGTTTAACTTAGTGTAATAGACCTAGAATTAGAAGTCAGATCTGTTAACTCCTAGTTTTGTGTTATTTTTGCCATATGCTGTATAGTATTTTTTATGAGATTTGTTTAAAAATCTCATAGAAATATGCACATATGCTGGTCCTCTGAATGTAACTAAACTTATATATGAATAATCTATGATGAGTTGTTTAAACGTGTTTATAACATTATCTGGTAACTTTTATAGTGTACTAAAAATTTAGTTTTACATTTTGAAGTCTTTAAGTTTGTTTTCAGGCAGGTGACTGGTAGTCATGATAGATTCATCGTAAGCCCTAAATACGTTAATAATTAGGATTATTTTTTTCTTCGTGTTCTAATTAGTAAAAGAGTAAGAAGCTGGTATGAGTCTCAGGCCTCTAATTTATAATGTAACAACATGAGAACAGACTCTGTAGGAATGAAAAGATAATAAGTCTTTGTATTTAGTCAGTCTTCAAGATTTCTGGATAAATGGGAGCTGTTTTTAGTTAAATACAAATTCCCAAGCAAGACATGATATGTTTATAGACAATTCCTTTCTAATTAATTACGGGGATGTTCTTGAAAAATCTTATACAAGGAAAATTTCAAATTGAAAAACAGACCTTTGGGAAAAATAGGCTTCAGACAGTCCGTAGCCTCACAAAGGCCCTTATTAATATTTATATTTGCTAAAAGAAAGTACCATGGTAATCATTTGCATGTTCTGAATTAGTAATTCAGAAAAGTTAGTTTCCATTTATCATCCTTTTATTATTAGGAAGAGTTCAGTATTTCCTTCTGTAGCTTATGAGATGTTTGAAAACCCATGTTCGCTTGTAGTAGATAGTATGTACACAAAGGAGCATATTAGCGGCTCAGTGTCCAATCCATTGAAAAGCTAGATGTCTTGTTTTTGTTACTTGGAATTGTTGATTCACATGTCTTAGGAGTCCACACGGTCTCAGAAATGTTGATTGATTTGGATGAATCAAATGGAAAAGGTTTGGGGTAAACTTATTTAAGAAGTCTTTTAATTTCTCCGCCACTATGGATGAAACCACTTCAGTAACAGGGTATTGGTAAAATTAGAATTCTTCCTCTAGAGGCTTTATGTTAAGACATGAGGATGTTGGACAGTCTCTCCTGGCTCTGTTCCCACCACATAGGTAGGTCTTTGGATTGTAGCACTTTCCCACTTTTGAGTCACAGGGATACACTTTTAAGGCCAAGTGAACTTTACCTAGGTTTCCTTTAACTCAGGGTTGCATTTTAAAAGTATTAAAACTGTCTCTGCCTTGCGTTACTCTTATCAATCTCTAGATCCCTTCTTTTCCAGTTACTCTAACGTAAAAATTCTCACAATAGTGGAAATGAGAAACCATAGATAAATTTGTGGGTCATTAGAATTTTCATAAATTGGAATTATCATCTAGAGGACTTACTAAATTTATATATAATAATCGTTTTTGTAACTCATAACCAAATTCCTTTATTTAATGTACTTGCTGAAAATTGACAGTTTTTTGGCCAAAGTACTGTAGTCAGTGTCTTCGTTGGTTTAGTGGCTTTTGGCAGAAAACTATAGTATGTGTTTAATTATTGGATTATAATTTACAGTTCAGGTTTTTTCTGTCTCTTACTGTCTTTTCTGTTTTAGACCATTTGAGTTTTTTTTTTTTTTCGTGTGGAGATGGTAAATAGAATGTCATCTTTTTATCAGTGATAGAAATATTTTTACAATATCTGTTACATATGTACTTTCCAATAGTTAGTTATTTCAAGCTATATTGTTTTGTATTAACCTTTTGCTTTGACTTGCCTGATTTAAGGTAACTATAACTTAACCAATTTTAAGAGGGCTTTCTGACCTCTTTGGATCTTGGTTGTCTTTTGCTAATTTTGGAAAATCTTGGCCATTGTCTTTTCAGATAATTCTTTTTTCCTTTGCTTTCTCTAGTCTCCCTTGGGACAACAATTAAGTATATGTTAGACTATTTGTTAATGGTGTTTCCTTACAGTTTCTTTATTTAAAAAAACACCTCTCGCCTTTTTTTTCTGTTTCAGTTTGGATGACTCCTTTTGACCTAAGTTCATGAATAATCCTTTCAAAGGGATTCTCCATCTTTGATAAATTCTTTTTTTTTTAATTTTAATGTTCCTATTTGACTCTCTTATAGTTTCCATATCCCTACTAAAATTTCGTATCTGTTCTTATGTTGTCCAGATCCTTTAACATGTTAATCTTTTCCTTTACCTCTTTTAACATATTTTTGAATCATAGTTATTTTAGCATCTCTGATTAGTTCCAACATCTAGGTAATCTCTGTTTGGTTCCGTTGTTTGCTTTATCTCTTAACGATGGGTTTTTTTTTTTTTCCTTCTTTAAGTGTGTCTCATAATTTTCGAATGATAGAAGAACCTGTGTCTAGAAATGGGTACACCTCCTCTGTCACACTGTTAGTATGGTAGGTTGAGTTAGTTTTGTCATTACTTGGGCTGGATATGGCTCTGTTGTTACTATCATCACCTTCAGTGCACCACAGACCTAAATTTCTCTGGTGGCGGGTTGCTGTTATTTTGTGCTTTGGATGGTCTGAGTGGTGTTCCTGCTTGCTGTGGTTTGAACATTTGTCTTCTCCAAAACTCCTGTTGAAATTTAATTGCCCTTGTAACAGTACTGAGAAATGGGACCTTTAAGAGGTACTTTGACCATGAGAGCTCTGCCCTCATAGATGGGATTAATGTTATAAAATATAGGGCAAGCGTGGCTCCCTTTTGTCTCTCTCTCTTTGCCCTTCTGCCATGTAGTGACTCAGCAAGAAGGCTGTAGCTAGATGCTGGTGTCTTCATCTTGGACTTCCCAGCCTCCAGAACAGTGAGGAAATATAAATGGATTGCTGTTCTTTATATATTACACTGTCTCAGATATTCTGTTATGGCTGCACAAAGGGACTAAGACACTGCTCTGTTGGCAGCTGTCAGCAACATCCTGTTCTATAGTGGATTCTTTTTTATATGGGGTAGGTTTGTAATGGGGGTGGAGAAGTTCTTGGTTTTCCTGGTCTACTTTCAGTCTTAGGTAGGGCTTGTGAGCCTGAGTCTTGAGAGTAGAACCTTTTCGGTCTTCTCCTCTCCCCCTAATCTTTCCCCTCCCATGGCAGCCAAATTGTGTCTCATGACTGAGGGTAGTACTTGGGACGGAGAGTTTTCTGTCCTTCCTCTAGCAGTAGTGTACTCCTGCTTAGTTTTGGTATGGGATCATGGGTCAGGAGGGTCTCTGTGTCCTTGAAGTGTAGTAGTCTTTTACTTCTATCTCTCCCCTAGGAACAGTGGATCTTTGCCTGGGCGTTGTGGGTGGGAGAGGTAATTACCTGCTTCTCCTAGTCTGTAATTGTCTCTCAGACTCTGACTAATCCTGATTTTTGGTATATCTCTTTTTCCTTTCCTTCCAGGTTTCGGGTTCTGTTCTCTTATTTAGTCACTCACTTGTATTCCCCATCTGTATTAGTTCATTTTCACACTGCTATAAAGATAGTCCCTGAGACTGGGTAATTTGTAAACAAAAGGGGTTTAATTGACTTGCACTGCCACCTGGCTTGGGAGGCCTCAGGAAACTTACAATCATGGCGGAAGGTGAAGGGGAAGCAAGGCACATCTTACATGGCGGCAGGAGAGAGAGAGAGAGAGAGAGAGCAAGGAAGTGCCACACTTAAAACCATCAGCTCGCATGAGAACTCCCTCACTATCATGAGAACAGCGTGGGGGAAACTGCCCCTGTGGGCCAGTCACCTCCCATCAGGATCTCCCTCCACACATGGAGATTGCAATTGGAGATCAGATTTGGGTGGGGACACAGAGCCAAACCATATCACCATCTGACTTTTGACTATATTTTTGTGTTTTCTTGCTGCTTTGTCTCCCGTCATGTGCTCTTTTTGTATTGCATTCAGCTTGACTCATCAGCCTGTAAGTAGGCCAGTAAACTTTTCAATTACTTTTGTGACTCAGAAACTTACCTATTATTCTAGTTAATCTACTTGACTGTGTATTTACTTAACTGTGTAATCTACATGACAGTGTAGATCTTGCATTTTTGTATAATTTGTACCAAAAATCTCTAATGAGGATTTCATGGTTTCACTTAGTTGATTTCACAGTCTAACGGTTGTGAAACTGTTAATCTTTTTTTACCTGCCTGTGGTGAAGAGTGCATAGTTTTGTAGAAGGATTATGGGATTGAGTCAGATGACCTGGGATATTATACCATTTCTTTTATCTGCTTTTCTATTCATGTACAAAACATTTATTGAATACCCTTTTTTTTTTTTTTATTCTAGGTGGTGAGATGTTATGACTATGACTTCTGATAGCTTTAATTTATCGAGTACAGTCACTGTGTTAAGTGTTTTTCATAGATTCACATTTAATTCTCCCAACAACTCTATGAGAGCAATAGGTATTATTTGTAGTAATTATTTGAGGAAACTGAAGGACTATATAAGTATCGTGTCCATTACCTCATAGATAGTAAAGAGAAGCAAGCCTTCCACAAACATTAGTAATGTTTCATCTCACGGATGCTTCATAGTATACATAACTATTCCTTATTATTAGAAACACACTTTAAGTTTTAGCTTTGTAAGTAATGATTCAGCCAGAGTCCTAAGAGGTATACTTGATTGTTCTGGGCCCTCATTGCCTACATTCTGACCTCCTGCCAGCAAATACTATGGGTTCTAGGCACTACATTATGTCTTGAGTTTCTCTGCTTTTTTTCTATTTTCATTGCCATCACTCTGGTCTAGGCTACCGTTCCCTCTTACTGGGATTCCTGCAGTACCTTCCTAACTTCTTGTTACCGTTCTTTACCTTCTGCAGCCTAATCTCAGAAGACTGTACACATAGGGTAATTTTCTCCCCCTCTTTAATGACTTCTCACGTAATTATGATAGAATAGAAACCTTTCACACTGACCTGCAAATCACTGCATGATCTGGCCCCTGTCTACCTTTGTAGCTTCATCTGTTTTTACCGTTTCCATCTATCCAGCTTCCTTTCTGCTGCTGGAGTATGTGAAACTCTTTCTTTGTTTCTGGGCCCTGGCACTTGAGATTTCCCATGTCTTGATTGTTCTTTCTCAGCTTTTTGCATGTTTGGATGTAGTATATTTTCGGTTTTGTATTTTTCTCAGGACTTTTTTTGGTGACTTCCTATAGGAGCAGGCTCAGTCTGTACTGTCTCTGATAAACATAAGCAGTATTTTGTTAATTTCCTTCATAATACTTATAACCAGAAATTACATTTTAATATGCTTATTAACTTGTTACCTGTACTTATCCACAGAAATATAAGCTGTAAAAGGATTGGGCCCTTGTAGTATACTACTACATGTAGTATCTAGATAGTACACAGTGTCTTGTAGGTACTCCATAAAACTTTTTGGATGAATGCCTTGGTTCATACCTTTTGTGCATAAACCTTCATATATATATATATATATATATATATGTAAATTTTTTTCCCCTAAGAATAGACAGCCAAATTAGAATTAAGCTAGAGGAAATATTTAATGCATTTTAAACCAGATACGATAACTTAAATGTTTTAGAAATGATTTTTTTCAAAGACCTTAGGATTCTTGAAATGGGTACTATGTTATCTCAAATTTCATTCTTACATACGTAGGTTTTCTTATTTTGAACTTGGAAAATAGAAGTGTAGACAAGAATAAAACAAATTGTACTCTTCAGAAAGAACCATTTTGGTATTGTTCTATTTTATATGTATATGTGGTATTATTTTATGTGGTTGTGCTATGTTCTGAATATGTGTGTTTCCCCAGCATTTATATGTTGAAACCTAACCCTCAAGGTGATGGTGGTACTAAGAGGTCGAGCGTTTGGGAAGTGATTAGGTCATAAGGACAAAACCCTTATGAATGGGGTTAGTGCCCTTCTAAAAGAGGCCAGAGGGGGCTGGGCGTGGTGGCTCATGCCTGTAATCCCAGCTCTTTGGGAGGCCGAGGCATGCAGATCACCTGAGGTCAGGAGTTTGAGACCAGCCTGGCCAATATGGTGACACCCCGTCTGTACAAAAAATACAAAAATTAGCCAGGTGTGGTGGTGCATGCCTGTAGTCCCAGCTACTTGGGAGGCTGAGGCAGAAGAATGGCTTGAACTCTGGAGGCAGAGGTTGCAGAGAGCTGAGATTGCACTGCTGCACTCTAGCCTGGGAGACAGAGCGAGACTCCATCTCAAAAAAAAAAAGAAAAAAAGCCATTTTTGCCCTTCCCTTCTGCCATGTAAGGATATAGCAACAAGGTGCCACCTGTAAAGCAGGAGAGCCCTCACCAGACACTGAATCTGCTGGTGCCTTTATCTTGGACTTCCCAGCCTTTAGAACTATAAGCAAAAAAATTGCTGTTCTTTGTAAATTACCCAGTATAAGGTATTTTGTTATAGCAACCTGAGTGGACTAAGACAAGTTGCAATCCTTTTAGATAGAATTTTGCATCTTTTAAAAATGCAACGTATCCTGAGCTTTTTCTTAACTATTAAATGGAATGGAAGATATAAATTGCTTACTCATTGTTGGATAGATTCCCATTGTTGGATAGATTGTTTTGAGTTTTCTTTAAAAAATATTGTTATAGGCCGGGCGCGGTGGCTCAAGCCTGTAATCCCAGCACTTTGGGAGGCCGAGACGGGCGGATCACGAGTTCAGGAGATCGAGACCATCCTGGCTAACATGGTGAAACCCCGTCTCTACTAAAAAAAAAAAAATACAAAAAAAAAAAAACTAGCTGGGCAAAGTGGCGGGCGCCTGTAGTCCCAGCTACTCGGGAGGCTGAGGCAGGAGAATGGTGTAAACCCGGGAGGCGGAGCTTGCAGTGAGCCGAGATCGCGCCACTGCACTCCAGCCTGGGCGACAGAGCGAGACTCCGTCTCAAAAAAAAAAAAAAAAAAAAATTGTTATAAACATTTATTTGCGTGAATCTTTTCTGCACTTTGTATTTTAAGGGCACCTTCCTACAAGCATACTATTAAATTAAAAGATATGAATATTTTAAGGTTTAAAAAATACATATTTGTGTATATTTACTGACAGATTGCTTTCTGGAAGGATTGTGTTTTTGAGTGCCCAATAGCGTTTTTATTGAAAAAGAATCTTTGGTATTTTCAGTGAAATGTCATGTTTTTATTTCTTTGATTATTTAGAGTATGATTGATTTCCCTTTTCTATGTTGTTAAATACACTGTCCCTTGTAATTGGGGGTTGAGATTGCTCTGGCAAAAGATGTGTAAAACTAATGAGAAGATGAAGACTGATTCTTTTCTGACATTCTCTTATGGTGATTCTTGTAAAAATGTGATATCATGTAAAGGGTTGAGCTTTCTATTAATAATAAGTTAATTGCGGTTTCATTTTTTCCAGTTTTGTAAAGTTTCAGTTGTTGCTAATTTTTTTCCCCCAATCGTAATTCTACGTTTGATCTTAGCCAAAAGGCCAAGAAGCAGTGCCCCCTTGTAATTCTGGTTTTATCTAGAAACCTAGTTTCTTAAATTTCTTTCTTTTTGTTTTTCTTTCTGTTTTTTTTTTTTTTTTTGGAGACAGGTTCCGGCTCTGTCACCCAGGCTGGAGTGCAGTGGTGCCATTGTAGCTCACTGCAACCTCTGCCTTCCAGGCTCAAGTGATCCTCCTGCCTCAGTCTCCTTAGTAGCTGGGGGTGAATTCAGGCATGTGCCACCATCCCCAGCTAATTTTTATATTTTTTTTGTAGGAATGGGATCCCCCTATATTGCCCTGGTTGGTCTCGAACTCCCAGGCTCAAGCAGTCCTCTGCCTCGGCCTTCCAAAGTGCTGGTATTACATGAGCCACTATGCCTGGCCCATTAGTCTCTTGTTATGACTTGAACTATTATATGTAAATCCAGGTGCTGTCTGTGTGTCTTTTTTTAAATTAAGATGGAGTCTCACTCTGTTGCCCAGGCTAGAGTACAGTGGCACCATTTTGGCTCACTGCAACCTCCACTGCCTGGGTTCAAGTGATTCTCATGCCTCAGCCTCCCACGTAGCTTGGACTACAGGCACGCACCACCACATCCGGCTAATTTTTTTTGTATTTTTATTAGAGATAGGGTTTCACCATGTTGGCCAGGCTGGTCTCAAACTCCTGACCTCAGGTGATCCACCCACTTTGGCCTCCCAAAGTGCTGGGATTACAGGTGTGAGCCACCGCACCCGGCCTTGTGTGTCTTTTCTACCATGGGGACTGATGATCAGAGAAACCTGCCCTGAAGCATGAGAAAGAGGGAGGGTTGGGAGGAAAACTGTGTGAAATAAAGGAATGAACTAGGCTTTATAAATAAACTTGCATATAAATTGTATATTATTTGCTAACTCAGAATCCTTTGCTTCAATTTCTCCTTGAGTTAAAAATAAAGAGAGAATCACTGTCTTTAAAGGTCATGGTAAGGATTAAATTGAAAACATGTACGTACATACCTGTCTTATATTGTATGTAATTTGGTGTTCAGTGAATTAGGTATTTTTTTCCCTTGGGAAATAGAAGGATTGGCACTATGTCTCGGAATTACTTTATTATAGAAACACAGGAATGAGATATACTAGTATATGCTAGGACATTGCCTGAGGTACTGAAAGTGTATAATAAGTTACATTATGGTGGGTAAAGCAGTTTAACAGATCCATTCTTTGTAACACAGCTGCAGTAAAAATAGAATTGTATAATTAAACTACAGTATGAAAAGACTCTTTGAAGGTTAATTTACAAATGAAAATTTACTGCTATGTTTGTTAATCTCTTTGAAGGAGACTTAATGCTGTATCAAATGTTCCTTTTTTAATTGACAGAAACAAAGCACTATGTACATGGCTGTGCTGAGTGAGCCATGTAAATCTGTAAGGTTATGTATTTTGGTGTGATGGTGATAGCTTATTTTCATATTATATAGCCATGAAATTGATCCTTGGCATTTATCTTCCTCTTTGAAAAGTTACTGTGAGTAATAGTATTATCAGGTTGTTACTTGGATTAATATGTCACAAATGGATGAGCCTCTCAGCAAACCAGGGAAGTTATCTCAAATGGGATTGAAATAATGGGATTAGATACCTGAGTTCCTTATGCTAACGCTAGAATTCACCCAAATGCAAGTTGGGCTTGAGAGTTACAGCCGATCATCTTTATAACGAACCAGTTCCTGCAAATAGTCCTGAGCCCCTTCGATGTGGGAGACTGTGTGCGCCTGGTTAGGAAGGTGAAAAAGATGAGATAAAATGTGTTCTCCAGTAAAAGAGACTTAGGCCATTTTAGTGAGGGTGAACAACATACCTACTTAATAGGGTTGTTGTGAGCAATAAAGATCAGTATAGGAAAATGTTTAGTACAGTGTTTTCTACATAGTAACTCTTAGAAAGCATTAGCTGTTACTGTATTTTAAAATTCTACAGTTTCCTTCTATGATGATGCTCTACTTAAAATGGTTATTTAATTCTTAAGCCTGTTTGTAATAAAGGTTTAGAAAAGAACCAGAATAACTTATTGCTTCTACTGCAGCTACTCTAGGACATTTAAATATAAAGTAAACTAACAGGAAGTTGTCTCGTTGTATAGGCAGGGTAATGTACAAGCTGTTTTAAGAAGGGGCTCTTTGCATTTCAGTGTTCATCTGTCAGTTGGCCGTAGTAGAAACACCCTGTTTAGCACCATTGGGGGATTAAGTATCCCACATGGGTGAACAACCATTTATTGAGTACTTACATATATCAGGCACCTGCTCTGAATGCTTTACATGAAATAACTCATTTAGTCCTCACAAGCTTATGGGGTAGATCCCTATTTTATAGGTGATATAACACAGACCCAGGGAGGTTAAACACGAGTTCACGGAACTGGCAAGTGGGTGAGACAGAATTCTCACAACAAGATTCATATCGTTAACCAGTACTCTTGCCTCTTGAGTAATTGAACCTTGACTCCTTTGAGTTATAAAACTTACTTTATTTCAAACATTTTGGAGGCAAATTATTTCTAAAATGTGTTACTTAGTTCTCTACTTTCTTAATTAGAATGTAGTGGGTGCAGTTAGAATGTAGTGGGTGCAGTTAGTAGGCACAATATTTTAGTGTTGGTACACATGAAAAACACAGATATTCTTACGGATTGTTGATTTGTGTTCCGCTGTTCATGTTCAACGTTATTTTTCATGGTTTTGAATTGCTGTAATATCTAGTTTTTCAAAAGCTTTTTACTTAAATACAGTATAACAGTACAGAAAAGGGCTCAAATCATCAGTATACAGCTCATTTCAACCATTTTTAACAAAGTGAATACGCACATGTTATTAGCACCCAGATCAAGAAACGTAACGTTACCTTTACCCAGAAGTCCTCCATGCCCTCTTGAAATCGCTATGTGCCTTTGCCCAAGTGACCACTGTCCTTACTTTAATGCCATAGATTTGCTTCCCTGTTTTTGAATGTAAATAAATGGAGTCATCAGCATATGATTATATCAGCTTATTTACTGGACAGGTATCTTTATTTTTTGGTATCTGCTAAGACTGGAAAATAGGGGTATCAAGGCTTGAGTTGTCAATATTGATGGTATGAAGGATCCTCTTTTGAATAAAGCATATAGGATTTTAATGTATGATATTTGTAACATAGTTTTCATTTCTGAGTATTTTTTCAGGTTTGTGTTTTGCCTGGGTGAAGTCAGAATGTAACTTTCAGATATACAAATTGTTTACCTTGGTTATCAGGCTATGTAGTTTATAAGAGCAGTAAAACTTAAAATACAGCATTCAGTGCTAGTTGCATTATGAGAATGAAGTCAAATGTAGCACCTCAGGTTATATATATATAGGGTATACATATATGTCTATTCATGTAAATATACAGTGTTGATTTATCCTGATTACTGAGACATTCCATTATGGCTTATTGAAAATTACATATAAACCTTATTTCAAAAATGATTTTTAGATACTTGATTTTTAAGAAGCTTATCACCATAGGCCAGTTCCTCTTATTTGACAAACAAGGAAGTTGTGGCTATGTGAGCTCATAATTTGAGGTTAAGTGGAACAGAGGAGAACTGTGACAGGCAGAACATTTACTTTCCTTTCATATTCTCTGTAAAACCAAATCAGTGAGAAGGATGTAAGGAGAACTAGGACAGTATATGAACTTTTTCCTTCTTAAAGCTTTTTCTGTTTAGGAGCATGTTTATATAACTGAGAAGATTGTTTGAAATTTTAGCTTAAGGCTAATATATTACTTCAGTATATACTCATTGGACACTTACAGGTATTGTAGGTATTGGAGC
This sequence comes from Papio anubis, assembly GCF_008728515.1. Lineage (NCBI taxonomy): Eukaryota > Metazoa > Chordata > Mammalia > Primates > Cercopithecidae > Papio > Papio anubis. The sequence continues at coordinate 159,881,267 of NC_044978.1, read as the reverse complement.
AATGAAGAAAACAATGAGCTTAATTTCAGTGAGGACACGACAGTTAATGAGTCGACAAATATTTATCAGGAGATGATAAATGCAATGAAGGAAATAAAACTAGGGTGAGAAGGAAGAGAGTGGTAGGGAAAGTGTATGTGTGTTTGCTGTTATTTAAGGTGGTCAGGAAAATCTTCATAGTTGACATTTGAGAAGAGGGAAGGAAGGGACAGAGTGATAAGATACCCTTCAGGTGGAGAGAATGGCATGTGCATGGGCCCTGAGGGATGGCATTGTTGGATTTTTGGAGAAACTTCCAGGAGACCACAGGGCTGGTGTGGAGTAAGCAGTGGAGAGAGTAATAGAATAGATCAGAGAGGTAGTCTAGGCTAGAATGTACAGAGTCTTGTAGACATCATCTACAAGATGTAAGGACATTGTCATTGTATGTCATTTACTCTGAGATGGGGAGCTACTGTAGGGTTTTTGAGAAGAGGTGTGACATGATTTGATTTATGTTTGGAAATGATCACTTCAGCTATTTCACTGAAATGACACTCTAGAAGGTCTAGTCTTAGAGCAGGGAGACCAATTAGTAGGCTTTTGTCCAGGGAGAGAAAGTGCTAGAGCTCCCTTGTTAGCAGTGGAGGTGGTAATAGGTGGTATAGGTGGAGCTATATGTGGATATTAAATACAGTGAAAGCCTTTCTATTCTGTTGTCCTGAAAGTCAAGTTCGTTGTCATATGAACTTTATTGTGAAGTAAAGGCATAAAAGCTTATACCTTTGTGTGATATAATTTAAAAAGCTAAGAAATTGGAACAACTTGTGTTCAAATGCTGAATGTTATAAGATACAATAAACACCAAACCAAATAGTTAAACTTTTTTTTTTTTTTTTTGCTTCTTGCCTTGTCCCTGATCCCTTTAAAACTTAGGATTTATTTGAGCCTTTTTCTTTACTGTTTTGGTTGATATTGCTTTCATTTTCTACTTGGGTTAAGATGTATCTTGCTAATAATCTAAGATCACGCCATTCTGTTACAGAATTACAGACTTTGAACTCAAAGAAGTGGATAAAGCCTAATGCTCAAACTGTCTGCTAATTACAGGAACTTCTCTGGTGTATCCCTTATAGATTGTCATTCATTAGCTCCTCAAATACTTTGGGTGACTGGGAACTTATTACTCCTGAATGACTTTTCCATTAGTAGACAGTTCTGGTTTGTGAAAAGTTCTTTGTTCTATTAAACTAAAATCTTTCAGTACTTTCTTTGGGTTCTAGATATATCCATTGAAGCAAAGAGTGGCTATTTTTTCTCTTAATGTTTGAAAGACCCCATATTAGTCAGGGTTCTATACAGAAATAGAACCAGAAGAATGAATGTGTATGTTCATTATTAAAAATTAATATAATTTTATATAGTGCATATCTGTAATTATATTACTAATTAATTGCACTTAAAATACTCAAAGATGTAACTTAAAATAATTGTTTTATACGTATGTCTACATATCTGCATAGGTAGAGATAGATAAAACATAGAGATTTATTTCAAGGAATTGGCTGAGGTGATTGAAGAGATCCAAATCCAAATCCAAAATGCGTAGGATAGGCTGGCAGATTGGAAACTCTTGGGCAGGTGATGATGCTGCCGTCTTGGGGCAGAATTTCTTTCTCAGAAAAGACTTTCCTACTGATTGGATCAGGCCCACCCACATTTCCAAGAATAATTTCCTTTGCTTAAAGTCAACTGATCGTAGATGTTAACTGTGTTTACAAAATACCATCACAGTAGCACCCAGGTTAGTGTTTGACTGAATAACTGGATACTATAGTGTATACACGTTGACACATAAAAACTGTCATAGTCCATCTTTGTCAACTTGGCGCCCATACACATCTTCTTAAATGATACTTCATCTTCAAATGAACGCAATAAGAAACTCGTACTTCTGCCTAACATAATATGAATATCCTTCAAACAACTGAAAACATGCCAACCCTTTCTCCAGAAGAGGATGCAGAGTCCCTGGGTAATGTTCATTTTCCCTAATAAACTGTAACTTAAATATCATGATGTAAAGTTAGCTATTATTAATATATCTTATGTCAGATGATAAGGGGGTTAAAGAGCAAGAAAACAAAGATACTTGCTTAATATCTAAATACATTCATTACAAAATAAGGAAGACCTAACAATTATAGTTTTCTGTGGCTGGTCACATGGTTGTAGCTGGTTTTTATTTATGATTACCTTCTTCCACTATCCATTCCATTTTTCCTTTTCCCTAAGCAAGCACCTTGGCTCTTTGTGGTTCTTTGCCTGTTGGGGTGATCCAAAACTTCATTCCTGAAGGGTCTGGGCATACCCAATTTAAGTAGTCCTTAAATTGGGTTATTGTAGTTTTCCACTGACTTTAACCACAGAGCATGGTAGTAATTACAAGATCTCTTGTTTTGTGGGCTTAGTCTTTCATACCTCCATTGTATGGTAGCAGTTGAATTTCTTCTTAGGAACTAGCAACCCTTGTCAGTACAGTAACCCTGGGTCTTCTTTGCCTGTTCATTCTGCGGCATGAGGAGTTCAAAGTGGCCAGGTGGCAGTCTTAATGTCAGTTCAGTGGAATCATTCCATCTCCCAGTGGAAACAGTCCTCTTTTTGAAACTAAGACCTCTAGACCAGCAGAGGATAAGGTTAAGGAATAGGCAACAAAAATTTTGCTAGTGAAACAATAGGGATAATAGTGAGTGGCACCACTCTTATTTCTCTCTTGATTCTGGGATCCATGAATCCTGGCCATGGGAGAAATAGTACCATATACTGGATGCTGATTTAGAGCATATGCAGCCTCATGGAAAATATTGCACAAGTTTTTGTCACCTTGCTGACGACATAACTGAGTCTTCAAAAATCCATTCTACCATTCTGTTAAGCCAGCTGCTTCAGGATGATGAGGAACATGGTAAGTAAGACCAGTGAATTTCATGAGTATGGGTCCATTGCTACACTTCATGTGCTGTAATGTGTGTTTCTTGATCAGAAGCAATGCTGTGTGAAACACCTAGATGGTGGATAAGGCATTCTGTGGGTTTGGCAGAATGATTGCATGCAGGGAAGGGAAATCCATATCCAGAGTATCCGTTGTAATAAGAACAAAACACTGCCCCATTCATGATGGCAGTGGTCCAATATAATCAGCCTTTCATGAAACAGTTGGCTGATCACTCTGGGGAATGGTGGCATATCAGGGACTTATTATTGATTTCTGTAACAGGCAGATTGGGCACTCATTAGCAGCTGTAGCCAGATCTGCCTTGGTACATAGAAGTTCATTTTGCTGAGCCACCTTCCTCTGTGGCCTCTCTGTTCGTGACGGAAGTGGCTAGGGAAAGAAGTTGGCTGGTATCTGCAGAATGAGTTACTCTGTCGACTTGATTATTAAAATCCTGCTCTGCTGAGGTCACTCTTTGGTCAGCATTCACATGGGACACAGATACCTTCACATTTTTTGCCCATTCAAAGAGGTCTATCTACATTATTTCTCCAGATCCCTTTGTTACCATTTTCCCAATTATGTCCTTCCAATTCTCTGGCCATCCAGCTAAACAGTAGGCCACATCCTGTGAATTGGTATACATGGTGGCACCTCTAGCCATTTCTTCTTCCATGCAAAATGAGAGCCAAGTGTGCCACCCCAAGTTCTGTCCACAGGAGAGTTTTCCTTCATTACGATCCTTAAGGACTGTTCCAGAAAGGCAGTTAGTGCTACAGCCATCCGCTTTGTGATGGTGTATGCATATTGTGCACAGTCATCTGTAAACTAGACCCATGTTTTTTCCCTTCCGTCAACTGATAGTAGGAAACTTCCCCTGAGGTCACAGGTGTGGGCTGGGAGAGAGAAGGGAATGTGGCAGGAATGGGGACCATGGGCATTTGTACAACTTCTTCATATAACTTACTTGAACCTTCAGGGCCTGTTTGATCTTGATCTTTCATATTCTATTTTCATTCAGTGAGGGAGTACTGCCAAGCATGCCCCACTTTATGAATTGTGGGGCCAGGTATCTCCCAGTTCATAATGGGCAGCTCAGGTCTCATGGCAACTCCTTGGCACATTGTTCAGCATTTGGTCTCTAATAAGGCCTCGTAGCAAGCCAAAATCTCTTTCTCAAAAGGAGACTACTTTTCCAGAGAGGATGGCAGAGCTTTGCTCCAAGATCCTAAGGGTCTGCACTCTGATTAACCTATGTGAGCATGTCAGCAGAGGCTTCACACAGAAGCTCTATCTGCCTCTGAAACTTGAAGCACTATTGGATCTACTGGATCATATGTCCCAAGTGGCACAGCAGCTTACAATGGCAGCCTAGTCTGTTGCGGAGCCTTTTCTTGTTCTGGGCCACATTCAGAACTAATAGCTTTTTAGTTCAGTTTGTGTGATGGATAATTTTTTGTGTGTGTCAACTTGGCTGGTCTGTGGTGCCCAGTTGTTTGGTCGAACACTAGTCTAGATGTTGCCATGAAAGTAATTTGTAGATATGATTAGTGTCTGTAATTAGTTGATGCTGAGAGATTGCCCTAGATGATATGAGTGGGCCTTATCCAATCAGTTGAAGGCCTTAAGAGCAGAAACTGAGGTTTCCTGAAAAACAAGTATTTCTGCCTCAAGACTGTAACCTAGACATTTTGCCTGAGTTTCCAGCTTGCTAGCTTGCTCCTGTGACAGAATTTGGACTCAAGTAAAACATCAACTCTTGCCCGCACTGCAGATTTCAGACTTGTCAGCCTGTATAATCTTGTGAACTAGTTCCTTAAAATAAATCTCTATATTTATACACATATATATGTATTTGCACATGTATATATACATATAAACATTTGTATATACATACACACACACCCCCCATTGGTTGTTGGTTCTGTTTTTCTAGAAAACCCTGAATGATACACTCAGTACATGGGTTAGAGTAGCACATCCAAATGGGAAATATGTTGCCTTCCACATACAAAGAGGCCTACTAGGCATTCTGTCTTTCTTGATTTTAGGAGGGACTAGATGAAAACAACTTTTCCTTCACATTAGAAGGGATATGTCAACATGTACCACACCACCAGACCCTTAGAAATTTCACCGAGGTGGAAGGCTCCTTGTCTATTCGGGTGATATGGGTTGGCTCTGTGTCCCCACCCAAATCTCATCCTGTAGCTCCCATAATTCCCACGTGTTGTGGGAGGGACCCAGTGGGAGATGATTGAATCTTGGGGGTGGGTCTTTCCCATGCTGTTCTCATGATAGTGAATGGGTCTTGTGAGATCTGATGGTTTTAAAATGGGAGTTTCTCTTCCCAAGCTCTCTTTGCCTGCTTTTATCTGTGTAAGATGTGACTTGCTCCTCCTTACCTTCTGCCATGATTGTGAGGCCTCCCCAGCCATGCAGAACTGTAAGTCCAATAAACCTCTTTCTTTTGTGAATTGCCCAGTCTTGGGTATATCTTTATCAGCAGTGTGAAAATGAATTAATACATCAGGCTATAAGAAATTACCAAAGACTGGGTGGCCTAAACAACAAACATTTATTTCTCACAGCTCTGGAGGCTGAGAAATCCAAGATCGAGGTGCTGGCAGATCCAGTGTCTAGTGAGGGCACTCTTCTGTTTTGCAGCCGTCTTTTTGTATCTTCATGTGATGGAGAGCAGAGAGAGTGAGTGAGCTCCTGTTTCATAAGAGCACTAATCCTATTCAAGGTGGTGCCACCCTCATGACTGACAGACCCCCCAAAGGTCTCACTTCCTATTATTATTACATTGGGAGTTAGGATCTTAACATGAATTTTGGGGTGGGGACACATATAGTCAGTCCATGACACCCCTGGTTTTTGTCTTACTCATTTCTTCTGACATGCAGATGTTTCACCAATAAGCCTAGAGTAATTGCAGTTTCTTGCTTTCTAGGTCCAATTAGCATAAGGTCATGAATGTAATGGGTTGGTGTGGTGTCTTGTGGAAGGGAAAGTTGATCAAGGTCTCTGGATTAAATTATGACATAGGGCTGGAGAGTTGATATAACCCTGAGGTAAGACTGAAAGTGTATTGCCTTTCAGTCTTGCTAGCTAAAAACAAACTACTTCTGGCAGTTTTTATTAACACACATTGAGGGAAAAAAGCATTTTTCAGATCCGTATTTGCAAACCAGTTACCAGGGTATGTGTTAGTTTGCTCAAGCAGTGAAACCACATCTGGTACAGCAATTAGAATTGGAGTTACCTAGTTAAGTTTATAATCACTGTCATTCTCCAAAATTCATCTGTTTTCTGCATGAGGTAAATAGGTGAGTTGAATGGGAATGTGTTAAAATCACTACCCCTGCATCCTTCAGGCCCTTGATAGTGGCACTAATGTATGCAGTTTTAGAGTGAAACATATTTGGAGTGACATAAAATACAGAGAAGAACATTAAATGTTTATGTAGTCTAATGAAAAATAAAGGAAACCATTAAACCACCTTCAGGTCACGAAATAGAACTTCATCAACACCCCTAGAAGCTCCCCCTCCCCATAATTTCTCTTCTTAATCACAACCTCTCCTACTGCCAGAGTTGTCATTATTTCTGTCATAATACTTTCTTTTTACTTTTTAAAATTTGTGTATATTTACCTAGATAATAATATTTAGTTTTGTCTTTTTTGAACTGTATATTAATAAAATCATTGTATATGCTTTTTGCCTGTCTTGCTGTTGCACAAAAAAGTGTGATATTTGTCCATTTTGTTCTTTGTAGCTGCGTTCATTCATTTTTATTGCTGTATTCCAATTTTGAATACATTGTAGTTTATCCACTTTTCTTATGAAGATTTTGTTTCTAGTTTTGACCTTTTATAAACGTTCTGTGAATGTTCATAAATTTTATGAATATTCTGTGAATATTTCTTTATTGCACATTTTTGTGAGTTTCTCAAGGTTGTGTAACCAAGGAGAGGTTGCTGGATTAGATGATATCAGCTTTATTTAGTAATGCCAAATTATTTGCCAAAGGGGATGTATCAGTTTACTTTTTCAGTGTCATGAACGTTGGTATTAAACATTCATTTTTTTTTTTTTGAAGTTGAGCGTCATTTCATATTACTGATTATCTAGATTTCTTCTTTTGGAGATTGTCTATTTAAGTCATCTGTCCTTTTTTTTTTTTTTTTGATTGAATCGGTGTGTTTTTTTCTTACAGATAATTCTTTTTTGAGATGGAGTCTTGTTCTGTCGCCCAGGCTAGAGTGCAGTGGCACGATCTCAGCTCACTGCAACCTCTGCCTCCCGGGTTCAAGCGATTCTCCTGACTCAGCTTCCCAAGTAGCTGGGATTACAGGTGCCCACCACTGCGCCCGACTAATTTTTGTGGTTTTAGTAGAGATGGGGTTTCACCATCTTGGCCAGGCTGGTCTAGAACTCCTGACCTTGTGATCCACCTGCCTCGGCCTCCTAAAGTGCTGGGATTACAGGCATGAGCCACCGTGCCCGGCCTAATTCTTTATATTTCGATTATATTTGATCACAATTGTAATATCTCTTAGGAATTTTTGCCTTGTCTTTTTATATACATACATATATGTGATATATTAATAAACAGAAGTTCTTAATGAGAGTAGACAAATTAACTGGATTTTCCCTTTATAGTTAATGCTTTTTGTGTCTTACTGAAGTAATCCTTTTCTTCTTTTATTGTCTTTAGTTTAATTTGGTTTGTATTTCAAATTCAGGTTTTTATTCACTGAGAATTGTTTGTGTTTTTCGAGAATCAGGTCTGATTTCCATTTTTTTTCTTCCATGTGGATGTTCAGCCAATTCCAGCACCATTTTTTTTTTTTTTTAACAAGTTTGAATTTTCCCCACCAATCTGTGGTGCTAGTTGTGTCATATAGCAAGTGTCTGTATGTGTGTGGGTCTGTTCTGGGCTCTTTATTTTTTCCGCTGATCTATTTTTCTGTTGCTTTGACAATACTCACAGTGTTTTTAAGTCACTGTCATCTTAAATGTCTTAATATTTGGTACAGCAAGCTTTATTTGTTCTTTTTCAAGACTGGGCTATTCTTTGCTCTTTGCATATTCATATAAACCTTGCAATTAGCTTGTGAAGCTGCATGAAAAAAACCTATTGGAACTGCACTGGCTCTATTAAATTGATTTGGAGGCAGTTGACATTTAGTTGTCCAGTCTAAAAATTTGGTAATTATTTCTGGCCGGGTGCGGTAGCTCACATCTGTAATCCCAGCACTTTGGGAGGCCAAGGTGGGCGGATCACCTGAGGCCAGAAATTCGAGACCAACCTGGCCAACATGGTGAAACCCTATCTCTACTAAAAATACAAAAATTAGCTGGGCGTGATGGCGCACGCCTGAAATCCCAGCTACTCAGGACACTGAGTTAGGAGAATTGCTTGAACCTAGGAGGCAGAGGTTGCAGTGAGCTGAGATTGCGCCACTGCACTCCAGCCTAGGCGACAGAGTGAGACTCTGTCTCCAAAATAAATTAATAAATACATAAATAAGTATTTGATAATTATTTAAGTCTGTTTTAATGGCTCTCATAAAATTTTATAGTTTTTCCCTAGAGGACTTGCAGATTGTTGCATTTATTCCTAGGTACTGTATTTATTCTTAGGTACTTTATCTTTTGATTCATAACATAAATGTTTTTGTTTTCAAAATGGTTTTGTCAGTTCCCAATCTTTACGATAACAAATACTATCATGGATCCATACGTTTTGAGGTTTTTTGCATGTTAGGAAGCATGAACTTGCAAATATTTTCCTCCTTTTCCTGATATTTTTTAGTATGGCTAGAGAAAGGCAAGATTTTGACCTTAAGTTGGGATGAGAAATGCAAAAAACTTTTTTTTATGTTGTTGAATTTGGCCATAACCCAGTTTCATCAGTTTTAAGTCTCCATCTTGCTCTCTCATTTATGAGAGCAAACTAGAGTTGTAGTACCAAACCATGGAACTTCTTTGTGTAGTTTGTTCTCATGAAACGTTCAGCCAAAACAGGAGGGCTTAAGTTTCAGACACATTTTAGATTAGTTTGGAAAAGTAAGTGGATCTATTTTTGGCTTATCTACTACCTCAAAGTCATTCTCTTTATAAGGATGTTTGAAGAAGAGTAATACTCAAACTCAGTGTGTTAGTTTTCTACTGCTGCATAATGAATTACCATACACTCAGCATCTCAAAACATCATATGCTTGTTATTGAAGAGTTTCTGTTGGTGATGAGTCTGAGCATAGTTTACCTCGATTCTCAGATTCTCACAAGGCTGTAATCGAGGTGTTGGTTGGGCCATGTCTTCACCTGGATCATGGAGTCCTCTTCCAGGCTCATTCAGATTGTTGAGATAATTCAGTTCCTTGTTGTAGTACTGAGGTCTTCAGTTGCTTGATTTGACCACTTGTTGCTCTTAGGAATAGCCTGTTGTTGCCTGATACCTGACTCTCTCCAAAACATGGTAGTTTGCTCCTTCCAGGCCAGCAGGTGAATCTTTTCCACACTTTTCATCTCTTTGACTGCTTATGAGAGCTCGTTAGATAAGGTCATCCCCACCTGGGTTAAATTTCCTTTTGAAGTGAAGTCAGTTGATTAGGGCTCTGAATTACATTTGTAAAATCCTTTCTGCCGTGTTATGTAACATAATCACAGTAGTGATAATCCCATCATATTCACAAGTCCTAAATTATACAGAGCATATCAACAGGGGACAAGAATCTTGGGAACAATTTAGAATTCTGTCTTCCACACTCTCATCCATACATGAAAATTTCATATCTTCATATGAGATGATGCCTTGACTCTTCCTGTCTGAATTGGTTTTTTTTCAAACGCTTTTATTTTGAACTAACTGTATTCTCACAAGCGATTTTATGTATACATTGTAATATTGAATCTTCCAATTTTAAAATTGGAAGTTTTCCCCAGATGTGACATCTTACAGAAATATAGTACATTATCAAAACCGGGGAAAACTGATAGTAGCATAATACACTTAAGTAGACTACAGACTTCAGTTTCACCAGTGTTTGCATGCATTGGTTTTAAAATTTTGGTATGTCTTCGTATATAATTTTTCATATAGATTCATATAACCATCACATTTTAAGACACAGAACTGCTCTGTCATCACAAAGGTTCCCTCATGCTTCCCCTTTATAGTCAAACCCTATTGCTAAATCCTGTTTTCCACTTTTATACTTTGCCATATCGAGAATGTTATGTTAATGGAATCCTGGATTATGAAACCTGATGTTGGCCCTTTTCATTCAGCATAATACTCTTAAGATCCGATCAAATTGTTGAGAGTATCAATCGTTTGTTCCTTTTTATTGATGAGTAAATACTACATTGTATGGAGGTTCCTCAGTTTGTTTAACCATTCACCCATGGAAGGCCATTTGAGTTGTTTTCACTGTGGGCCTGTTTACAAATAAAATGCTTATAAACATTCATGTCCAGGTGTGTATGTTTAATTTTTTAAGAAACTACGAGACTGATCTCCAGAGTGGCAGTACCATTTTACATTCCCAACAGCAAAGTATGAGAGAGACAGTTTCTCTGCATCCTCACCAACATTTGGTTCTTTCTGTGTGTTTTATTTTAGTTGTTGTAATAGGCCTATGGTGCTACCTCATTGTGGTCATAATTTGAATTTCCCTTATGGCTAGCAGTGTTAAAGGTAAATACAAAAAGTTGACATAGTAGTATAATGAATTTCTATTATCAAGCTTCAAACGTTTTGACATTTTTGCTCTTTTGTTTCTTTAGAGTATTTCAAAGCAAATCAGATACATAAATATCATGACATTTCACTTGTAAATACCTCAATATGCATTTCTGTCTTTATTAGGACATTTGAAAACTGTAACCACCAGGATAGCATCATATTTAATTTAACAATAATTCCTTAATATCATCTAATACTTAGTCCATATTTATATTTTCTCTCTCAGATACATATTTTATTTATCACTTTTTGAGACAGGGTCTTGCTCTGTCACTTAGGCTGGAGTGCAGAGGTGTGAATGCGGCTCACTGTAGCCTTGACCTTCTGGGGTCAAGCTGTCTTTCTACTTCAGCCTCCCAAATAGCTGGGACCGTAGGTGCACCACCATGGCTGACTAATTTTTATAGAAATTTTTGTAGAGACGAGGCTTCTCTGTGTTGCCCAGGCTGGTCTTGAATTCTTGGGCTAAAGCTGTCTGCCCACCTTGGCGTCCCAGAGTGCTGGGATTATAGACATTAGTCACTGTGCTTGGTCCCAAATATGTGTTTTTAAAAATGATTGATGGAAATGAGAATTCACATAAGATTGATTGCATTTAGTTATGTTCACTTTTCAGACAGCACTTCTTTTTTCCTGAGGCAATTGATTTGTCTTCTGGACTAATTTGGCTTTGGCTGATTCCTTCCTTATTGTATCATTTAACTTGTTGCTCTATCTCATTTCCTCTAAACTGATAGTAAGATTTAGCAGCTTGGTTAGATTTGGGCTTAAGTTTTAGACAAGAATACCTCATAGAAGTACTATGTACTTCCTGTTATATTACATCAGGAGTCACATAATGTTTGGTTTTCCCACTTTTTGAATTACTAAGTTTGATCAGTGAGTTCAGGTATTGTCAACTCCATTCCTCCATTTAAAAAGTTTTCATTAATCCTTCATGTAGTGGCTGTGGTTTTCTATTAGTCGTTCATCTCATCATCACTATTGGTGATTGTTGCCTAGATCCAACTTATTTGGTGTTGCAAAATAGTGATTTTCTGATTTATTCTGCAATTGTTAGCTGGACTGTCAAGAACTTTGATCAGTATTTTGGTTTTCATGAAACACAGTTGATAAAGAAAGGCAGGAGAAATGCTCATTTTTTTTCACCCTTATGTATCAATTTTCAGAGTAATGAGTTGACATCCTAGCAATCTACAGAAGACACCAATGGGATATTTTTCCTTTCATTTTCTTTGTGTATCATTTTGAATTTGTGAATTTTTAGAAAGGCATTTGATGCATTTTGATGACATTAAAATTCATTTTCTGTCTGCAGGCATTTAGAAATACAATTAATTTTTACACATTTAAAAAATTTAGCAATCTTTCTAAATTCTTGTTAATTTTATTTCTAGATTATTCCTCTGCAAATGACAGTTTTTTTTTTTTTTTAATCCCAAGGCTTTATAGCTTGGATTTCTTTTTTTTCCTCACTGTAGTAGAAGAGAACCCTAGTAAATGTTGGAATAGAAATGAAGATAATAAAACCCTTCTCTTGTTCCTCACTAATGAGTGTGGTTTGCTATAGATTATCAAGATTAAGGTATTCCCTTATATTTCTATACATTTTACCAAGCATTAATGTTTAATTTTATGGACTATTGTTTTACGTCTATTCCCATGAATAAATGAGTTTTCTACCTTTAACCTGTTAATGTGAATTATATTAAATTATTTTCTAATGTTAAACCTATCTTCCGTCACTGGAATGAGCTCAGCTGTCTCGATGTATTATTATCCTTTTTGTGGTTACATTTAATTTACAATTATTTTTAGAGCTTTACATTTATGTTCATGAGTGAGGCTGGCTTTATAATTTTCATGTCTAGTACTGTTCCGTTAGTTTTGGTATAAGTGTTTCACTACCTTTTTAAGTAAGTTTTTTCTTTCTAATCTCTGGAAGAGTTTGTCTAAGAGTGGAATTCTTCTTTCCTTGATTTTTGTTAGAACTCACTAATGAAACAATCAAGGTTTAGAAGTTTCTTTGTGGGAGAAATTCTTAGATGGTTAAAGCATCTTTCTTTGATGACAGAGCTGGTAGTTGTAAGTGAAAAATTCAGTCACTGATGAACACTTTTTCCTGAGTAGTTTGAATTGATCTGTTTTGTGTCTATTTTTTGAGGTACATGCTACATACATTTTGTCTGTAAGCAACTATGTAGCATATTGAATAAAATTACATTTTAAAAATAGACTTTGTACTATATATTACTTTCATACAATTGTTTAGATTTGTGTTTTAAGCTTTTCACATTTCTAAGATTTTTGAATAATGAATTTTTAAGGAATTCCTTTAAAGGGCTTTTGAGCTAGGTTCTACTTCTGGCTCTGCCAATTACTGTCTTGAGTATGTCTCTTATTTTCTAGGCCTCACATTCTGCATTTGTAAAACAAGTATGTATTTCATATAGTTTTCATGAGGATAAACTGAGAAGTCCTTTATTAACCATAAACGGAAGGTTTTGAAATTAGTGAATGTAGGCTGAATGTTCAAAGAGAGGGAGTAGAAGGAGCCTTTGAAATCTGTGTGAGTCCCTCCAGTTTATAGGAAATAGAAACCACAGAAGCTAGAGAAACGCCCAAGGTTATCTCTAAGTAGCTAGTGTACAGAACTGACCTTGCAACCCAGGCTTCCTGCTTTCCAAAGTAGGGGGCTTTTGCAGTTTTGCCTTTCCTCAGATGAAATACGAGGTAATTGAGAGAAGCTTTGGCTTTTCCAGGTACATAGTTGAGTGTATTATCCTCAAGAGTGTAGTAGAGAAGTATACATGACATTAGGGGGAAAGAGGAATTTTAAGACTTTCATTTCTTAAGTTACTAGTAATTAAAACTGCTGTCAAAGTAATTATTGAATTTTTTTCCCGCTCAGAATCTAGACAAAGGGAGCCTTGTTATACTTTTCAGGGATTAAAATTCATCTAATACAGTAAGAAGTAAAGTCCTGTGTGGTTACAGCATGGCTTTGTACTAGAAATTCAGTTGAACTTTTACTTTAAAAACGATTCAGTGTAATTTTAGTAAAATCTTAATTTATAATTGGCATGAAACTTTCAAACTAGTTGTTAGAGATAGTTTCTTGGAATCCAGTTTTTCTACTTAATTCCTTATTTTCTCCAGGTGTACTCTGGAAAATTAATATTTTCTTCAAATTCCTGAAGTCGATACTACAAATGGAAGGGTTTATTATTATCTCAGCATTGAAGGCTCGATATATTGCACAGTGTTTGTAGTGTCTTATCCCCCGGAAGGGGACTTCATTCCTCTCTGTCACTGCTGTAGCTTGCTGAAGCCAAGAGCAGGAAAAGGAAATCCCAGACTACAGCCCCCTCTTCCCTCCAGCATTGTCTTTTCTCCCCACACCCTTCAAAAGGCACAGCACATATTTCGGTTGCTGATCCTTGTCCTCTGGTCTGTGTCTGATCTCATTTAAGAATTTCCTCTTTCCTTCCCTTTTTGCATTTCCTCTCCAGGATGTTTGCTGCCTGAGTGATGGGGATACACCTAGGACACGCTACAAGGAAGGGCATAAGTTTGCAGAAGCAGTTTTAAAATCCCAAGCGTGCTTGTCTGTGTAGCTTTGTAGAAAATATGTTTTGCACATTTTCAGTAAGTTTTGAAAAATTTTACTTAGGTAATTTTCATCACACTTGTAGTTTTTTTTTGGAGGTAACACCATCAAATGCTAAATTTGTCAAGTGTTTTGGATAAACAATTTCTAGGAACTGAGGCTATGTTCTTTCTGTTTAAATACTAATTCCTATGAGGATTCAATAAACATTAAATTCATTATACTTTTATTGACTTGAAGCTGAAGGGAAGATTTAATGCTGGTTTAGCTGTTTAATAGGCTTGTGACTTTTTTCCTTTGAAAATCAGAACATTTTCTTTTAAAAACATTTATTACATATATCCTCATTGCAAAGGTATAACTTGTGTCTGCCGCAGAGAAGAGTTTGTCCTTTAAATAAATGTTCCTTTTTGGGCCTTACAGATGTTGTTAGCTATATTAAGTCTATGCTTTTCTAGAACTATTTATTATTCTTTCTTTATTTTAAAAATTATTCACAGGAACCCATGAGGGTGACTATTTTATGCTAATTTTGCAGTGGAGGAAGCTAAGATCCAAAGACGTTAAGAAGTTGGCCGAAGATTACATCCTTAGTAAATAGTGGAACTGAGATTTGAGTTTAGGTCTGGCTCCAGACTTGGTGGTCTTTGTGAAATTCTGCTTATCTCTTTGAGAGACTGATTATTTGGAGGAGGATATGGGTTGATAGGTAAACAGTTACTTGCAACTGTAATAGTTATGCATAAAATGTTATTAGGAGTGCAGAGTAGGAAGCATCTGACAGGAAGGTCAGGATGGCTTTATAGAGTGAATCAATGGCGAAGTGATTCTTCAGGGATCACCATGTGCCTGTATTTCATGCTGTGGAGGTTGGTCTTTATTCTTTTTGGGGGAATGGGAGGCACTGAAGGGTTTCAACAGAAGTGGTGATGTGACCAGATTCATATTCTGAAGAGATATGATAGCTGTAAAGGGAAAATACATTGTAGTGTGGTGGTGCTAGAGATAGGGGGACCATCACAGTAACACTTCGGGAGAAGGGGTGAGGTTGTTTCTTAGGGAAGTGGTAGAGAGATGGAGAGGAGGGAACTGGCTTTGAGCTTTTAATAATTAGACAATATGCAGATGTTGTTCTCACTTATTTTCTCTCCCTGTCAGAAATACTAAGAGCTAAATGTTTGTGTTTAGAAGATTGTCCTAGTCTTGTGATTACCTTCAAATTACTGATCTGCAGAGAACTTTAATCCTAAGTGTTAAGAGTATAGCTACATTTAGGAGAGAAAGCACATCTTTCTTGACAAAGCCATGTCTCTAGATGGAAGCTAAATTTATGCCTGGACTATGGTAATAATGGAATAAGACTTTTCAGTATAGGACCTACACAGTAACAGCAGTTCAGGAAGCAAAGCTAATATTACTTTAAGATGATCAGCACTGTTTTATGAATGACTTCTTTCATTCTAGATCATTCAAGATCATTTCTTAGAAATTACTGATTTGAGTTCTGCAGGAAGAATGCAGTAATTGTCAGTCTTTTGACAGTGTGTCCTCCAAGGGCCATTTCTATCCATTTGATGCCACACTGCGTCTTGTCCTTTCCTCATGTCCTGAGCTGGAGTGGAGTTATTGCAGAGTTGCAGTCTGCCATGTGGTAGGTGGAGTTTTCTTGGATTGTAAGAACACACTTCCTGTTGTTTATGGGGCCAAAAATAAAAGTTTGTGACATTATGTGTTTAGTTTTTAGTATCTAATCATTCAGAAATTTAGTTTAAATACCTAGGTGTGTCGTTCTCTAATATTACAAAATACAAAGGGAAATGGTAAATGGTAGCTGTCTTTATGCTTGATAATGAATAAGATCTTTTCCTGCTTGGTGACATATCTGTATTATGAAGGCTGCATACTGTAGCGGAACTAGTGAGAGTTCTACGAATTCGTGAAATGTACCTTGTAAAAGAAATTTTTTTTGGTCTTACCTCATTAGCACAGCCTTAGTTTAGACTTTTATTGCTTGGGATAATAAAATAACTTGGCCCCGTACCTCTATTCTGTTGTCCTTAAATCCACACTCTTAACTGTATGAATATTTGTTACAAAATACAAATCTGACACTGTCCAACCTATGTCTCCTTGCATCTCTTATTGCTAATGAGTTCTGTTAAGTGCTTGGAGTTGTAACCGGAGAGGCTCCTTGGACATTTGATTTCCGTGAAGTCTCGCTAGCTCAGCAGTTTTGTGTATACACATGTGCATAAATGTACTTGATTTTTGCAAAATATTTTAATGAACTAGTTATTTCTATACGCTTCAAGTACTCTTTTACTTATTTACTTGTTTCTTAATTACATTTATTGAAGTAACTGGTACAGGTAAATGTTAATTGAGACAGAGCATAAAATTATCAAAAGATAGAAAAGAGGATATATAACTTATAATAAATAAGAAAATGGCACAAATCTCTTGACAGCCGTCTTCGTAATACTAAAGGCTAGCTCAGCTGAGGCCTGCAAAGAATACTAAGAATAATAAAAGACGTTTTCCGATGTTAGGTTTGGAGAAAAAACAAAGAAGGCAGCAGGTTATTTCTGATCCTGTCATGATGATAGATGACAAAAAGAATGTCAAATTCGATACCACCCATCTGATTCTTTCTTTTGTTAGGAAAATAATTGTTTAATTGAAAATGGTAGAGCCACGTTATTGAGAGATAATTGGATGAGAAAGGAGCTAACTGTTCTCAGTGGCTGGAATTTTTTTAATCTTAGGGTCTAAAAACAACTTTAATAATTCTGTTTTCATGATCTCTGAGCAATCTTGGAGACTAGGAATGGCATGTACAGGCCAGCAGGTTTTTTGTGTGTGTGTTTGTTTCGTTTTTTAAACATTTTTTCAAGTATAATTGACATACAATAAATGGTTCATACTTAAAGTGTACAATTTGCTAAGTGTTAATATATGTATGTACTCATGAAGCCATCACCATAGTCAGTATAATGAACATAATTACCATTCCCAAAAGTTTTCTCATGCCCTTTGTTAGAAGTGACTGAGAAGGAGCAGTCAGTAAGGAGGAGAACAAGGGTAGTGTGCTCTCCTGGAAATTAAATGAGGAGGAAAATGATCAGCTCTGGCAAATATTTACTCATAGGCACAATAACATGAGAAATGAGATTGTCCATTGGATTTAGTAATGTTGAGGTTATAGGTGATCTTGACCAGGCCAGTTTTGTTGGAGTGGTGAGAGCAGAGGCCTGACTGGAGTGGATTTTAAGAGAGAAAGCGGGGAGAAAAATTGGAGACAGTCAGTGGGAATGTTCTTAGGATTTTCTGCAAAGAGAAGAAAGAAATGGAGAAGTAGTGAAGTGGGGTTGAGAGTGTTTTGCATTTTTTTTTTTTTTTTCAAAGAATAGGAGCAAAAGCCCAGCATGTTTATATGCCAATGGCAAAAATTCACTGTGGGAAAAATGTAAAGGATGAATTAATTCCTGGAACGCTGCCCTTGAGGGGCTAAGAGATTTAGTTTACAAGTGTAGGGATTGGCATTATGTAGAAACTTGGATAATTTATCTGTGTCAGTGGGCAGAGATACAGTTTGAAAGTATAGACAATGGAAGGTGGTTGAGTGGGTTGTGGGAGTTTATGGAAGTTCTCTTTAAATAGCTTCATGAAAAATATTTTCTTTCAGTGAAGTATAGGAAGCAAAGTCTTCACTGTGAATAAGGACAGGAAGGAGGCATTGGAGTTGAGGATCCAGAAGGTATGAAGTAGAGTGGGAGAGTGAATAGACCAGGGAGTTATGGTATGTTTGACTGGCAGCATTAAGGGTGCAGTTGCGGCCTGTGGTTATTTATTTAAAGCATCATGATTAGCCGTATTGAGATACAGAGTAGTTGAAGAATTAGATTTAATCAGGTTATGGCTTTGCTAACCAAGTATGATGAAATAAGAGAAGGGCAAGGAAGTCGAGGGTGTTTGTAGGGGAGTGATTATGAGTGGCCATGGGTTAAGCTGTGAAAGGAAGCAAGAGAGGACATCAAAGGGTAAGGGACAGAAATCTATGCAAGAGATGTTGGTGGCTTAGAAAAGGGTAGAGTCTGGATAATATTTTGAAGATAGAGCCAGTTTTCCTGAAGTTGGATGGATGTATGTGAGAAAATAATCGAGAAAGATTTTTTTGGTCTGAGCAATTTTAGGAATGGAGTTGCTGTCAACTGACGTGCTTAGTCCTTTCTTACAGTCTTGGTCATGTTTTATTGATTGTTCCTTATAAAAAGAGAAAATTTTGTAGCATAATTAACACAGAAAAATATAAATCAGCTACATCCGTGGC
The DNA here is from genome assembly GCF_008728515.1 of Papio anubis. Classification (NCBI taxonomy): domain Eukaryota; kingdom Metazoa; phylum Chordata; class Mammalia; order Primates; family Cercopithecidae; genus Papio; species Papio anubis. The sequence goes on along the minus strand of NC_044978.1, from coordinate 159,862,592 downwards.
CATGTATTACATTTCTATACTGATTTATTTATTCAGTAAATACTTACTGAGTGCTATGTGCCGGGTAGTATTCTAGGTGGGAATATAGTTGAACTGAACAGAACACATACATCAAAAACTTGCATTACTTTTAGTTCACACTGAGAAAATAGCATTTTGGAAAATGTATGAGATAAAAGGGATTACTGTATCTTATATTGTTCTTGTGTTTAACTGTTAATAACTGGTTTAGTTGGCGATTTATGTGTATGTATATATACACACACATATACACATAAATATATAGACATTAAAAAATATATATATATATGGCCAGTTTTATGTCTTTAATCCAGAAACTTATGAAGTTATTTTTACTTCATTATTTTTTAAAAATTAAGATTATAGAATACTGTGCGGCCATAAAAAGAACAAGATCATGTCATTTGCAGCAACATGGGTAGAGCTGGAGGCTGTTATCCTAAGCGAACTAATGCAGACACAGGAAACCAAATCCTGTATGTTCTCACTTATAAGTGGACGCTAAACATTGAGTACACATGGACACAAAGAAGGGAACAACAGACACTGGGTCAACTTGAGGGTGGAGGGTGGGAGGAAGGTGAAGATTGAAAAACCACCTATTGGATGCTTTGCTTATTACCTGGGTATTATGCTAATCTGTACACCTAACCCCTGTGACCCACAGTTTACCTGTGTAACAAACTTGCTGATGTATCCATGAACCCAAAATAAATTTTTTTTTTTTTTTTAAAGCTATTGCAATGTTTCAGCAATAGGTGATATAATGATTGGGCTAGTGTGACCATAATGAAGATGCAGTGTCATCTCAAAAAAATTTAAGATATTAATAGTATATTCCAAAAAATGTAAAATGAAAGTAAATTTGAGGCCTAATGAATTGGAATTTATTTTATAGTTTATGGAACACATGAGAATATCTTTTTTTCTCTCCTAGCACGTGATACCTCATTTGAACTGGAAATGATATTCTGTAGATTGATTGCCTGAGCAGTTTCCAAAGTTTAAAGGCACACTAAATGTAAGAAATTATGCTATTATTAAGAATATGCAGTGAAACCCCATCTCTACTAAAAATACAAAAAAATTAGCCAGTCGTGGTGGCGGGCGTCTGTAGTCCCAGCTCCTCGGGAGGCTGAGGTAGGAGAATGGCATGAACCTGGGAGGCGGAGCTTGCAGTGAGCTGAGATCGTGCCACTGCACTCCAGCCTGGGCGACAGAATGAGACTCTGTCTCAAAAAATAAATAAATAAATAAATAAAAAGAATATGTAGAAAACATTGCATGTGCTTTGGTGTAATTGTTTTGGGTATTTAATGAGTGTCAGGCATTTGGGATAGTGGCTGAGTTGTTGGAGTAAGTGCGGATATCTTCCTAAGGAGAATTTTTTGAATAGGAAGGGCAATATTAACTTATATGCATATATTTTGATGTATTGATTCAATTATTTCATTATTTTTAGTGTTATCTTCAGTAAAACTTGATGTTGAGAGAGAGTGAGTCCTTAAATCATTATCATGGAAGAGTTGAAGTAAATACTTAGAACTACTATATAGTGCTTAGAACATATAGTTAGAACTATATGGTGTGAAAAAATCATGTGAAAAAGGATAGGTAGAAAGAACCATAGTGAAGAATGAAGTTAGTGATCTTAAGAGTTAGCTGTCACTTCTCTCATAAACTATTAAACAGATGCTTTGCCTGATTCAGCTTTTGCGTGAGGCTTTTTGCAGGCTGTTAACAAGTACTGGAGTCTCCATTTTCTCTCTCTTGCTTTTGGATGTCTTAAAGAGGCTATTAAAAAAAAAACCTCGGAAGATAGTTTCTTTAACATTGAGAGACATAATTATGTTTTCTGCTTTGATGTTTTAATTATCAATGAAGATTTCAGTACACTTTGCAACTGTTCATTACTTTAGAGCCCTGTGTGTTGGAAGCTAAATTATCGTAACTTTAATATGGAAGGGTTTTTGTAAGACTTCCCTCTACCCAAACAAAACAAAACAAAACAAAAACAAAACAGAGACTTTCTATTTTTGGAGGTTTATTCATGAGAAAAGGGATTGGTTGGTTGTTTCTTTACATGTTGTATAAGCAGTTCCCAACTTAAAAATACTTAATTTACAAATATCACTGAACATCAAGTCCCTGGTCTGGCCTCATTTCCCTTGCTGTGCTGTTGGCACAGTACACATATGTCTGGTTCTCCCCTCTTCCCTTATGATTGTAGCATAGCTTTGTAAATCTGTTAGTTTGGAACAGTACATGGAAGGAGAATTACCCATTTTTGTAGCTGAGACCAAATTGGTGGGACTCTGCTTCTTAGTTGGAAATGTTTTCACTTAGAAACATTAAGAACTTTCTAAAATAATTGTTCAAAAAAAATCCAATAAACACATAGCAACACTTAGATCTTAAATGAGCATTTCCTTTTTGAAAAAGAGTGCTTTGGAGGTTATACTTCTAGGAAGTGATAGCTTTAATGAACCTGCTTTTAGAGTTCCTGTTTTGGAATTTACTTTCAGGATATTCTTTTTTGGGTATTTTTAAAACTAGAAAACCTTTTTCTTGACAGGTTGTGAGATATAGGGAAAGATAGAGTTCTTTGGATTTGGACAGACCTGGGCTGAATTTCAGCAAAACAGTTAACCAGGTGTTTAACCTTGGGCAAATTACTTTTCCTATGAGAACCTTGGTTTAGTCATCATGAGAAGTGGTAGTCTGAGACTAACATGGCATTTGAATTAGATAATCAAGTAAAGCACCCAGTCATTTTGTTTGTTTGTTTGTTTGTTTGTTTGTTTTGAGACAGTGTCTTGCTGTCACCCAGCCTGGAGTGCAATGGTGCGATCTCGGCTCACTGCAACCTCCACCTCTCAGGTTCAAGCGATTCTCCAGCCTCAGCCTCCCAAGTAGCTAGGATTACAGGCACATGCTACCATGCCCAGCTCGTTTTTGTCTTTTTAGTAGAGACAGAGTTTCACCACGTTGACCAGGCTGATCTCGAACTCTTGACCTGAAGTGATCCACCCGTCTCAGCCTCCCAACGTGTTGGGATTAGAGGCGTGAGCCACTGCACCTGGCCACAGTCATTGTTATATGTAATACAGTAAATGCTCTATTTCTGCTTTTATCCTCTCTCTTTGTATTTTAGACTATATTTGGTTTTGGAATCCGTCAAAAGATTTAGAACAAAGTCTCATTTTCATTCTAAATGAAATAATGATATTTTTGGGCCAGGCATGGTGGCTCATGCCTGTAATCCCAGCACTTTGGGAAACTGAGGCACGAGGATTGCTTGAGCCCAGGCATTTGAGGCTGCAGTGAGCTTTGATTGCACTGTTGTGCTTCAGCGTTGGCAACAGAGTGATACCTTGTCTCTTAGGAAAATAAAAGATATTTTTGATAACTGTTAAGGTAACAGTAATATAATAAAAAGCTAGACTTAGATTTCAGGAGACTAAGCATTGAATTCCGACTGTGTCATTTATTAACTAATTACTGTAGGCACCTTGCTACTCTCTTTCCATGATAGTATTTAGTTATCTCTTGAGTTACAAATATATGCCATACTCTGTTAGGTGTTTTATACGTAGATATGTCATGTAATTCTAACAATAGCCTTGCAAGGGTGCTATTATTTCAATTCTACAGGTGAGGAAATTAAGGCAAAGTCGTTATAACTTTCCCGAAGTTATATAGTAAGTGGCAGGGTGAGAATGAACTGAAAGTTATTTTTTTCTCTATAGAGTATTCAACCTTTCTCATCTGTAAAATTGTGGTACGTATTTTATTTTGCATGATTGTTGTTAAAGGTTCTTGTACTGAGAGGGAAGTAAAACAGTGTATTGCACTTGAATCAGTGCCTGGAACTAACAACAATATTCTCTTTATTTCTGTAGTGTTGATATAGTTAAGATAGTATTAATCATCTTTGTTCACTGTAACTTGTGTTTGTTTGTAGCTTTTATTGTGGTAAAATATACATAACATAAAATAGATCATTTTAACCATTTTTGAGCGTACAATTCAGTAGCACCGCGTACATTCACAGTGTTGTGGTTGTAGCTTGGAATTACCATATTCTGCCCTCCAAAACAACACAAAATAAATAGAGGTAAGCAAAGCTCTTTCACTTCTCTGTCCTTATAACATTGTTAATGAAAATGTTAGTAGCATGGTCTCAAAAGGGCCAGTGCTGCTTGGAATCCTGGTTCTTGATTATTTTGGTCACTTTGGTTTCCCTTGTATAAGTCAATGAGATTTTTCTGATCTTTGGAGAGAAGTTGGGAATTCCTTCTGTGATTCTATATATGTGCGCACCCAAATCTTTTGCTTAAGATATTTTTCATTATATTTTCAATAGCATCCCTGGAAACCAGGAGTCAAGAAATTTGCATGCACCTGGTTACTTTCTTTTTTTGCACCTAGTCAACTATTTTTAAGATATGACAGATACTACAATGTTACATACAGAAACATTACTGTTTTCTAGGAATTTATAGCATAAAACAGTGGAGAAAATTAGAAAACTGGCTGACTGGGCACGGTGGCTCACACTTGTAATTCCAGCACTTTGGGTGGATCACTTGTGGTCAGGAGTTCAAGACCAGCCTAGCCAAACTTGGTGAAATCCCATCTCTACTAAAAATACAAAAATTATCTGAGCACGTTGGTGAGTGCCTGTAATTCCAGTTACATGGGAAACTGTGGCAGGAGAATTGCCTGAACCCCGGAGGCAGAAGTTGCAGTGACCTGAGATCATGCCCCTGCACTCTGGCCTGGGTGATGGAGTGAGACTGTGTCTCAAAAAACAAACAAACAAAAATCAAAAACAAAAAAACAAACTAAACTAAAATAAAAAAATTAGATAGCTGTCAGTGAATATAGAGATAAATACAGCTGTATGAATACACCTACTTGTTTATTTAGATATAGTGCGTTAGTAAATGAATTGCATATTAATAAGACAGATGTTGAGGCAGAGGCATTGCCTTCTGGTTCCCACCTTTAGAGAGGCTCTGAGATTAGCAGGAATTTAAGTTGCTTGGTGGTGGCGTGGTGGGGTACAGATGGGGAAATATGTAGAAATGAAATAATCAGAATATGATAACTTTTTAAGTGTCTCTGGAAAGTGGGAAGGGACCTAAGGAATTAAGTTTTGTATGATAGTCTATTTAAAACATTTGGGGCTGGGTGCAGTGGCTCTTGCCTGTAATCCCAGCACTTTGAGACGCTGAGGTGGGCCGATCACCTGAGGTCAGGAGTTCGAGACCAGCCTGGCCAACATGGTGAAACCCCGTCTTCACTAAAAATACAAAAATGAGCCAGGTGTGGTGGTGGGTGCCTCTAGTCCCAGGTACTCAGGAGGCTGAGGCAGGAGAATCGCTTGAACCCAGGAGGTGGAGGTTGCAATGAGCCGGGAATGCGCCACTGCACTCCAGTCCGGGCGACAGTGTGAGACTGTTTCAAAATAAATAAATAAATAAAATAAAATAAAATAAATGAAATAAAACATTTGAAAGGTATAGATGAAGTTAGCAATTATTTAGGGGAACTTTTAGCTAACAATCAGGGGAAACTATTTTTGCTAGGGTCCAGGTAAATTAGCAGGTACTTTTTATGAAAAGTGAGTGATTACAGAGATTCAGAGTTCTAAGAGGCAGCCATCAGTCAGAAGGCGTTTTCACCAAAGGTCTGTATTTTCTGTTCAGAATAGTACTTAAGCCATAATTATAGAACATCTGCAGTGGTTTCTCAGCCTTCTGTTGGTAAGGTCTTTCTCCTTTAATTGTTGAACTTTTCAAAAGTTTGAGTAGGTATCAGAGATTATGTAGAGTCCTTTGCCTGCATTTTTATAGCATGATATAGCATTTAGTATACCTAATCCAGTTACAACTTTCCCTTTCTCATTTGTTGTTCTGGCATGTAATATATGCTCTCAAAAAATGTTAGTATTTTTTGAATGCCTATCATCATGTAACAGGTAACATGTATAAAAGGCTGAAACTCATTTTTATCTTAAAAAATATGCAGCAACTTTTATTATTTATGCATTACTTTTTTTGGAGAAATAACCATTAGTCCTATTATGTGCTAGGTGTTTGTAGTATGCTAGATACTGGAAATATAAGGGAATACTAGGAATATGAAATAGACTTTGCCCTAGAGAGGGTATCAGAAGAGAAGGAAGACATTACTCACTCTCCTTTTGAGTTTGAATCAGGTCTTCGGTATATTGAAAAATGACACCTGAAAATTTTCTAGAGAATTTACTCTGAAAATACTCATATTGAATATTAGAAGTACTGAAGTATTTCATTTGATAAATGCATGAGCGATTAGTGGAAGTACTAAATACAAACAATACTTATTTAAAAAGTTCTGTTAGTGGTAGTAATTAAGAAAATCCTAATCACGAGATTCATTAAATAGCTGCCAGCGTGGTAAGCCAAGTTCTTGGCGGCATGTGCTGTTAAACACTGCTAGCGGGCTGCAGTCCTTGGTTTGTGATTGAGTCACCTGGCTCCCCTTCTTAGTAGTTCTTTCTACATGAAATTTGCTGACTTAAATAATATTTCAGGAGGGAACCTAGCTCTGAAGACTTCACTTTTTCAGCTTGATTTCTTTCTTAAGCTCTTACTTTTTTAAGTTTCTGAACTGTATTGCCCCCATATATCGACTAGGATGACAAAGTATAGAATATGGCATATTTGTTCCTCTAGTGAAGGCAAAGGGAATAGCATTTGATGCAATTTGTATTTCTGTGTTTGGTGTGGCTCAGCCAGATAGGTGAAAATGTACCTTTGTTTTACCTAGGATGACTTTTAGGCCTGAAATGCCAGTCATATTTGTCTGTTTTCTCTTAATATATTTAGTTCTCACTTCAGTATGATCTTTTCCTTCTATCCCCACTATCATTTCTGTAGTTTATATTTATTACTTCCTGCCTAGACTGTTGTGATAGGCATTCATCGGTAGCAAACATATGCTGTAGATTAAATATGAAACTGACACATTCACCTTTGATTGCTGCTCCACCTGTCTTTTGCCAGTGTTTCTTCTTTCCACTGGGGAGTACTGTTGGTATAGCAGAAGACAGTTCTTTGTTGTGTGGGACTTGTCAGGCTTGGGCATGGCAGTTAACTCAGTATTCTTGCCCTCCACAACACCCCCGCCATTGACCACCAGTAGCAGCTGAGAGTGGGTGAGTGAGCGGGGGAGGAGGCCTTACCACTCTCAGTTGAGAACTAACCTGCTGGCCAGTCTGTGATTATTGTGGGTTCCAGAGCTCGTCTTATTTCCTGTTTGTGTTTATTCTTGTTTTCCCTTTTTCCCTTTTTCTACTCCCAATTACCAAAATTCAGTTTCACTTTCATAAGGTCACTGAAAATGCAATTGCTTACATGTAAAAGTCAGGCAAATTATGTATTAGATTTGGTAGCATACAATAGTAATTTACATATAAGATGTATAACAGTAATTATATATAGTAATATAATATTATACTATATGTAGTAACTATACATTGTAATATTGTATAGTAATCAATAAAACAGGTTTTATTTTTGACTTCATGGAGTTTTCACTTTATTACTAGAGTATAAGAGCCTTAAGGACTGACTGTCTTAAATATTTTAAAGTTTCCCCTTGGTTATTTTTGCATGGTATGTTGCATATTTTGTTCAGTAAGTATTTAAACAATAATATTTGACAGTCAATAGAATTTACTTTAGGCCTGGGGAGTTCTGAATAGTTTTAAGCAGAATAGTAATGTTATTAGATTTCTACTAACTGCTTAGGTTTAAATTCAGTGTTAAAAGGTGAGTTTTGTTAATTTCTCCATCCTGCTTTTCTAATCAGCCAAATTATTTCTTGGAAAGTTTTTTTCTTTCAAACATTTTGGAAATCCAATTAGGTAAGTAATTTAGTAAACAAATACATTTATATTGAAAGTCCAGTTAGGTAAGTAATTTAGTAAACAAATGTATTTTGAGCACTTACGGTGTGCCAATGCTGGTGTAGGCACTGGGCAAAGAGGAATGATCAGAACAAAGCCTGTGATCTCGTGGTTGCATTATGGCGGGAGAGTTAGTTAGCAAATGAATCAGCTCATATACTGTCCTGTGATAAAGCGCTATTAAGAAAAACAAGTAGAAAGAGTGAAGGAGAAGGCTATCTTAGATAGGGAAATAAGACGGCCTCTGAGGAGGATCATTTAAGTTGGAATGAAAGGAGTTAACCAACCATGGATATATCTGGGAGAAAGAGCTTTGCACGTGGAGGAAACTGCAAGTTAGGGCTTTCAGTGAATAATTTATTAACGTTTTTTTCTCCTTTAGGATAATCTGTAGATCCCTCCATAATCTGGCCTTCGCTTATACTTTTTCTGTTAATTATCTAATTAAATGGGAATAATGCCTACTTTGTAGGCAAAGTGAAATGTATAACACTTAATTTTTATATATGTATATTTTATGCAATATAAATACAAGGATGCTCCATATTGATAGTTATTATCACTATAACTTTTGTTATATAATAATCGTTACCTTATGTTCTTGCCTATACCTGTCTTCCTAGAGAACACTTGCTCATCTTTCAAGAATCAATGTAAATGTCACTTTCTCTTTGAAGCCTTTCTTGCTGTGCATGTAGACGTGACTATTCCCTTAGTTTTGCCACCATTGTGTGTTTGTGTATCTGTCATTGCATCTGCCATCTTTAATTTCATTTATTTTTACCTGGGTACACAAAAGGTACCCTAGACTCTGCCATTTAGATATTTGCTACATAAATGAATTGTATTTAGAAGCTAATTCATTTGGCTTCTAATATTTACATATACTTAACTATTTGACAAATATGTCACTGTGGTAGATACTGAGAATAAAAAATTAATACAATGCATGTTCTCAATCAAGTTTATGTTATGATACAATAGTTAAGTTTATGTTATGATACAAAAGTTATGATACAATATAATATACTTAATTTAATGGTTTGTTCAAGGGGAGTGTGAATTGGAGATAGATTATCTAAAGGAAAAGTAAGGCAGGACATATAGATCTGTATTCTAGATTGTGAGTAGTATTCCACAAGTGTCTGATGATCTCCTTCCACGGGGCACATTTATGCTTCTTGGTGCAGTCAGCTTCTCAGCCAGGTCCTGGCAATATCTATGATAGCGATACTTAATTCTCTGATGCTGGTGACACTGACCCATTTATGTTCGTTAGACTGACACTTGGACATGGATTTGGAGTTGTGAATACTTAGAATCCCAGTTGTTATTTCTAGTAGTGTGATCTTAAGCAAGTTACTCATGAGTCTTATTTCCTCATCTGGAAAATAGAGATATTATCTGCCCCATACAGGGTTGCAGGGAATAAATTATGAAGATAAAATAGTATTGGTTTCTAGAATGTAGTAGATAATTTTCTTCCTTTTTTATTTTTTATTTATATATATATTTTTTGAGACGGAGTCTCACTCTGTTACCAAGGGTGGAGTGCAGTGGCATGATCTTGGCTGACTGCAACCTCTGCCTCCCAAGTTCAAACAATTCTCCTGCCTCAGCCTCCCAAGTAGCTGGGACTACAGGAGCGTGCCATTATGCCCGGCTAATTTTTGTATTTTTCATAGAGATGGAGTTTCGCCATGTTGTCCAGGCTGGTCACGAACTCCTGATCTCAGGTGATCCGCCTGCCTCAGCTTCCCAAAGTGCTGGGATTACAGGCGTGAGCCACTGTGCCCAGCCTGTAGTAGATATTTCTTAATGGGTGAAATAACTTTAATTCATTTTACTTTATTTCTGTAGAACCATACTGAGCATTTGGCTCTAGTTACAGGAAAACAAGGTGGAATTTAATAATGGTGTTGATAACTGACTTGGGTTAGGTCTCATTCTGTTGCAACTGGTTCCTTTTCCCTCAGTGCAAAGTGCTGCTGTTAACAATATAATATATTAGCATATAATACTCAAAAGCTATATCACACCATGTTGCATTTAACACAAGGTGAGGGCACTGAGGGGAGAACATTTGTCTTAGTTGTTGCCTTGTGTGCCCAGCACCAAGCACAGAGCCTGACATATTATAGGCACTCCATATCATGTTTAAATTAGTGAGTGAATTCTCTTTAGATGAGGAAGATGTACTAGTATGGAGTACCTGATGTGCACTGGGGCATTTGGGGTAGCTAAAGAAAGTATCTAAAATATAAGCAAAGGAGAACAATATTAGTAGCAGTTGCCTTTGAAACCGTTATAATTTTAGGCACAAACCTTTTTTAGGAAGTTGAATATTTTAAAATAAATATAGGCCAGCTAATTTGAGTTAAAGTGATCACATGTGCTGAATTAACCTAGAAGGTAAACAACTAAAAATGAAAAGAGACATTAGAACAGGTAATAAGAGTTCAGAATTCACAGTTATTCTAAATTAGATTTGTAATAGCCTTGAGTCATACTTTAAAGGAAATAAAATTTCATGTGAAGAAATGGATCACTGTTGCCATAACTTCAACTCCTGTCTTTCCTCTGCTGCTCCAACTTGGCAAAACACCAAACCCTGTAGTGGTCTCATCATCTACCGTTTCTGTTCCTTAGAGGCATGGTCTGTTGAGTGCTGCCAGGCTGACTGTCAGCTGTGTCTCTCAGTCTTGCCACCATCCTATTCCACTGTCACCAGAGGGATCTGGTGAATTGCCATCATCCCATTCTATTGTCACCAGAGTTATCAGATTTTAAATGAATCTGATTGTGTTATTCCCCTCCTTGAAATCCATTAATAGCTTCTCAGTGTTTTTAGGAAAAAAATCCAAATATCCTAGTATGAAAAACAGAGATTTTGGAGATCTGGCCTTTTAGCATCTCTACCTGATCTTCTGTTTTCTGTATGTTGGTATCTGTGTACTACAGACATGTTAAACCACTTACATTTTTCTGAATGTTTTATGTTTTTTTCTCTTTTATGTCACTGAACGTATGATGCTGCTTCTAGGCATGCTGTTTTCTCTTCTCAAGGTCATCAACTACAGATGATTTAAAATTCTTCAAGTTTACCTGTAGAAAACTTTTACCTAACATAATAGATTGTAGGAGTCTACATGTCTTCCTTCTCACTAAACTGTGAGCTTTTTTGAGTATGGATACTCTCTTATCTCTCTAATTCCTAATGCCTTGCACAGGATAGAAGCCTAGAAGTTTGTGATTTAGTTAATAAATGAAGTAACAGAATTTATCAGAGGCTTAAAATATGTTCAGCTAAAATGGGTATTATGAGAGGGGGAGAAACATGGTCCCTGCCCTGTTCATAATCTTAGCTGTATGGACAAAAATGACACATAAGGTAATTAAAGCTTAATCAAGTACAGCATTAAGTGAGGACTTAGGTAGAATGATTAGAAAATGAAGATATAATGGAAAATTTCAAATCCCTTAACATTTCATATCTGCTTTTCATTTTCTCCTTAAGTGTTTATCACTACTAACATGCCTATACCTTTTACTTATTTATCTTGTTAGGTTCATAGTCCTCAGTAAAATATACATTTTGTGAAGATTTTTGTCTGTTTTGTTCACCGTGCTATTTCTGGTGCCTGACATGTGGTAGGTGCTCATTAGATAGTTGTTGAGTGGATTGAATGGAGTGCAGAGAAGGAAGTGATCACTAGGAAATAGTGTTTATGAAAGACTTCATGGAGATGTAGTAACATCTTGAAGTAGACTTGAGAGAGTATTTTGGTAGATTTAGCTAGTGTTTATGAAATATGCCTATTTGAGTGAATAATTACCAATTTTATTTTCATATGACTTTTTCAAGTCATATTGCTCCTAATTTCTCTTAAAGCTTCCTATGGTTATATAGTCCTCACTGTTGACTCCTGTTAGAGACTTTCACAACAGTAACCTATTTAATCAGAGTGAGAGATGCTGGCCCTTTCCTTATAAACCAGTTGCAATGAACACCTTCACCTTTTTTTTTTTTTTTTGCAAATTAATCTGTGTGTAAAAAATAGGTCTGCTGGAGGCAATTACGTATTATATACAGATCTTTACACTATATGTCGTTTTGGTACCTGAGATCTTATCTTCTATTTTGTATCTTTTAAATAATTGCAAATAAATTCAAACTTATGGACATATCAGGGTCTTGATTGTTTTGTGAATTAGGGATCATAATTTACCATTATGCTTCTAAGTTCTTGGATTTTAACAAATCTTAACTGGTGTTTTAAATATTTGTATGTACACATATTCATATATCACACAGAACTTATACTTGCATTTCCTACTTTTATAGTTTCCTTTCTCTTCTGTTTACTTCCCTTCCAAGACTAAAGAAATTAAAATTAGATTTTGAATTAAAAGTATTAAAAATGTTAAATCACCGAAATATTTTTTTCAGCTGTAATTGGAACATGTTAGGTAATGTCAGTTTGAATTTTTTTTCTTAGAAAATAAAATTATCTGTGGGCCTCAAATATTGGCTTCTCTTCTCCCAGCTTTTTTCCCTCTAAGCACAGAATTAGATATTCTTAGGCCCTTGTAGCTGCAATAGATCTTAGTAAGCATCTCTACTTGCTTTATTTTAGGGATGAGGCAACTAAGACACAAGGACAAGTGATTTGTCCACAATTAACTGATGACAGGTAATTGATAGCAGGGCCAGATGATAGACTAACTATTGATGAGATAACTAAGCTGTGGCTAACCCTTCTCTTACGCTAACCACTTTCAACTTTAAGGCCGTACTACTTCTGGAAATATATGTGGTTCTGATGACATTTTAAAGGAATATTATTGTAGTGACTTAGTAGAAGAGAAGTAAGTTCCTAGAATTTTGTCAGTCCACCAGTCAGCCAGATTGGGTGTAAGTGAAGCTTTGGCAATACTTTCTCATTTTGGTGTATAGGTTGTTTGCTAGTTATGTGCACAGGAAGTAATTTCCAGCAGTCTGATTTTAAGCCATTGAAAAATGTTTCATGCTTTCCAGCTTAATTTTTGACAACCCGAATGTGAGGATTCACATATACTCCATAGGGAAAGGGTTAACCAGTAAGTGTATATTAAAGATAACATGAAGAACAAGAGTTTTAAAAATCTAGTTAGTCTTTTTCTTTTGTTTGTTGTTGTCGTAGTTGAACCTAGGAACGTATGTATTTTGAAAAAAGCTATATGAGTAGACTGTTAGATTATCTTAAATAGAAAAATGAAAACAAAAGGGTCATGTGACTATTCTACATTTCCATTCCTTTTTTTTTGGTGATATTTTCTAGGACTCATTTTGATTAAACTGGATTGTGCAAAAATAGCACTTTGTATTCTGTGATTTTTAGTGTTTCTTGTTTTTTTAATGGAGGGATAGCATCTGTTTTTTTGGTGGGGGGAATGATTAGTAAATCATGATTAATAAATATTCAGGTTGGATAAGAAGAAATGGTTAAAGATGTAGAGATTTTAGATAACCTGAAGTGAGTACTGGCATAACTCCTGGTTGTAGTTGCCTAATGTTAATTAAATTGGATTATTTATTTTTAGTCAGTTGTGTTCATATATTATACTTTTGATGTGAAGAATATTCTGCTAGACGTTTTGAAGTCTCTTCGTTTAACTTAGTCTGAAGTTTAGTTCTGTTGGTTTTCTTTTAAATTATACTCTCAACTATAGCCTTTGTTTTGGCGTGTCAAGTTAGTAATTGCCCTTTGTTCTCTTTCAGATCCTTGCATGTCACTGAGTCCACCATGCTTTACAGAAGAAGACAGATTTAGTCTGGAAGCTCTTCAAACAATACATAAACAAATGGATGATGACAAAGATGGTGGAATTGAAGTAGAGGAAAGTGATGAAGTAGGTGGAAAAATGTTTTCCCTGCTATTGTCTTACAACAGAATGACTGCATTTCTGTTTCTAGTCTTCAATTTTCTCTTTCCTCATGTGGCTCATTGCGTTCTTCTTCAACATCTTTAGTTTTTCTTTTTACATGTTAATTTTACCCTTTATAAACATTTACATGATTTTTCAGTTTTTCTCCCCATTTAGATATAAGTCTACCCAGTTTTATAAAAATTTTCAGTCTCATGTTATTGTATTTCTCAAATATGTATCCTATTCTCACTGTATTTTATCTATTGTTGCTTTACAAACCACTCCAAATGTAGTGGCTTAAAATGAAAACAGTTTATTATTTCTCCTGATTCTGTGGGATCACTGGGCTGAGCTGGGCAGTTTTTCTGTTCCCTTAGATATGGGCTGAGGTCACGATGGAAGGTGCATTGTCTTGGGAGCTCTGTTGGGGCTGGAGTATCTAAGACAGCCTCTTATTCTGCATAATCTCTTTCTATGTTACCTCTCATCATTCAGGAGCCTAGCCCAAACTTTATTACAGCATGCAGCTAGTGTTCTAAGAAGGCAAGTTTCCATGTGCAAGTGTTTATCATGCCTCTGCTTGCCAATTGTTGCTAATATATTGGCCAAAACAAGTCATTTGGCTAAGCTCAGAGTCTGTGTGAAAGAAGATTCTACAAAGATGTAGATAACCAGGAAATGTGATTCATTGGAGACCACCAAGGTGGTAATTTACTGTACCTACTGTCTTTAGTTTTTCAGCATTCCCATTTCCCCTACTGGCCTGGTTTCTGCCTTAGTTTCTCCCTAAAAGTTGTCTTCTTTGAGTGTTGTCTCATTCTAACCAAATGCCCTGGTCGTTTTTCAGGTCTCTTCAGTCCCTTTGTTGGATTTGTCACTGTTGAATTGCTTCTCTTTCAGATTATATAATACTAAATTACATTATTTTCTATATTATTATCTTGTGATATAACAGTGACAGTCTCTAGTAACATTGTTATCTAACGGAGACATTCTCTAAAGATCTGTTCTTGGCTTGCTATACAAAACGTTTATCTGAGAATGACCATCCATTTTCAGTTGTCCCGATTCCTCTATCTCTAAGCCAGTACAGATTCCTGACCCTTTGCTTTCTGCCTGTTTTTAGAGGGCTCTTACTGTTGCTTTAAGCTTAGTATGTGTAAAACAAAATCCCAGTTTTGCTATTTTAATCTCTCATTGTTCAGTTGCACCTCTGGACCTATTTCTCGATTCTTCTTCTGAAGTAGATGTTGGCAGACTTTTTCTGTAAAGGGCCAAAATATGGGTTGAAATGTGTTCTCTAAAAACATATGTTGAAGTCCTAAACCCCAGCACCTCAGAATGTGACCTTATTTAGAAATAGGGTCATTGCAGATGTAGTTAAGATAAAGTCATACCGGAGTTGGGTGGGCCCTTAATTCGATATGACTGGTGCTCTGCTAAGAGAGGAAAACACCATGTGGATTCACAGAACAGGAGAGAAAATGACCCTGTGACAGCGGAGGCAGAGATTAGCTTTATACAACTGCACATCAAGGAATGCTAAGGATTGCTGCCAACACCAAAGCTAAAAGAAAGGCATGGAACAGCTTCTCCCCTAGAGCCTTTGAGAGAGCATGATTCTGTGGACACTCTGATTTTGAACTTCTTTCTAACCTGCAGATCTGTAAGAGAATAAATTTCTATTGTTGTAAGCCATCCAATTTATGGTACTTTATTATGGCAATCCTATAATGAATGGAAACGAATATAGGCCAGGTGGCAAATTATTTAGCTTTAGTGGGCCATGTAGTTGCTGTTGTAACTATTCAGCTCTGCCACCATAGTGTGAAGCAGCCATAGACAGTACAAGAAGTAATGGGCATAGCTGTTTTCCAATAAAACTTTATTTGCAAAAACAGGCAGCCATATTTGGCTGCATGCTGTAGTTTGCCAACCCCTGTTGTAAATTAAGCTCTCGTGTTCTTAAAATATGTTCCTTTTTCTTCCTTTCCCCACTACCTCTTACCTATTCTAGTTATTTGCTTGTTCTGTTCTAATCTAGCTGTTCATTTTCTTGTGTCTAGATTACTGTCTCTAAGTTTTTCCTTTCTAATCCGTCATGATTATCACTTTGAGAGCATGATAGCTAAGAAACATAGTGATTCCTAATTGCTTATTAGATCAGATATTAAATCTTCAGTCTTATATTTAATGTCTCTGCATCAGTTGATTTCTGCTATTTATTGTGATTAAAATCATTCTGATTAGAGCTTAGTCAGTACCAGTGATACCAAAATCATTACTTTTGGTTCAAAGTAGACCAATTTATTTATTTCTAGAACTGCAGACTATATAATTCTATCTTACATAGCTTCCAACTTAAAAAGTATTTGAAGTATATATTCTGTTGGACATAAGGAAGAGTGAGTGAGGTAAAATTGATGGATTATTAAGAGTTTTACCATTACTGGAAAACAACGTAAACTAGTTGTCATTTATTGTGGGCCGTTTTATTATATTGAGTGGATAAATCATTCTCTCAACATCATTATCATTACTCCTTTTCTCTCTTTATATTTTTATAAAATAGAGGTAATTTATAAAGGTAAATTACCTTTATTTATAGAGGTAGTTTATTCTCTAAGCCAAAGAGATTTTCTTAAATTATTTTGTACATTTTCTCCTTCTTTCTTTCTTTCCTTCCTTCCTTCCTTCCTTCCTTCCTTCCCTTCCTTCCTTCCTTCCTTCCTTCCTTCCTTCCCTTCCTTCTTATTTTTAAGTTCCATTTTATATTTTCCATTGCAGGTTCCATTATATATACCATGCCACCATGTTAATTACTGCACCCATCCTTCCGTCATTTACATCCGTTATAACTCCCAATGTCCACAATCCTCCCCCCTCCCCCTCCCGTGATAGGCCGATTGTGTGATGTTCCCCTTCGAGTCCGTGATCTCATTGTTCAGTTCCCACCTATGAGGTGAGAACATCTTGGTGTTTGGTTTTTCTGTTCTTGCGATGGTTTGCTGAGAATGATGGTTTCCAGCTGCATCCATGTCCCTACAAAGGACACAAACTCATCCTTTTTATGAAGCTTGCATAGTATTCCATGGTGTATATGTGCCACATTTTTCTTAATCCCAGTCTGTCACTGATGGACATTTGGGTTGATTCAAGTCTTTGCTATTGTGAATAGTGCGCAGTAAACATGCGTGTGCATGTGTCTTTATAGCATCATGATTTATAATCCTTTGGGTTATATACCCAGTAATGGGATGGCTGGGTCATATGGTACTGCTAGTTCTAGATCCTTGAGGAATCATCATACTGTTTTCCATAATGGTTGAACTAGTTTACAATCCCACCAAGTGTAAAAGTGTTCCTATTTCTCCACATCCTCTCCAGCACCTGTTGTTTCCTGACTTTTAATGATAAGCCATTCTAACTGGTGTGAGATGGTATCTCATTGTGGTTTTGATTTGCATTTCTCTGATGGCCAGTGATGATGAGCATTTTTCATGTGTCTGTTGGCTGTATGAATGTCATCTTTTTGAGAAATGTCTGTTCATATCAGCTTTGCCCACTTTTGATGGGGTTGTTTTTTTCTTGTAGAGATTTGTTTTAGCGAACTCTTTGTAGGTTCTGGATATTAGTCCTTTGTCAGATGAGTAGGTTTGCAAAAATTTTCTCCCCATTCTGTAGGTTGCCTGTTCCTCTGATGGTAGTTTCTTTTTGCTGTGCAGAAGCTCTTTAGTTTAATTAGATCCCCATTTGTCAATTTTGGCTTTTTTGTTGCTGTTGCTTTTGGTGTTTTAGACATGAAGTCCTTGCCCATGCCTATGTCTGAATAATTATTACCTAGGTTTTTCTTCTCACGGTTTTATGAATTATTAGGTCTAACATTTAAGTCTCTAATCCCTCTTGAATTAATTACCATAAGAGGTGAAAGGATCCAGTTTCAGCTTTCTACTTCTGGCTAGCCAATTATCCCAGCACCATTTATTAAATAGGGAATCCTTTCCCCATTTCTTGTTTTTCTCAGGTTTGTCAAAGATCAGATGGCTATAGATGTGTGGTATTATTTCTGAGGGCTCTGTTCTGTTCCACTGGTCTATATCTCTGTTTTGGTACCAGTACCATGCTGTTTTGGTTACTGTAGCCTTGTAGTATAGTTTGAAGTCAGGTAGCGTGATGCCTCCAGCTTTGTTCTTTTGACTTAGGATTGTCTTGGCGATGCGGGCTCTTTTTTGGTTCCATATGAACATTACAGCAGTTTTTTCATTTCTTAGACATTTACAATATGACAGGATTAGCTTTGTCAAACAAATTCCATGCCAACTCTGAGCGTATACAGTGTTAAATAAATGAATACTCTATGCAGTTTTAGGTTTTAACCCAAAAACTGAGCCTCTTCAGTTTCAATGACTTGCTAAAATGGCTCACAGAATACAACTCAGGAACATCCGAATAGAAGAAATGCATAGGACAGGGTATGGGGGCTGTGCACTCAGAGCTTCCATGTCTTCATTCCACCCTCCCTGCACCTTGATATGCTCACCAGCCTGGAAGCTCTTAGAATCCTGAATCTTGTAACCGAGTTTTTGTAGAGCTCAGTTTTCCTGGAGGTCAGTGGGTGGGACTTAAAGTTACAACCCTCTAATTACTTTTTCTTTCTAGTAGCCAGCTTTAACCTGAAGCTATTTAGGGCCCCATCCTAAATCACTTTGTTAGCATAAACTCAGGTTGGTGGATGGGGCAATAGTGAATAACAAAAGACTCACCTGTCAGGAAATTTCCAGGGTTTTAGGATCTCTGTGCCTGGAACCTAGGACAAAGACCAATATGTTTCTCATATTATACATTATATATTAACATATTATTAATATAATAAAATATTATGTAAATATATACTATGTAATTATAAAATCTATGATAAATATATAAATAAATTATGTATTAATATATTTGTTTGGTGCTGCTATAGCAGGGTGCTATAGATTGGGTAATTTATAGTGAACAGAGATGTATTGACTCACAGTTGTGGAAGTTGGGAAGTCCAACATCAAGGTGCTGGCAGGTTTGGTGATTCTGATTTCAAGATGACTCCTTGAATGCTGCGTTCCCTGGAGGGAAGACTGTTTTCTCTTTATGGTGTGGAAGCAGAAGGGCCAAGAGACAAAAGGTGTCTAGCTTGCCCTTTTATAAGGGCATTAATTCCTCTCCTGAGGGTTGAGCCCTTATGGCCCTATTACCTCCCAAAACCTCCCTGTTTACCTGTTACTTCCTAACACTGCCACAATGGCAAATTTCAATATGAGTTTTGGAGGGGAAAAACATTCAAATTATAACACACCACAATTACAAAAATATTTAAATATGAAAAATAGCAGAAATCTACATTTCCTGAATCATTAAAAATACCTTCAAAGGAAAGAGCAGTTAAAATTGCACATAATATATACACAAAGAAGGTATCAAGGAAGCTTTTGCAGATATTTCACAGCCTATTTGTAATTGATTGCATTATAATTCTTAGAATTACAAGTTATTTTAATCTTTTTTACCTCATCAGATATACTTCTTTAATTTTTAATTTTTTTTTTTTACTTTTGTAGAGATGAGAGTCTTGCTGTGTGGCTCAGGCGGGTTTCAAAAGCCTGGTCTCAAGCAATCTTCCTGCCTTGGCCTCCCAAAGTGCTTGGATTACAGGCATGCACCAGCCTTTGTCAGATATTAAATGCACATGTGCAAAGTGTTATTACCACTCTGCAAAACAAATTAAGCATACATGGCTGTGTAATTTATATTTCAGTGGAAGTCTTATTGAGTCTTTTAAATTTCAGCGGAGTTTTTGGCATGTTGTAATAAAAGTCAGAACTAAGTAAAACTTAGGTTTAAAAAGTAGAGCTTAGAATTCTTTGATATGAGAGGTGAATTTTAATATTTAAAAAGAGAAGATATCTTTCTGTATTTCTCTTACTGTTTAAATGCAAACACAACATGCCTTTATATTTTACTATTACCCAAAAGAATGTTGAAATCCTCTGTCCAGTGTGGTAGCCACTAGCAAGATTTGGCTATTCAGCATTCGAAGTTGAGGTGTGCTATAAAGTATAAAACACACTTGAAATTTTGAAGGCTTATATGAGAAGAATAACATTAAATATCTAATTTGAAAATATTGATTACCCGTTGGAGATATTTGAGACATATTGGGTTACATGAAATATGATATTAAAATTTAGTTTCTTTGTTTTTACTCAGTGTAGCTTCTAGAAAACAAAATTATGTATGTAGCTCACATTTTATTTCTATTAGACAGCACTGATCTAGACTCTGTGTGATGTGTTTGTATGCTTTAAGGAAGAATTATTAATTCTGCAGTTCTTGGACTATAGTCCTTCAGTTCAATATAGGTGCATTTTGATTTGTATTTCTTGTTAAAGTGTCTTTTTGAAAGAAATAAACAATAATTCTTTTATGGACCTTTACTGGCCTTCACTAGGAAACTTTGTAAGTTTAATAGGAAACCTTAGCCCAAATTTTAAAGTATTTAATTTCTTGTGATTTTAGCCCAAATTTTAAAGTACTTAATTTCTTGTGATTGTTTGGTTTTGAAATGTTGCTTTCTAAAAATTAAGAAAGTATTTAGCTTTTGAAAATTCTGGTTAAAAACATTTTTTTTTCTCTTTAGTACCCTCTGTTTTGCATTTTGGTCATATGAGAGATTGTTTATTTCTATAATTTATTTAATATTGAGCTAATATCTGATGGCCTATTTTATACCAGATACTCAAATAGTTGCTTGGAATAGATCAGGAACAAGATAGACAAAATCTGTGCCTTTAAGTAAACATTCTGGTAGCGCTTGTGGGAAGGAGACTAAGCAAAATAAATAAGCAGTGGCAGGGGGATCATTATCAGGTAGAGATGATGGGGGCTGTAATGTTCTATAGGGGGGCAGGCAAAGTGAGGGTAACACTTAAAGGGTATCATGTGTACAGTACTTGGACAAGTAAGAGAATAAATGTCTGATGACTTTCCAGGGCTATGTTAAAACTGAATTTGGAGTACTTGGGGTGTTTCAGATCAGGAATAGGATATAAAACTTTTGCTGTCTAGGTCATTGTCTTCTGGACCAACATTAAAAAGGTTAGATGTCAATGTGTGCAGAATCTGTGACCCGTTAAGATTGAACTGTTGATTGCATTCAAGGTTGCACGTTCTGTCAATTTTAGTGAAATTTTGGAAAGTGTAGGTATTTGATCAACAAATAATTTAAATAAGAGAAATTAATGGTGTTGATGCCCTGAGCATGGCCGTAGAGTTCACATTGTTATTGCTCATTTTGTGACTGAAAAGTTTTATCATAGATTCTAGTGTGTATGGTTTTTGTTTTCTGTTCTTACTTTTCCCTCGTTTTCTTTGAATGAACATTTTCTTCATTCCTTTTTCTAGTTTTTCTTTCTTTTTATTCTTTTTCATTTTACCACCTGGAATAGGTAGTTTTAGAGGTTTTTTTCTTATCACTTTGTTTGATATACATATATAAAACAAAATCAACTTTAAGACCTACTTACCTGAAAAGTCCATTGTACCTAGTATCTCAGTATTCCTTATGTTAGGTATGCTCCCTTCACAATACCTTTGCTGTAATTTTTATACCTCTGGGAAAGCTTAGTTAACAACACATGTATCTGTGGAGAGTCACTTAAGAAAATAGGCAAAATTAGGATTAGACAAAAAAGAAGGCAATGCAATTTAAAATCGAACAGTATGTTTTGGATTATGTGGGGTATTGTGTCCAAAAGATTAAATGCATCTATTTTTTGCTGAAGTTTTCTAAGGTTAACTTTTAACTTGTGTATGAGTTTATTGCTGTGTAACAAATGACCCCAAAACTTAGTGGCTTAAAGCAACACACATTTCTCATTTCATGGTTTCTGTGGGTCAGAAATCTCAGTGCAGCTTAGGTGGGTCTTCTGGCTCTGGGTCTCTCACTGGGCTGCAATTAAGATATCAGCTGGGGTTGTGTCATCTCAAGGCCTGATTAGGAGAGGATCCACTTAAAAACCTACTCATGTAGCTGTTAGTCTCACAGGTCCTCAATGGCTGTTGGAGATACCAGTTTTCTGCCATATAGGTCTCTCTGTAGGCAGCTTGTAACATGACAGTGGGGTTCCCTCAGCCCATTGTCTCACTCGCTCAGAGTGAGACGGAGCTCTGAGAGACAGAGAAGGGGCAGTAATGTGGAAGTTGTAATCTTTTTGTGACTAATGCTGGAAGTGACGTCCCATCACTTTTGCTGTATTCTGCTCGTGAGAAGTGAGTTACTAGGTCCAGCCAACCCTCGTGGAGAGACAAATACAAGGATGTGGGGATCATTGGGAGCCATTTCAGAGAATGCTTACCACAGTTTGTTTTGATCATTTGCTAACTAGAAATATTTGATGGGAGATTCTCAAGCCATAGAAATATAGATCGTAAAAGCAGTAAAGTTACAAAACTTCCTTTAAAAGGCTTTGTTTTGGAAATGTCCCACAATGAAACCCATTGTGTTCATCTTTGTAATAGGATATGTGTAGAATTTTAAAGCCTGATTAAAAGTTATCTGTTGAGTACAGCTTTGCAGTGAATGGTGACTCTAATTACATGCACAAATATACCAGTGTAATTTGTTTCACTGAAGGATCACTTGACATTATTCTGAAAGAACAAGCAGGGCAAAGGTAAGGGAAGGGCGTAGGTAGGTGCTAGAGAAGTCTTGCTGTCTGTTAACTTCCAGTTACCGAGGTACTTTCCTCTATACTGAAATTTTCATAATTTCATGATTTGTTTAGTTAATATAACTTGATACCATAAAAATAGAGACTTTCTTTCTGGAAAATAATGGCAATCAGCACACAATTAAAGTAGCAGAGAATGTTAATAAGTGTTTTGTAGGAAAATGGATTACATGGTCAAAATTGGGAAATGCTGGATTAGT
This sequence comes from Papio anubis, assembly GCF_008728515.1. Classification (NCBI taxonomy): domain Eukaryota; kingdom Metazoa; phylum Chordata; class Mammalia; order Primates; family Cercopithecidae; genus Papio; species Papio anubis. The sequence continues at coordinate 159,839,733 of NC_044978.1, read as the reverse complement.
TTTGTAGGACTTCTTAAACTTAAATTTATAAATTTATATACTAAAATAACTTTTATTGAGCATTTACTGTTTGTACCATTAGTATAAGCACTTTTGTATGTAAAATGGTATGAACTCTTTATAATAACCCTATTAGCTAAGAATCTACTCTTATTATCTTATATGCAGATGAGGAAACAGTTTGGTAGGTTAGGCAATATGCCTATAGTCACCAGCTTGTAAATAATAGAGTTGGAGTTTTGAAGCCAGGCAGACTCCAGAACCCATGTTCCTGATTTCTAGTGTTTGTTGTTTCTCTGTGTTAATGTAGATTATTAATCTTCAAAAGGATGGTAAATCTTACGTCTGTTTGACAAGGAACTTTTGTAATACAAACTGTCTCATAAGTTTGGCATAATGTAAGTGGTCAATCAGTTTTTGTTTAATTGAATGTTTTTCCTGAAAATTGATAAGTGCTACCAAAATAACACCACATAGATTTTTTAGTGACTTTAACATAACTCATTAGTAGTGACACTAAACTTACTTTAGCATCTGATCAAAGATAAAGTCATTTTAGCAAATGATAAATTGAACATCATTTGTTAAATTTGTTGCTTTGCTTTGCATTTATTAAATTTTTCATGGCAGTATATCTTGGCTATAAATGTCTAAAGAGTACTTAATAAGCATCTAATAAATGTTTGTTTAATGAATGAATATTGGGAAATCAAACTTTTGGAATGGCCTGGGCCTGTAAGTGACCATGGAGAGCCCATGGTGATCATGGGTTAGGAGCACTCTCTGGAGCTAAGCAGCAGCAGCAACTGCTTAGTCCTTGTCAACGACAGAAAAATAATTAAGAGCTGAAGAAACAAACTTCGGTTCAGCAGTCTTTTATTGAGCACCTGTTGTCTGCCAGACAGTGTGCTAGATGTTGGCTTTGCAAAGATAAACAAAGGCATCTGGTCATTTAATGGAAAAAACGCATAATGACTTGTCCTGAAAGAACTGAGAAGTAATAAAGAATCAGTGTGTACATAAGAGACTAGAAGTGAGAAAAGACATGAGAAAGCATCAGATTAATGCTGATATGATCTGTGGGTATCAAGAAAGTAAGGCAACAATGGAAAACATAAAAGAGCTGGTGGGAGAGTGAATCTGAGGTAAGAGGTCTTTGTACCCCCGGATGTATTGGCGCTTATTGCAGAGGGCACACAAGTCATAGGCCAGCACTGCTAGTCTGCAGAACTGCTATTGAGAGCTCAAAAACAAAAAAGTTAGTGTCTGGAATTCTTCATTTTTTCATATCTGTTCTTATGAAAACATTTTATCTTATTTTAAAGGTAAATAAATATTAAGGGGAAGTTGGAAAGTTAACAGAAAAGCTATTCTATGATGAAGAAAATTATGGATTTTAGGTATAGAAGTGAGTCTTCTGCTGAACAGATTTACAAGTTGAGGAAAAGGTGAAGGATACCTAGTAGATTTGATGCAAATGTGGAGAAACCTGTGGTTCAAATACAATCCTTCAAATGGCATTGTTGAATCAATTAGCATTTTTGATAGCACCATAAAAGAAAATGACTTTCTGTAGGTCAAAAGTGGCTCTACTGTTACATTTTTCCAAACTGTTTTTATATTATCATCATCATATTTTTCCAGACTCTTTTTATTATATGCTTCAGGTTTTGCAGAGGTTGGTAGCACACACTTGCAATCTCAGCCAACTCAGGAGGCTAAGGTAGGAAGATCACTTGAGCTAAGGAGTTTGAGACTAGCCTGGACAGTATAACGAGACCTCATCTCAAAAAAAAAAAAAAAGGTTTTTGAGTATGTGTTTCCTGATACAGTTTTAGAATAAATAGCTGTGTGTAAGTGGTGTGTATAGCTACATATATATTACATATTGTATACGAACACATTCAAACTCTTGTACTAATGTTACATGTTTTAAAATACCCACAAAAATATGGCTGGGTGCGTTGACTCACGCCTGTAATCCCAGTACTTTGGGAGGCTGAGGGGAGAGGATCACTTGAAGTCAGGCGTTTGAGACCACCCTAGCCAACTTGGTGAAACCCCATCTCTACTAAAAATACAAAAATTAGCTGGGCGTGGTGGCACATGCCTGTAATCCCAGCTACTTGGGAGGCTGAGGCAGAAGAATCGCTTGAACCCAGGAGGTGGAGTTTGCAGTGAGCCAAGATCATGCACCTGGACTCCGGCCTGGGCAACAGAGCAAGACTATCTCAAAAAAAGAAAAAGTAAAAAAATACCCACAAAAACATAAATTTAAACAATGAGATAAAATTGAATGTAAATGTAAATTCTAATATTTTCTCGAAATCGCAAGTGGATTAGATTATACATCCTTTTTGGGTGTGGGAAACCTAAATTTGGAGACCGTTGCACTAATGAATTGTAAAGCAGTGTCATGTTATAAGTCACACAAATTTCATTCCATTTTCATCAGAACAGACAATTGTGAGAATTTCTCAAGAAAGCAAATTCTAGAGACACTTGCTAATGTTAATATTTATTCTTCTCTAATTTTCATGGTCACTCTTTGCAGGTTTCTTCATCATATAGCACATTAGTTACTGATCTTTTAATGATGTCCACTGTGCATTTTATGATTAAAATTAGCTCTGCTACTTGTGATACCTGTAAGAAGTGGTAATATAAGAATAGAACAAGGCCAGGTGCGGTTGCTCATGCCTGCAGTCCCAGCACTTTGGGAGGTCCAGGTGGGTGGATCACCTGAGGTCGGGAGTTCGAGAGCGGCCTGACCAACATGGAGAAACCCCGTCTCTACACAAAATGCAAAATTAGATAGTCATGGTGGCACATGCCTGCAATTAGATGGGCATATTGGCACGTGCCTGCAATCCCAGCTGTTCAGGAGGCTGAGGCAGGAGAATCACTTGAACCTGGGAGGTGGAGGTTGTGGTGAGCCGAGATTGCGCCATTGCACTCCAGCCTGGGCAACAAGAGTGAAACTCCATCTCCAAAAAAAAAAAAAGAACAAAGTTCACTTATTTATACTACTTTAGGAAAAAAAAGCAGAGAATGAGTGAGGCAGAAAATGTAGATATCATTTTGATAAGGGAAGACATGATTAAACTTTTTTAAAAAAATATATCTTATAAACTTGCCACTATGGCTTTATATTTTAGCTGCAAATTCTATTTTAAAATTTAATTTATATCTGGAGTGTGGATATCTGTTGATCTGAAGAGATCCAGGAAGTAATGATTTTGGACACCATTAATTAGGATTCTGGAAGAAAGATTCTTGGATGTAGGTGGAAGTCATCTTGTAGGGTATGTGTACGGTATTTTGATATTCAGCAGCTCACCAAAGTGTGCTGAGCATTACATACTTGTTTGTCATTTTGGTTACCTCTTCTTTGTTTACCTATATGTAATTATAGTTTAAATTATTCAAAATGAGATAGGCACTCTATACATCTTTTAGAAGCAAGATATTAAATAGAAAAAGGTTAGGGCCACCTTGATACTTTTCATTTAGCTTACAGAGTGAGAAAGGAGGGAAAGAAGTAGGTGAAAAGGGAGTTGATGTATTTCCAAGAAATTGCTCTAAGGAATAAACAAGTTGGTGCTCCCTTGACAAGCGGTATTAACTTAACATGAAAACTTGTGAGAAATGCAAATTCTGGAGCCCCACACCAACCCTACTGAATCAGCAGCTTGGGGATGGGACCTGGCAATCCGTTTTAACAAGTCCTCTGGGTGATTCTGATGAAGTTTGAGAACCACTAGACCTTCAGGACACTGATAGTAGCCAGAAGCTCTTTATCTTGACTTTTTATGAGTACACAGTAACAAATCTTATTTTTTTGTGATTAGGTCTTTGAAAATATGGTTCATGAATTAGTCTTTGTACCTTGATAAATCTTATAGTTGTTTTGCATTATACTTTTGCAGTTTATTTTTTTTTTATAATCTCAGGCACAGTATTTATAAATATAAATACTACTGTGATGCTCTTGCAAGATACCTTGTTTTCAGCTCCTGTATTTTGTGACTTGACTTTTGCCAAGTTCCACCTTAAAAATTTCTTTGTATGTTTTACAGGAAGTCATTGACAAGCAGCGTTGTATTTGTCTATGTGGAAGAGGATCTTTTGCTTTTTAAAGTAAGATGGTTCTGTAACCTAGATAGTTAAGAATCACTGTGCAAGTTATTGAGACAGATCTTAAGAAAACGTCTCATGATTTTATATTATACTTAGAATATTTCTTACTTAAATTGTGAAATTTCTACCTGGTCCCAGCATTTATTTAGTTTAGTACTTATGGCCTTATGTCCTGACAATTACAGTAACCTATTTACTGGAGTTTCTTCTCTGTCTCTTGCTTTTCCAGTTCATTTACCAACTGCTGTTGAGTTATCTTTTTGTTTATGACATTTGATAAGAGCTGATTCTCCCAGAGCGTTTACAGTCATGTATCTACTTGTCCCTCAAAGCAACCACAATAGAAACCAAAGAACTTTCTCTTATCCTACTATTTCTTACCATCCAGACTATCTAATCTCTATGCTTGAGTTCTGATTTATTATAGGGGGTTCCCTCTTCTTGAGGCTATCTTAGTCATAGGACATTTGGGAAACACCGTTGGTTGTATATAGTTCAGTTATGTACAGATTAAATAGGATTTTGTGGTGAACTAGGAAGTTAAACACAATAACATAGTTTCTGTGGAAAGATATGCTTCACATAGTGGATGCATACTCTTAAATGCAACCTACTTATAAACTGAGAATAACTGACTGTAGTGTATGATCTGTGTATGAAGAGCCAAAAACTTCTGAAATCGTTTTATAGTATCATGGAGCATGGAAACATTCAACCCAGTGCCTTTTGCCTTTTTTGTTTGAGACAGGGTCTCGCTCTGTTACCCAGGCTGGAGTGCAGTGGTGTGAACATGACTCACCAGAGCCTTGACCTCCTGGGCTCCAGGCATCCTCCCACCTCAGCCTTCCAAGTAGCTGGGACTACAGTCATGGGCCACCATGCCTGGCTAAGTTTTATATTTTTTTGTAGAGATGGGGTTTCAGCGTGTTGCCCAGGCTGGTCTGGAACTTCTGGGCTCAAGCGATCCACCCGCCTCAACCTCTTACAGTGTTAGAATTACAGGCATGAGCCACTGTGCCTGGTGCCTTTTGCCTTTTACTGGGAGTTGCCACAACCCCTGCTTCAACTAGTGACTCTTTTAGCCCCTTTCCCAAATTCTTTTTGCTTTCATTAGTCAGACCATATGGTAATTATGTATTTTTTATTAAAAATTATTTCTCATTTCTGTTTCACTAATTTTTAGTTTACCTCAACAAGAATTTCCTATTAAACATTGCTACAGACCGGAAGGGGGCAGAGCAGTGGGAGTAGGAGTGTGAATTAGGACAGGACAGTGTGTCTGCACTTCTCTTTTTCAGTTCCAGCCTGACGGTACTGCCAGTCCTGCTGTCTCCCCACTCCTTCTCTCAGCGTTTTCAGCATCACAGCACGGCATTGCGTTGATTTAATATATTTTTTGCAAGTTTAGGATACTTCACATAGTATCTCACCTTAAAAGATGTTTGATGAGTACAGACCTATTTATTCCCATTTCACAAACAAATTAAATTGTGCCTTTACTGTAACATTAATGTTGTTAGTCTTGTATTATTGTTATTATAGATAGGATGGCCATATAATTTATTATCCAAACTGTCATTTTCTTCTGAGTGAAAGAGAGTGTTATTAATAATTACATCCAAAGGGTGTAAACGAGGACTGTCCTAAGCAGACGGGCCATGTAATTACCCTTGCCATGTGGCTTATCAGCCCGCTTCAGTTGTACTTACCTTTATCTTTGTCTTGCTCCCTCACTAAGTTGTTATTAAATGGATCTAAGTTTTGTGCCAAGATTTGTGCTACTGCTAAAAACCCTGACTCTACCTCAGTTTGGTTTATCAGTCTGAGTCTTTTTGTATCGTACAGCTTGTTTTCTACTAACATGACAGAAACACTCAGCAACTTTCCATTTCTTTTTCTTTTTTGCAGGTAAGTGATTTTTTTGGTCTTTTTATTCTCTAGAAATAAATACTGTAAACTTTTTTTTTTTTTTGAGATAGAGTCTCGCTCTGTCGCCCAGGCTGGAGTGCAGTGGCGCGATCTCGGCTCACTGCAAGCTCTGCCTCCCAGGTTCACGCCATTCTCCTGCCTCAGCCTCCCGAGTAGCTGGGACTACAGGCGCGCACCACCATGCCCGGCTAAATTTTTGTATTTTTAGTAGAGACGGGGTTTCACTGTGTTAGCCAGGATGGGCTCAATCTCCTGACCTCGTGATTCGCCTGCCTCGGCCTCCCAAAGTGCTGGGATTACAGACGTGAGCCACTGCACCCGGCCAAACTTTTTCTTATATTAAAATAATGTTGACTTTTTCATTGACTTTTAGAATTTTTTTTTTAGTAGTATATTTCTCGGTTTTCCCAAATTTTCTTTCTTTTTTTTTTTTTTTTTTTTTTAAAAAAGTCCCCAGCTTTATTGAAGCATATTTGACACATAAAGATTGTATATATTTAAGGTGTATGATGTGGTGATTTGATATCTTTATACATTGTGAAATGATTATTATTGCAGTCTCATCACCTCACATGTCAAAGGGTACAAAGTTATAAGATGATAAACTCTGGGGATCTAATGTGTAGCTAGTTACTATAGTTAATAATACTGTATTATATACTTGAAATTTGCTAGGAGAGTAGATCTTTTGTGTTTTTACCACAAAAACAAAGGTAACCAAGTTTTCATATCTGAAGAATTTTATATAGTAGTCTGAGTTTTCCTATGTATCCAGCATTTAGCCTGCAGGAAGTTCCCCAAGGACAGACTGCTGCAGTCACTGATCACATAGTCTCAGGAGACAGTTCTGCTCTAGAAAGCTGTTTGGGTTGTCCTAAGGTAAAGTGCTAAGCTATATCAGGGAGGTGTAAGGTAAATAGTTCTTATCCTCAGATAACCTCACATTTATGCTGTCTCACGTTATCTTCAGCAGTACTTTTTTGAGATGGACAGAAGTGTTATCTCTCTTATAGATAAGGAGACAGAGGCTTAGAGAGATTAAGTTATTTAGGTTACATAGTGTACGTAAAGAGCGCTAGGATTAGAGTCCAGCTGTTCCAACTACTGTTCATTCTTCATGACATGTTTAGGCATAATTTCCAGGTTTTTTTTTTTTAAGTTTTTAATTTTTAACTTGTATTCAGTTTTGAGCCATGGAAGCTAAAAGAGGCTCTCTGCATACATTCTTGAACTGGGTTTCTGTTAATATTGGATGGTCTATTAATGTTAATATTGGAAACTTCTGGGTATTTAGTTCATTTACTAGGACCTCATACCCTGCTTGTTCCCTGTATTTTGGTTTGAATCTTACCATATTGAGTAAATTATCACTCTAGGGGCTTGCTTTACTACTTTTTCCCTGGCCTGCCGCTACATCTTGGCATGTGCTTCCTATCATCTAACCCTATGAAAACTATTCCCATTTCACAAGGTCCGTTGTAAGGACTCTACCAAGTGTTATCTTGAGTCTCATCTTGAGCTTGGCTGGAGGATTCACCTTGCCTCTTTCCCCTGCTTTTTTTTTTTTTTTTTTTTTTTTGAGACGGAGTCTCGCTCTGTCGCCCAGGCTGGGGTGCAGTGGCCGGATCTCAGCTCACTGCAAGCTCCGCCTCCCGGGTTCCCGCCATTCTCCGGCCTCAGCCTCCCCAGTAGCTGGGACTACAGGCGCCCGCCATCTCGCCCGGCTAGTTTTTTGTATTTTTTAGTAGAGACGGGGTTTCACCGTGTTCGCCAGGATGGTCTTGATCTCCTGACCTCGTGATCCACCCGTCTCGGCCTCCCAAAGTGCTGGGATTACAGGCTTGAGCCACTGCGCCCGGCCGCCCGGCTAGTTTTTGTTGTATTTTTTAGTAGAGACGGGGTTTCACCGTGTTAGCCAGGATGGTCGCGATCTCCTGACCTTGTGATCCGCCCGTCTCGGCCTCCCAAAGTGCTGGGATTACAGGCGTGAGCCACCGCGCCCGGCCTCCCCTGCTTATTAAATCAGTATTAGATTTTCTATCTTGGCCTTTCCGGGTCTGGCCTGATACTGTTCTTGACTTAGCATTGGTACTACCAAGTATTGATGACATGCTTTGTACCACCCCACTGGATCTAAAGGGCTGAATCAGATAAATATAACATTTTAAAATTAAAGAATATTTTGTCTGGATCCTAAAAATGTTACAAACAATTGATAGTATTTAAGAGCCTTTTAACTTTAATTGTCAGTCCTTGCTAACTCACCTTTATTATTTTTTAATATCATACCCGTACCTAAAATTTCTTTTAAGTGTTCATTGGGGATGTTTGAAAATTTTTATGTGTGGTTTTTGTTTTGTTCTCATTTTCCCTTTGTTTTGTTTTCTTTGGCCCCGGAAGGACTTGGGAAATAGGCCCTAAGGGCATTGTTGACTACTTCGTTAAAAACAAAGCACATGTAAGGTTTTGAAGTTCTTGTTTATATATTTAGCACTGTACTAAATATGGGACAGATTGAAAAACTGAATATAGGCCCCATGAGTTTACTGTCTAGTAGGGTATATAATGTCATGTATGTATATACTACAAGGCATGTCACGGCAAACGATATCCTAGTAATACACATGAATCGTGGCGTGTTCTTGTGATGCACATCTGTTTGGGGAGCATCAAACAAAGCTCTGCCTAGAGTCGTTAAGATGGACTTTGTGAAATGGGAATAGTTTTCATGGGTTTAGATGATAGGAAGCACATGCCATGATATAGGGGCAGGACAGGGAAAAAGTACTAAAGCCCCTCGAGTGCTAATTTACTCAGTAGCGAATCATGCGGTCTGACTGGAGTCTTAATGTTGTTGAGGATAGGATTGAAAAGAACCTGCTTGGTTTTCCTTCTTCCTGCTCTTGCCTACTTTTCTGATTTCTTAGTTGTTTTTACTTTTCCTCCACCCTAAGTGTATGTATTTGGTAAGATTTTTGTCTTCGGGCCTCTTTCTTTCACTTCCTAGGACACTTTATTCAGGCCCGTGGTTTTAATGATCACTTCTGTAAATATTCAGTTCTTTCTTCTGTCCACAATTCCATTCTCATGTTTGGCTTGTGCAGATCTCCAACTCAGTGTCCTAAGTGCCATGAAATACATTGTTTTCTCTCTGTGCTTTTTAGAAAGTCTCATGCCAGACCAATCACTGCCTTCCTTAAAAACACTGATTCTTATTTCTCTTTAAGTGCGGTGGTGTTTTTATTAGTGATATCACTATTTTACCTACAACTGAGGCTCAGTGCTCCAGCTTCATCTTTGTTTGCTGCTTTGTCTGCCTCTCCGAGTTGAGTTTTATTATTATTATTTGATTTCTAACTGGTCTTGCCATTGCTTATCTTTTCCTTTTTGTAAATCCGTTTTGACATTATTCCTTGGTTAAAACATTTTAGACATAATATTTTGTTATTCTCTCCCCTACTCAGAAATTTATATCAGAGCCCCATAGTCCGGTGGTCTCAAATTTTAGTATTCATTAAAATTGCCGGGAGGACTTGTTAAAACACAGATGGCTGGGCCCACCCTCAGAGTTTCTGATTCCATAGGTCTGGGATGAGACCCAAGAATTTGCGTTTCTAACAGATTCCCAGGCAATGCTGATACTGCTGGTCCAGGGACCATGCTCTGAGAACTGCTGTCATAGTCTTCCAAATACGGTTTGGGCTGTTTAGTTTGACATTCATGATCTTTTACAGTCTGGTCATATTCTGCCTTTCTGTCCATGATCATTTATTGTGCAGCTTCTTCATGTGCTCTTTACTTTAGCCAAAGTGAACGACTGACAGACAACTTTTTGTGCACATCCTGTATTCTCATGAGTATACAGACATTTCCCTTAGGATTTTGCTCAGTCTCCTCTTGTTTCATCTTGCTTGTCAAACCATCTTTTAAGATTAATTTAAAGATTAGTTCAAGTGGAATCTTTTCTCTGTTTCTTGTTTTTTGTATTTTCTTTTATCATTCTTCTTCCAAGCCAAAGTAATCTCTTGCATTGCACTCTTCCTTTATGGTATTTGTTGCTTTGTAGTTTAGCTTGACCCATATTTCCAATTTCCATCCCTTATCCAGTTCACTCTTTGTATTTTACTTGTCCCACTTTAGTTACAGAGCATATGTGTTACGATGCAGGAAATGAAATTCTTTCTGTAGATTAGAACCAGAAGGCCTGATAAGCCAGTATTCCTTGAATATTGATAGAGGATTTTCACGTTCAAAAAATGGGTTATAGTTATTACCCTGAATCTTACTGATGGAAGTGAGATTTAAACTCTTATTTTCTACCCTTAAAAAAAGATATTTAAAAATTATACCATATAGTAAATTAATGGGCTCTCCTAATTATTGGCTTTCTTAAAGATCCTAAGAGATGAGCAGTACCTTTTAAAGGTAAGTATCTTTTTAATGGATAAAATTGTGCCTGAATAAGATGATGAATTTCTTCAAATTATTAATGGCTTAAAGTTTTTCGAGTTATATTTTATATATAATTCAATGTAGAGATTTTAGGTGTATAGTTTGATGAATTTTGAAAACTACATACTCATGTAGCCATTACCCCAATTGAGATTTGATTCTCAAATTTTAAAACTTTCACTTTCTTTTGTAGAAGACAATGAAGAGAAATCTTTGTATTACTATAAAACCTGTTATGTATTGTTTGGTCACTAATTTAAAGATAAATTCAGTTGCTAGTTTATTTCCCATACTTTGTGATGTGTTTAAAATCTTATCCCAGGGATCTGACAACTACCTGTAGATGTTACGATTGGGGTTGGAAAGTGTTTTCTCTCACTGTCTGTGTCAGATAACCACTGGGGCTCACCGTCTGCATTTGTGTCCACAAGCTTTATCTTCTCTCCGACTCCTGTGGATTCACTGTCTGTGTTCTTGCCAAGTGAATTTCTTTACCTGTGTACTTGATCTCATCCCCTTTCCCTACTCTAGGGCAGTCCTTTTGCAATTTTTCTCTCCTCAGCAACCATATTTTTCCTTTTCTACTGTAACTTGATCATGTGTTCAAACCTGGCATTATTTTTCTTACCTTTACACACAACAAAAGAACTTCTTGACTCTCCTTCTGCCTTTGGTTGTTGCCTCATTCTTCCCTCCTTTGATTAGAAAACAAAAAATCTCAAAAGGACTTGTGTACCGTTTCACGTTTTTTCTTGATCTCACTTAGGCTTTTGACTTCATTACACCACCAAAATTATTCTTATTGTGCTTATTAGTGATGTCCATGTGGCTATGCAGTGGTCAGTTCTCAGTCTTCGTATCACTTACTAGTGTCATGATATGGTTTAATATATTTTCCTTTTTAAAGCACTTTTTAAAAAAACTTAATCTTTGGGAAACCATGCCCTCCTTATTTTATTTCTACCGTATTGGTTGCTGCTTTTCAGTTTCTTTGCTGGTTTCCCCTTTATCTCCTTGAACTACAAATATTAGTCTGTACACTGCTTTGCTTATTTATACTCACCCTCTTGATTATCTTACCTAATTTCGAGGCTTTTACATACCCTATAACTGAGTCCTGAGCTCTGGCTTCATATATCCAACTGCATCAACATCTCCGCTTAGATATCTAGTAGTCATCTTAAATTTAAGGTTTAAAATTGATTCCTGATTTCCTACTTGACTCAAATCTCTTCTCTCTTGTTTTTGTTTTTTACAATGGAGTTGCTGTTTAAACAGCTGCATTATAACAATCTTTGAGTGGGCCCAAAAATTTGGCATCATCCTTGATGTTTTGTGATCTCATCTGCCATTGTTGATCGTTGCTGGGATTCATTAATTTATTAATGGTTGAAAAATGCCAGTATTTTACTTCTATCCGTTTTTTTCGTTAATTGGAATACCCTTTAAAGAGACATTTTAACACATCAATTATTTGGTTTCCTGTTTGTATAGGAAAGGCAAGAAAGATAATTGATTGATTCCCAGTATTTATACATATTCAAAATAATTAGGTAGTTTCCAAGGATCCTCTAAAGGCAATGAGAGGCATGCTTGTGTGTATGTTTAGTATCATGAACTCATGATTTTAAATGAGCTTCAGGCTATGTTATTATCTTTCTTGTTGTTTAAATTGCCACAGTTTTGGCCAGTGGAAACTTACTTAGGCTCGCACCTGGATCCTTCAGGCACAACCTTGCCTTTGATAGGTTTCTTGCTTTCCACAGTGACAAAATGTTCCATGTCCAGCTTATACATTTCTGGCCCCAGAGTTCTACTTTCTTCAGCTATTTCTTCAAGGAGCTTTAATTTTGTTTAGTGGGAAACAGTATCTGATAGACCCCAATCCAAGTGCTAGCAGCACTCCGTTAGTCATTGTTTCTATGTCTTCTCAGTGGATGGGGCTAAGAAATATTTTGTTGTTACTTTCTTTCAAAGATAATATACACTATGAATTCAGTCTGGTATTTATGATTCAGATTTAGTACTACAGGGTTTTAATTTAACTTGATTGGTCTTACCCCTGTATTTTCCAACAGTCACACTGAAAATTTTGATTCTTAACAATACCAGCGTAACTAGTAAGGATAAGAATACTAATGTTAAAACCAGTGGTATAATTACCAAAAACAGTTTAATTCTCTTGGAGTTCTTTTTTTGTTTGTTTGTTTATAGGACATATCCCTCTAGGCAAATATGATTAAAATCAGTGAGGATAGTTCCTAACTGTATGGTTATACCACTATCTAGATGATGTGGTTAGGTTCAGTTGTTTTATTTTACTTGTGATTTTTAAGGATTACCTTTTAAAATTAATTTTGTTTTTATAATTATTGTTTTATACAAATATATATATGGTTCCACAGTCTGTGCAACAAAGTATATGCAAAAAGTATCTCTTCTGTCTTTGTCTCATATACCATATTTTCTCCATCCCTTTAAAGATTACCTTTCCCCCCTTTATTTTATGGTTTACTTGTTCTTCAATTTTTAAAATACAAGCAAAATACTTTTATTCTCTATTTCCTTAGCAGGTTAGCCTTACTTGCTTCGAGTAACAATATACCTTTGATTTGACTTGTTTTCTTAATTTCTGGGTCTCACATGCTAGGAAATATGCTCTCTGAGGGTAGGGATTTTTGTTTCTTTTGTCTTGCTCTGTTCCCACCATTGGTCCATAATAGATAGTCAGGAAATATTTTCGTGAATAATTGCATTGTGCATTCATGGTGTTTTATCTCAATGCAAATTAAAATTTGTTAAAACAGAAGCCATTACTAAATACTCTAATTAAGAGTGACAGGATACCAAAGAGCTCACACTAGTATTTTAAAAGTTTGTTTTCTATTGTGTAATAATCTTTTCTAGTAACTTGTGAAAAGTTTCTTACACAAAGTTAGAAAATGTTGTTTGTCAATTAACAACCACTGAATGTGTTTTTCTCATCAATCACATGAATAGTATTTTCCCCAACACTATCTGTTAACTCTATGCGTATGTATTCTTATGTATATGGATTTGTGAAGGTGATTCAATAAAGATTTTAAAATCTAATAGTGCATGGTGAATGTTTAAATGAATGAAGTATGTGTTGTGGGAATAGAGAGTATTTGGGAACTTTTTTGTTTTTAACTTTTAAGTTCAGGAGTACATATGCAGGATGTGCAGATTTGTTACATTGTTAAATGTGTGTCATGGGGGTTTGTTGTACAGATTATTTCATCATCCAGGTATTAAGCCTAATATCCACTAGTTACTTTTCCTGATCTTCTCCCTCTTTTTACCCCCTACCCTCTGGGAGGCTCCAGTGTGCTTTGTTCCCCTCCATGTGTCCATGTGTTCTCATCATTTAGCTCCTACTTATAAGTGAGAACATATAGTATTTGGTTTTCTGTTCCTGTGTTAGTTTGCTAAGGATAGTGGCCTCCAGTTTCATCCATGTCCCTGAAAAAGACATGATCTTGTTCTTTTTATGGCTGCATAGTATTCCATGGTTAAATGTACCACATTTTGTTTATCCGGTTTATCATTGATGGGCATTTAGATTGATTCCATGTCTTTACTATTGTGAATTGTACTGCAGTGAACATACATAGGCATGTGTCTTTAAAATGATAGATATGATTTATATTCCTTTGGGTATATACCCAGTAATGAGATACACGAGTTTGAATGGTATTTCTGCCTCTAGGTCTTTGAGGAATGGCCACACTCTCTTCCACGATGGTTGAACTAATTTACACTCCCATCAACAGTGTAAAAGTATTCCTTTTTCTCTACAACCTCTCCAGCATCTGTTATTTTTTTACTTTTAATAATAGCCATTCTGACTGGCGTGAGATGGTATCTCATTGTGGTTTTGATTTGCATTTCTCTTATGATCAATGATGTTGAGCTTTTTTCATACGCTCATGGGCCATATGTATGTCTTATTTTGAGACATGTCTGTTCATGTCCTTTGCCCACTTTTTAATAGGGTTGTTTGTTTTATTCTTGTAAATTTAAGTTGTATTTGGGAACTTTTCGTACTTTCCACTCAATGTTGCTGTGAACTTAACAAGCCTGTGAACCTAAAACTGCTCTAGAAAATAAAGTCTCTGAATCCATGGCATGTTTACAACATTATAGTGATGTCGGTTAGATTTGTGCTATGTGCCTTATATGTAAAATTGTTGCATTTGTATATGATGTGATTTATGTTAGCTGGACATGCAAAAATCGTTATTTTTCTTCTGTTAGTATTAACGTGGAAAAAGTAAATGGAATATCCCAGAAACAGAACTATCTGTGTTTATGGTTAGCTTGAACCATGGGAAAATATTGATGTCCTACCATGTTTCAGTTGTATAAAGATAGCATTGCAGGTTGTTGGCAATATTAAAGTTATTTCAATAAGTCATGCTTGAGTAATGAGTTAAGATTTAGAGAATGAAACTCAGTTCTGACCTTTCACCTTATATCAAAAATAAACTAGATATATTAAAAAATTGATAAATGTGAAACTGTACCAAAATTAGAAGAAAATATAGGTGATTACTTAATAGAACTTGTTGGAACCTCTGATAAGAACCTGTCAGTTCCCTTATGTAGTCTTATCAAACCTTGATTCTCTAATATTAGTAGTGGAGGAAGAATCTGATGAGAGGAACTGCTCAAGTCATAGCTTTGACTCTTACTTCCAGATATCTTTCTTCTCTGTGTGAGGGGCCTCACTATTTGCTGCTGCAGTCGCCTGACTAGTTTGTGTGTGTGTGTGTGTGTGTGTGTGTACGCGCATGTGCGTGCACATGCTCTTGTGTGCTTGCACTTCTGTGCACTCTTTTTTTCTGATTTTTCGATGTCATATCCCTTTCCTTTTGCTTCCTACAAAGCTGAAACAAATTTTGGATGACTTTATATCCCTTCATCTTTAGAAAAAGGGTGCATAGACTTAAAAATATGCAGTTGGATAATCTGGTTTATCATGTCAGTTTACCAGTTTGGTTTTGTGGTTTCTTATAATTCTCTGTCTATTGCATTGTTTCCCTGTGTCAAAAACCATCTTTGCTTATTACTGGTCATTAAATGATTCCAGATCCTGTATACTAGACCTAAGAGATGGGGACTAGCAAGCTAGAGTTTTATTTGATTATATTTTAGGATGATTTTGGCTGCAAGTAATAGAATACCTGAATTCAAGTGGCTTGAACAATAGGAGTTTAATATTTGAAAATGCATTGTCATAAGTCAGGGGCTAAATGGTTTTAAGGTTCGTACACAGGCTCAGTGATGTGTAGGTCTCTGTGTTAGCTTTTCTTTCATTGGCTTTCTACTCATGGTTGGACATGGCTGCAGTAGCTCCAAGTGTTGTATTCTCCTATGATAACATCAGAACTTAGGAGATTGGAGGGATGCTGTTCTTCTTTCATCTCTGTCTCTCTTTCTCTGTTTTATTAGAGAGGACACTGACAGATTCCCATATGTAAAATAAGTATGGAATAAACTGTTTACATGCGAAATACAAATAGTTAATATAAGTTTGAGAATTTATAATCTTAAAATTATAATAAATTCATATCAAAACGTATTACATTTTATTTTTCAAATGGTACAAATATATATATATATATATATATGATAAAGCTTGTGAAAATGTCTTGACGTAGGTACTCATAATACCGGTGTGGGGAGGGGGTGAAATTGGCCGGGCCAGGGCTCTCTTTCCTGATTATCTGCAGTCAGAGGTGTGGTACTTGGAGGAGGGGGCTGAGGCCACAGCCGCATCTTGATCAGGCTTTCTCCAGCCCTCCATCAGCCTCACCAGATCTCCATTCTTTGCTATGAGAGCCAACACATAAGACCCCGTCTCCCTGCTTGCCAGTCCTAGACCTGTTGGAGCATAAAGCCCTTCCTCCCCAGGTCTGAGTACGTGGGGCTCTGCTTTGGCACTGCCCCACAGACACCACAGCCTCCTCATTCTGTTTCTGTTGTTTTGTTTATAACAACTATACTTTGCACACATGAAAATAAATAAATAAAAGTTGTTCCAGAAGGCAACTTGACTCTGTGTATCAAAAGCCTTATAATCGTATGTCTGTCTCTTTCTAAGAACCTATCCAAAGGAAATCAGAAGTTGGCAAAAATATATATACAGGGATCTTTCTTTATAATCAGGAAAATTTTTATATGCTGTAAACATTCCATAATAGGGATGTTGTAGGTGAAAAAAATTCCATTCTAGTTTACAAAAGCAAAAAGGAAATGTGTTGGGTCATATAGCTGAACAATCTAGAATTGTTCAGGTATGATTGGATTCTTGTGCTCAAACACCTGTCATCAAAATTCTGCCACTTTCTCTCAGCTTTGCTTTCTTTACTGGCCATATTCTCAGGCTCGTTCTCCCTGTGTATCTCTCAACAGCTCTAGGTCAAATCCTGCTAGTTTTCTGTGGCCACAGCAGAGAGAGCTTATTTTTTCCAGGTGTTCCAATGAAAGTGCTAAGTGGGATTCATATTGGTTCTAATTGTTTTGACATGGTCACATGCCTACCTCCAGCCCCTCCCTGTGGCCACAGGAACAGGGATAGTCTTATTGGCTAGGCTTCCTCAATTCAAACATACATCTCCACAGAGGGGAGGAACTGGGAGACTGTGACATGATTGTAAAAAGAAGTAGTGTTCAAAATGATGGCCTTGTATTTGGCCAGGCACAGTGGCTTATGCCTGAAATCCTGGTATTTTTTGGGAGACTGAGTTGGGAGGATTGCTTGAACCCAAGAGTTCGAGACCAGCCTAGGCACATAGTGAGACGTTGTCTCTATAAAATTTTTTTTTTAACCCCTCCCGAAAACTTCATTTAATAAGGCAGTTTATTTTAGAATGTTTTCCACTAAAATTGCTTAAAATTAGAATGTTTTAGTGCTAAAAGAGGCAGTCTTTAGTATTCTGGAAATGCCTTCATTTTCTGACGTTGTGGGATACATTATGTATTACTAATTCTATAGTTTTTTTTTTAAAAAGAAAATTGTAATTAATATTGCAGTGAACATTACTAGTCTTGGGATTATTGGGTAACAAAGGGCTAGTGACTTCTCAGAAACCAAGTCTTTGGTTGATAGAAGATACTTGTTAGCTTCCTTGAGAAGTAAAAATGAGGAGAACTACAGAAAAATGAATATTCAGTGGTGATGATAGGTAAGGCACACCCTAGTGAACTGACACAGTACATACAATGTAGTCATTTTGTTTCTTTGTAGAAGATTATTTTTTCTTCAATCTTAATCTTCCAATCTCACTTTTTACGGTTTTAGGATAGAATTGCTTTTCTTTTTATTTAGATAGTCTCTTATTTTTCCTTATCAATCCTATTACACAGTAAGTCTTGACAAATTAATTTTCATACATTATATTTTGAGTTTTATTAATATTATCCATATTTATAGTCAGAGTTATTCTCTGAATGCTGAGTGCCACAAAGCTTTCTCATGATTATCGGTGTCTGTGTTCATTCAAAATATTTCTAAAAGTAGCAACTCCAGAATTTACTTTGGCATAATCTGTTTTACGGTCTAAATTATTGACCTTTATTCTGTCTCACAGTCCTGTATGTATTTTAACATAGTTAAGTAGTAAAATTATTTTATTGGTGACTAAATGAACTATATAACTCATCATTAAAACGATAAGTACTAATATAAAGTTTGTTTTTCAGTGAAAACTATGTGTAGTTTATTATATTTATGTATAACGAAATAAAGGCCCTATAGTGGTTATGAAATTGGTATCCAGCTTCTCTTTCCAAAGAAAGTGGTAGTAACCTCTAATCTGTGCTTTAGGAACAGTTCTGATACAGTTTTAGGTCTGCTTCCTGTGTCTCACTCTGAAATGCCTCCGTCTTGCTTCAGGGTCTTTATTGTTGAATTTGTGTATGTGTGTGTTAACTTAAGCAGGTGCTCACAGTTTAATGTGTAAATATTGTATTTCCTCCTTGGCTCCTCCTCTTATCTTCCTGACGGCCCATCCCATCCCCTGTTCATTATCAGTGTTACTGCTTGTGATTTTTCCCCTGTAGCATTCTTTATGTTCATAAAATCATATGTAAACGTATACATATGATTTTTAAAATGTTTGCTTTATAAAAATATTAATCAAATTGAATACTTAAGATGTTTTGATGAAGAATATTTCTAAATTGCATTTTATAAATACAATATAGCTTTCTTTTAAGCGCTTATAGGTACTCACTAAACAGTGAAAGTAAGCGTAACACACGTATTCTCAGTGATGGATACTAGAAATAATTACCCGACCCTCCGTATAACACATAATCTTATGTGCAATATATTTCCACTGCTAGTGCTTTACAACTTAATTAGAGCTCTAGTATCCAAAAGAACCAGTGACAGCTATTTCATGTTTTAAGCATTCAGACTAATTGTAGTCTTTACGTTTTTATGACATGAAATAGCTTTCAGTTGATTCTGTTGAAATTAAAAGCTTCTTAAATATATAATTTTTGTCTTACTGTATTCTCTTATCTATAAAAGCTGCATACCTGTGGTACAATCTACACACTCCTGTTCTAGATATAAATTTTGATTTCTCTTTTAAACCATGAATTCAGATTGGAAGAAGCATTATGGCTTGAATGTGTTCCCCAAAATTTATGTGTTGGAAGCTTAATCCACAATGCAACAGTGTTGGGTGGTGGGGACTCATGAGGGGTGCTTAGACTATGAGGGGATTAGTGCCGCAATAAAAAGGGCCTGTGGGAGTGGGTGCTCTCTTATGCCCTTTAGCCTTCTGCTATATGAGGATGTAGTAAGAAGGCACTCACCAGATGATGCTGGTGCCTTGATTTGGACTTCCCAGCCTCCAGAACTGTGAGAAAAATAAACTTATGTTCTTTATAAATAATCAGCCAGTCTCAGTTATTCTGTTATAGCAGCACTAAATGGACTAAGACAAGCTGTTCTTTTGATAGAATGCCTCCTCTGTTGTTACCCTATGACTCTGGGATGCTTGATCCAGTTCTGTGTTCTTCGGAGTTACCAAGCAGCGCCTTGGTGGATCCAAGTAACATTAGGCTAGAAGTTAAGAGAGAGTATGAAAATGTACATTAGAAGCTTTTATAGGTTTGTTGTTCTTTTTTTTTAAAATGTATCAGATCAGCTGTCATAGCTTCTAATCAGCATGAAAAAAATTCCAGAGTGATCAAACTCAACTGATGCAATTTTATTAAATATCAGATAGCTATATTGTAAGCTTTTCTTTTTTATTAAGGGTAAATGGATATACCTGCTTTTACATTTTGCCCTGATGGTGTCGTAATTTGTCAAATGTTTCTTACTGGTGGACAGTTTGAATAGTCATAAAATTTTTATTCATAATATTGCAATGAAAACTCTTGAACTTTTTATACAGTTATGTGAGCATTACTGTAGAATAAATTCTGAAAAGCAGAAATTCTTGGTTAAAGGCAATGAACATTTAACATTTTAATTGATATTGCTAAAATTTGCCCCCCACAAAGGTTACACTGGTTTGTACTCCCACAGACGTATGAATGTGCCATTTCCCACACAAAGTCCCGTCTTTTCAACTCAGGGAAACTGCCTGGCACTGTTGGGTTCCCTCTTCTTGCACCTTTTCCTAGAAATTCTCTCCAGGAACTCATTTAGGTCAGTCATACAGCACAGATCTCTCAGGGATCACTGTTCTTTGTTGCCTTGTGTTCAGTGTCTTGAAAACTGTTATTTGTATATTGTGTCTGTTTTTTAGTTGTTTTTTGAGGGCCCGGGGGTATGGTAAATCCGGTCCCTGTAACCTCATCTTTGCTGGAAATGCACATTCTGACTTATTAAATTTTAGCAAATAAAACACAGAAGGAGATTTTTTTCATTCGTTAAATCTGAAATGCTTACCCCTACTTAAAGTGAATATTAACATGAATATTAACATTAATTCCAATGACTTGCTATATATATTATTGATGTAATGGTGATTGGATATAATGTTAACTTACGTGATTGTGTGAGTATTGATCATGTCTAAGTAATGGATGGCAAGAAACACTCAAGTGGATATTTAGGTATGCAGAGTTCTGGCATCAGAGGCCAAAGCCTAATGGTAGATTTTGGCTGGATCATGGTGGGAGGCGAAAGGACTTCTTACATGACGGCGGCAAGAGAAAATGAGGAAGATGCAAAAGCAGAAACCCCTGATAAGACCAAGACCATCAGATCTTGTGAGACTTACTACCACAAGAACAGTATGGGGGAAACTGCCCCATGACTCCAATTATCTCCCACCGGGTCCCTCCCACAACAGGTGGGAATTACGGGAGTACAATTCAAAATGAGATTTGGGTGGGGACACATCCAAACCATATCAGAGGATAAGATCAAGGTTATTAAAACAAGGAATGTCTTAGTAGTAACCTCTATCTGTATACAAATTACAGTGTCTTGGGTTGTGAGTCTCAATCAAGATTTGGTATTGCTGTTCTTTGTAGATTTAATTCTTAGATCAGTGATTATCAGCTGGTGTTTGTAGTACCTCACACTGTCTTCATTCATGTCCAGGAAATCATACAGAATATGCAAATCAAGGTAAAAATTCAGCTCATTATTTTGAAAAATAAATGATTTACAATAAAATTAAAATAGTTGACATTGAATATCGACTAATGTACCAAACACGTTTTTTTTGCACTTCATGTAAAATAAAGAACTTAATCCTCATAACCCTTTGAAGGTGACCATTTTGCAGCTGAGAATACTGAAGTACGGAGAGTCAAGTAACTTACTACAGTCATAAAACAAAAAGGAGATTTGGGATATCTGTGTAGTCTAGACCAAGTCTGTGCTCTCAAACACTATGCTGTTTGATATAACAATTTTAAGATGAAGAGAGAAACATGGGCAGTTCATGCTTTATTAACGTGTTATCACATCTAAGAGTTTAGGAATCCGTGCATTTTTACAGAACATCCAGGTGAGCATGGTGGTGAAGAACTTAGACTTTAGAATTCTTTAAAATTACTTCCAGAATTGGGTCTCCTTTTGAATAGCTCTATGAAATAGAATACATTGCTGACTCTCTCTTAGCCTTAGTTTTTTCATCTTTAAAAGTGGCAATAGGCTGGGCATGGTGGCTCATGCCTGTAATCCCAGCACTTTGGGAGGCTGAGGCAGGCAGATCACAAGGTCAGGAGATCGAGACCATCCTGGCTAACACGGTGAAATCCCGTCTCTACTAAAAAATACAAATGCAAAAAATTAGCTGGGTGTGGTGGCATGCACTTGTAATCCCAGCTACTCGGGAGGCTGAGGCAAGAGAATGGCCTGAACCCGGGAGGCGGAGCTTGCAGTGAGCCAAGATTGCACCACTGCACTCCAGCCTGGGCGACAGAGTGAGACTGTCTCAAAAAAAAAAAAAAAAAAAAAAAAAGGGCGGGGGGAATAATAGTGGTACTTTTCTTGTGGATTTTTTCTGCTGAGACATTATACTAAGCTAGTTTAGTAGTATTTTCAAGACCTTGCAATTGTTTATTGAACCCATATAAACCCATAGAACCCATCTGTTTTAACTGACTCACATATCAGACCTTGGACATTGTATTGTTTTGATGACAGGTGTCATTTGAGAAAGTCTGCTTACATTGTCAGTAAAGAAACTGTGGTTTTCTGCTCCATCCCTGTTATGTAGTTTGTTTCAGGATATCTGAAATGGGTGTATTGGGCAAACTTACATAAATGTCTGTTATTCCCCAAAACATGTATTAAACCTTCCAGTATAATCAGAGTGATACTCATTTATTCATGTTTTAAACTTTGACAGTAACTCAACACCAACATATAAAAACCACTCAAAGTATTTTTGTCTAACACTTGCATACCCTGTGTATGCATTTTAATTTAATCTTTGTAACCTTATATAGTAGGCAATTTTATTTTCCTCATTCTACAGAAGAGAAAAATGGGGCTAATGAGCAGTTAAGTGCTTGCAAATGTCTTATAGTAAGTAGTGGAGTCAAGTTTTGAGTATATGTCAGACTCAAGTCTGCATGCCTAACTATGATGATAAATCACCTCTCCTGAGTATTGAGGTCTTAAAATTATGTATTTAAAAATAGAAGGGGAAACAGACTTATATCATGGAAATCAGGATAAAAATTGTGCAAAACAGGCCTCCCGAGGAATTAAAAGTAGAAAGTCACCAAGAACGGAGGCAGTTCTTTGTGCTTTGTCTTTCCCTGTGGTCACCTCTGTTCTCTTTCATTATTTTCTCTTTCCGCATATTTATTGGCTTCCTCTGTTTGCCTTACCACCTAGCCCATCTTGACTACTCATAAAATGGTACATTCAACATCAGTGTGTTTATCACCCTAAAAGTCCAGAGCTGTGGCCAAGTCGTCCAGTTTTTCATAATCTCAGTATAATTTCCTGTGAGGAGAATCCTGCCATCCTGGCATAGGCTCAGGATTGTTTTCCTCTAGGTGAGGTGTCTGTCTATCCTTTGATCAGATAGCTGTGGCTGTGGATGGTAGATTGAGAGGGGGTGACTAGACACACACAGGAATGTACACTAATGCTGGTGAGTATTTGTGTGCGAAAAGGGTATGGCCTGAATAGAGCCCCAGAATGTGCCTATAATAACAACGTATATCAGATTTTATTAAAGTGCTGTCATAAAAATAACAGCACAAATACAACATTGAAGTTACAGGTGTGAGAAACTGAAATCAGTTTATTATGTGAAAACTAACTTCCCCAAACTGGATATGTAAAGCATTACTTTCAGTGGTACTAGAAGAGTTTATTTAAAAGAATCGTCTGAGTGAATCTTTTAAAAAGAATATTTGTCATTTATTTGCTGAGCACTCCCTTATGTACCTTGTCAATTTAGGATTCCCTATAGTAGGTTTGCATATAATTGGATGTATTTACCAGGGAACGCTACATTATTTGCCATACATTATTTGAAGACTCACTTCGTTGAATTTCAGATCCTATTTTCAGATTTCTCAATTCATGAATTGCAAATAAGAAGTATTTGTCTTTTGACAAATGAATACAAAGAAGGAGTATTTGTCTTTTGTGTATGCATTTTCAGTTATTGGTGACTGTTTTAAAAATTTCTCTAGTTAGCCTACTTCATTGCTAAAATGAGGGGGGGTTTTTAACAGAGTTTTGGAAAAGTCTGAGCAGTCAGAATTATATGCTTTTTTCTTCTTTCGGATATTGGGAAAAGGTTCCATAGAACCTGATGATGTTTAGTGTGTTTGGTTCATTTAAACATTTTCCGAACAAAAATATTTCTAAGTATACTGGTTTCTAGTCACATTCTGTGATCAGCATGTTGAAGATCTGTAAGATACAGAATATACTTTTATTTCATGTGGTTTGTTACGAGTTATTGTGATATCCTGGAGTCATACTTCTCATTTTAAAACAGAAGTAGTTTTAGATGGTAATTCCAGGGAAAATACAATTCATTGTGTTTATTCAATTTTCACCGAACTTTCTTAGGAATAGATAGTTCTTTTATAACAGATAAGCTATAGGTATCTTCAAAAGTATAAAAAACTTTAAAAAAAAAAAAAAAGAAAAAAAAAAAAGTCTTTTATTTTGTTAAGTTTGTTTGGCATTTATCCATAAACTCATTCCGGCTTTTCTAAAATAGTTACGTGGCTAGAATGCCACATCTAGTCATGTGGAAATTTGCTTATTTTCTGAAACATATTGATCCTGAAATCACAGAACTCCACATTTAGATTGTTTATGTTCATGTAGTGAGGATACTTTTTTAGGACATTGTCTTTAATATATATTACATAAGTGAAACAGTTGCCATTTGTTCCAACTGATTGGACCATTTCCAAGACAGATTTCCTCCCTGCTCAGTCCATTATTACGATTTTCAGTCTAGAATTTCTTTCCAGCTCTTGGACCTTTTCCAAGATAGAGACAATTTCTGAGCATCTCTTTGGTAGTGATTTTTCCAAGTGTCGCTACTGGATTTTGAAGGTGTCAGTCAAGAAGAGTTGGATGACAGGAGGACTTGGAGCAATCAGGCAGCCCCCTTAAATATAACTTAAGGCAGCATTTAGTATAAAGGAATAAGGCACTATTTAAAGAAGAAAACAGATTATATAGATTTTTCAGATTAGTACTTTTCAAACTTTTGATGATGAAGGACCAGATTTTTAATTTCCAGTATATATGTACAGGGTGGACAAGGTGAGCGTATTTATCACATGCTTGACCCAGATGCTGTGAAAGTGTTTTCTGATTGCCATAATGCTGACACTACTCTGCTGACCACATGTTCAACAGTGTTGTTGATCCTAGAACATTATTTCTTTATTTTGCTCCCAGGGTTGCTGAGCCTCAGAAAAGTTAAATGATTTGCTCAATATTATACAGCTGTTAAAATTTTCTTTTTCAGTTTCAGTAGAGAGCAACTCTACTCAGGCAGAATTTGGTCTTTTGTCTGAAGGTGGTGTTCATTGCTAGTGTAAAAGTCAGAAAAATATGCCTCTGGCATTTTTAACTGTGGGGAATTTTCAATTTCTGCATTGTGGACTTCTGAAATATTTTACCTGATCTTACAGTTTTGGAACAATAGAAAAACAAAAAAGATACCACGTAAAATAATGAAACAAGAAAAATCAGAAATATTGAGGTAGGATACCACGTAAAATAATGAAACAAGAAAAATCAGAAATATTGAGGTAGAAAAAGCATAAACAATTTAAAAACTATTAGTTTCACATAATTAGAGTAAAGGGTACATATGAGGAAAGTATCAAGAGATAAGGCCTAGAAGATTCTCAGAGATAAGATTAGTAAATGGTGTTAAATCACAAAAAGAAGTTTGCTTTTTATTGTTAGACAATGGGAAACGGTTAAAAAAGTAATATAGAACAGGTTAGTTTTTAACAAAGATAATTTTAATGCTTTCTATTTTTTTTTTTAAGAGACAGGTTCTTGCCTTGTTGCCCAGGTTGGAGTGCAGTGGTGCAATCATAGCTCACTGCAGCCTCAAATTCCTGGGCTCAAGCAATTCTCCTGCCTCAGCCTATCTCTCTATATATTTTAAAGTAAGACCAATAGAAGGTGTACTTCAGTTTTGTAAAGTATGCTTTAGCTCTAAACACCATAATCAAATGTCTTTGAATTAAAAGCAGTAGCTTAAAAAAGGCAGGAGAACATAGAAATATGATGCAGTAATTGAGAAGATTGTTCTGTTTTCAAACATCCCTGTCACCAAGTATTTGGTAAAAATGAATGCAGTGATATTGAGGCAGTATATTATGCTGTTGAATATAACCAAATGGCTTGCGTTGGACTCTCAGCTCTGATATTCGTTATTTTTTCAATCTTGGGCAAATTGCTTAGCCTCTTGGGCCTTGGTTTCTCATCTATAGAATGAAGAAAAATAATACTTTCCTTATAGGACTGTCGTAAAGTTAAATGACTTTCACTGTATTGACAGATATACAGTGGTCCCTTGGTGTCTATGGGGGATTAGTTTCAGGACTCCCTCTTACCTGTGGATACCAAAATCCATGGATACTTAAATCCCATATATAAAATGTTCCAGTATTTGGATGTAACCTACAGACATCCTCCCATATACTTTAAATTGTCTCTAGATTACTTATAGTACTTAATACAGTGTAAATGCTATGTAAATAGTTGTTGTATTATATTGTTTAGGGAATAATGATTTTTAAAACTCTGTACATGTTCAATACAGACACAGCCATCCGTTTTCTCCCCTAATATTCTCAATCCCACGAATACTGAACCCACAGATATGGAGGGGGTGACTGTAGACATCTATTTGTTATATAACTTAGAATAATATCTGGTAAATAATAAACATTGAATTAAGTACTTTTACTGCTGCTGCTGCTGGTGGTGGTGGTATGATTAGTAGCAGAAGACATTTCATTAAATACATTTTACAAACATGTATGAATAATATGACTACAATACCAAAAATTTACCAGTTACTGTTTGAAAATAGCCACCCCCTGGATATCAGATTTTATTTTTTTCTCCAGTTATCAAGAGTAAGGTAGTGAATTTATATTTATCTTAGTGTTTTCTCTTCTATAGTTCATCAGAGAAGATATGAAATATAAAGATGCTACTAATAAACACAGCCATCTGCACAGAGAAGATAAACATATAACAATTGAGGATTTGTGGAAACGATGGAAAACATCAGAAGGTAAGACTGCCTTCGTGATCTGGCTCCCTCCCCTTCTGCACATCTAGCCTGCTTAGTTGTTGTTAACTCACTTATGCGTATGTTTTTACCAAAAAAATCAAAATAACATTTTTGTGAGGATATTTAAATTTTAGTAAATAATTTTCCCTTCTTGTTTTTGAAAGATGATTTTTGTCTTTCTGAGAGTTATTAAGCATCAGGCTGTTCTTATATAATTATAGTAGAATAAATAAGATAATGCATGTCTGAGAGCCTAAAGTTGTAAAGCATTATTTCAGCTATTACATGACATTATTATAAAAGGTTTAGCAAATAAATATACGGAAACACAAAGTTTTCTTTTTAGTTGTGGAGAATAGTTCCTAATGTTTTTAGGAGGCTATTACTGTTCAGCTTTTTCTTAAGTAAATCCTTTACGACGTCTCGTAATAGTTGCATGATAAAATTGGATAATTGGTATTTTATTCCCTTTTCTACTGTGAAGTTCTCAAGCTGTATTATGGACAGTAATTGTTTAGTACAAGAAAAGTCTGTGATCTAAAAATCTCAACTTGGTTCCTAATACTAGGCAGTTACTAAAATAAAAAAAATTTTTACAAGTCCACTAAGCTTACATTTTTTTTTGCAGTAACTCAACTAAAATTCCTTCTTTCTAATGCTTCTGTTCTTTCATGAAAGTCAGCAATTATATTGTAAGCATATATTTTTCTCTGAATAATTAAAGGAAATTAAAGGGACAGATTACCAATTAAGAGTGTAAAGAAATAATAAAGTTTACTTGAGTCATTATGATAACATTTAAAAGTGGGAAAATAAAACTGTCCCACCAATGCT
The DNA here is from genome assembly GCF_008728515.1 of Papio anubis. Classification (NCBI taxonomy): domain Eukaryota; kingdom Metazoa; phylum Chordata; class Mammalia; order Primates; family Cercopithecidae; genus Papio; species Papio anubis. Next base: position 159,812,116 of record NC_044978.1, on the reverse strand, counting down.
CAGTGTTTTTCTTAGTGTAAAAGATGGTAGATAGCTTGCTTACATGTTTTTCTGTTGAAATATACTTGAGTTAGGGGAAGAAAGAAGAAAACAATTAAGGACTTAAAAGAAAAATATATAGACTTAAAAAACCTCTCCATTTCTCTTCCCTACACCATTTAAAAATAACATGAGCTTGGATAGGAATAGGAATAAACAAATACCAGTTTCATGAAGAAAAGTGAAAATGGTGGGGAACTCAGCAACAAACTTACCTTATTGACATGATATGGCTCAGCAATCCATAGATACTAAGAAGGGAGGTGGAGATCTATTACAGAGTCTATTGCTATTAGTATTTTTTTAAGGATTAAAATATGTAATACATTGATTGGAACCCACTTGACTATGTTTGAATGAAGAAAAAAAATATTTGACCACTTAGCTTTGTACTACCTTTATTCAGCCACCATCATCTGTTGCCTGGATAATTGTGGCAACCTAATTCATCTCCCTGCATTTGTGCTCTGCTGTAGTCTCTTCTTCACCTAGCAGAGTACTCTAAAATGTAAATTAGATCTGCCCATTACCCTGTAGTAGCTCAGAGTAATAGTCCAAATCTTTACAAAGACCTGTAAGCCTCTACATGTTCTGCCTTCTACTTCCACCTCTCTCTCATCTCTTACCTCTTCTCTTCCATCCATCTCTCTTGCTCACTGTGCTCCATTCATTCTGGACCTGTTGCTATTCCACAAATGCAGGAATGCACACTTCCTCGTGGCTAATTCCATCACCTCCTTTGTTGAAGTCTTTATCAAGGGCTATGCTCTCAGTGAAACCTCTCCGGCCACCCTGTTTAACATTGCTAACCTCCCCTTTTACTCATTTTTTTTTTCCTGGTACTCTTGATCTTTCTTACTCAGCTTCACACTTTCCTTTTCCCCTATCATGTATCACCTTCTAAGATACTATATAATTGGCTTATTCATTATATATATATCTCCCTTCTCTCTCTGCTTCACCCCCAAGAATAAGTTTTATAGAGCAGGGGAACTTTGTGTGTTTTGTTTATTAATGTATCCTAAATAAAGAGGACTCTATTCTTAAACTCCTTTTTGTTTTCCCACCCTAGTGACTTTGGTGAGATCTTTTGTGATCTATGAGAATGTTTGTTTGCTTGTTTTTTTTTATTTTTCATTTTTTATTTTAAGCTAAGGCCTTTTCAAGCTGAATGACCTCTTAAACGTTTTTCCCTAGGCTTTCACCTTAATCTGAGATCTGACCATCATGATAATGAGGGATTTCCCCAGTTCAAACAGTTGGCCTAAGTTATCTCCTCTCTGCTTCCTTTTCTCTAAGCCCCAGTTGGCTATATAACCTTACAGAGCCTGGGAGAAGTAGTCTCAGGACTCCTACTAATGCAGCTGTATGGGATGAAAGAGAGAGGAGTCAAGTAATAATAAACTTTCACTAGAAGTTTTATAATGACCTAGTTGATTTTTCTCAACCCATGTCAGACTCTGTTTATTAAAGGGGTCATGTAAGGGTTGGGCATTGTTGCTATAGCACTGATTTTTAGAACACTCAGGCTCCAGGAGGAGTCCCAGGGACAGGGCATGTTGAGTGTGCAGGGCTCTGCTTTTATCTGTTATATTTAGTTTCTGTTTAAAATTTATCTTGAGAAACGAAAAGTAGTTCTTCTGAAAAAGTTTGAAAACTGCAGATTAGAATGTACACCTAACAATAACAGGTAATTCAAGGTTGTTTACTTGAATATATACAAAAACGTATGGGTGTGTATGTATATAACACACACTCACATACACACACGTGCAAATATATGCATTCATTCTTTGCTCATCATTGTTGTGTCTCCCGTGCCTAGCGCAGTGCATTCACTTAGTATTCAATAGTGAATATTCACTTTGATATTCAGTAAATCATTGTTGAATGAATGAAAGTGTAATGCCTGATAAGTATTGGATGCTCAGTAATTCAGTTGGTCAAATGTTTTGAGTACAGGCGTTTCTGTTATAAGACATTACGTGCATTTCTTAAAAATATTTGTTTTTTAAAATTATGAACTTAAAAATGACAGTTTAGGGGAAAAATGGGACTGAAGGAGAATATTCAAAACCTTGTTAGCCATAGCATTAACAGTAGTAATAAAAATACTAGTACAGGCCAGGTGCGGTGGCTCATGCCTGTAATCCCAGCACTTTGGGAGGCCGAGGCGAGCAGATCACCTGAGGTCAGGAGTTCAAGACCAGCCTGGCCAACATGGCAAAACCCTGTCTCTACTAAAAATACAAAAATTAACCAGACTTGGTGGCACGCTCCTGTAATCCCAGCTGCTAGGGAGGCTGAGGCAGCAGAATCACTTGAACCCGGGAGTGTGCTACTACACTCCATCTCAAAAAACATATGTATATACTAGTACCACTAAAAAGAATTTTAAATTCCTAATCAATACATACTATATAGTAGATGGAGTAATTTACATTAAAAATAATGAAGATAACTTTATAGAAAGATGGATGGGGCGTTCTAGTAGAGTTGAGGTTGCTAAAAAATGAAGACAAGGGCAAAGTGCATGAAGGTGAGAACCGAGCAACAATCATTTCCAAGACAGAGGCTCTGGCCAAATTGAGCAAAGATGAAGAAGGAGGGTAAGTGGAAGCTCCTGTTTGTAGCTTGCTGTATTGGCAGTTAGTATACTTTGCATCCATTTGATATTACTTGGTGATGTGAAATGAAACCGTGTTTGGAAAAGTCACATATGAAATAATATGACTTTTGCATTGACGTGACCCCTGATTACTAGTGGCACATAAACTAATTCATGTTACAGAAGCACATGCAGCAAAATAGACTGTATCTATTAGGTGCTAAATGAGCATTGCATTGGATCCTGGGGATTAATGATGAGTTAAACGTGGATCTGGGGTATACAGAGCAAATTGCTGAGTAGGAAAGACAAAGAAAAAAATAATTACACTATAAGGTGATATGTACAATAATAGCAGTAAATTTAGGGTATGGAGGTAGCTCACCGGAGGGAGTGATTAGTTCACTATTATACACAGAAGATAACGTTTGGGATGGGCTCTGAAGGTTGACCCAGGAGTTCTAGAAGGAGACAAGAAGTAGAACATAAATGGTAGCTCCTCCATGGCATCTTTTTCTTTTTTTCTTGAAATATACAGGGTCTTGCTCTGTCACCCAGGCCAGAGTGCAGTGGTGTGATCATACCTCACTGCAGTCTCAAATTCCTGGGCTCAAGTGAACCACTGGAGTAGTTGAGACTGTCGGCGTGCACCACCACTCCTGGCTTATTTTTTGTTTTTTGTTGGGATGAGATCTTACTATGTTGCCCAGTCTGGTTTCCAGCTCCTGGCCTCAAGCAGCCCTCCTGTCTTGGCCTTGTAAAGCGCTAGGATTACAGATGGGAGTCACCACACCCAGCCTCCTTCTTTAGTTACCTGAAAATTTGCTAGAAGTGAAAGTGGAGGTGGCATGCTATAGGGAGTATGTAGGCTTTCAAACTGTACCGCTTTAAATTCTGGCTCTTCTATTTATGAACAGTGAGACATTGGACAGATTTTGAAAATTCACTTATAAAATGTAATTCTTGTGTGACATAAATGAGTAATGTAGTAAAAGTACCTGGTGTAATTTCTGGCAGCACCTGTTAGGCACGTAGTAAAGGTTGATTCTCTCATTCAGTAATAATGTGAAATAAACTGAAAAATTCAGCCATATTCAAAGTTTTATACTGTTTTTGACTTGGTCTCACAATATTTATGAAATGAACAGACTAAGCTATATATGTACCATCGTTGTGTGCAAACTCTGGACAGTGAAATGTACCCAAAATCTTTCTGGAATATTGTCAACTGCGGAAAAGTAAAATTATTGTATGCAGAAGTTGATCCTGACCTCAAATAGAATTTCAACAGTGACTTTAATGCTCTGTGTGTGTGTGTGTGTGTGTGTGTGTGTGTAGAGAGAATGCTTGGTCAAGTTGCACATGGCAACTGTCTAATGCAAATGACAGCCATTTAAAAACTAGTATTAGATTTCAGATAGATTTTGATAAACTAGATACGTTGTGAGAATTACTGAATGTACTTAAATAGTAGCCAGATACCTAATGCAGGAAAATATAGATAGAAAATTATTGGTTATATACAAGATTTAGGAACTGTAATAGATAAAAAACTGATTAAGTAATATACTGTTTTTAAAATGAAAAGTCACTGGGTTAGTTATTATAACATGTGACAACCATGAGGTAATCTTTCCATCCTGTTCAGCACAAATCTTAACCTACCTAAGGTCGCTGTTTAATTTTAGGCTTTACAAATTGAATTGACATTTGGAAATTTTAGAGAATATTTATTTATTTATTTTTAAGGATTAAAAATTTAAAGGAACTGAAATAGTCTGAGAGAAGAAAGATACAGGCACTTAATAGTGGTTATATTCAAGAGTACCTAAAGGCTAGCCAGAGATTAAATGACCAAGAGTATTTTCTTTTTGTTTAGGACAGCGAAAATATAAGTATTTTATAAAAGAAAATATAAAGAAAAAAAATTCTGACCATAGATACAAAATTCCTAAAAGTAAGGGAAGTTATAAATATTTAAAAAATATATAGAACCTTTATATCCATAAGATTTTTCTTCTGGATGTGAAAGTATAAAGGGATTTCTAAGTGTTGATAAAATCCAGCAGCTCTTTAAAGTGTATGATGTTGGTTACAATGAGACTGGAATAAAAAAAATTATAAATAGAAAAGTGTGTATTGTTTAACATTATCAGAAGAGTAACTCAAAACATAAGCTTTGCAGATAATAAGGTAGTGTTACCTTTGTGGCATCCATCAACAAAATATTTATTTTTATATTTACAACATGCATCACACTCATTAGTAGAAAATAAGGAAGTATGAGAGACAACCTTTCTCCTCCAGGAGCTTAACAATGTTTTGCATGTATGCAGATGAAATGTTAAATAGCAATTCAAGAAGGTTTGATTAAATACTATGTAAATGACATGATTGTAGGAATCTAAGAGAATGGACAGATTTATTACAGGGAAGGCTTCATTAGGGAGATGGCTCTTCAACAGGACTTTGAAAGATAAAATTTTCATAGAAATAAGAAAGAGAGGGATATACAAGTTAGCACATTAAAATGAGTCTAGATGTAAATGCTAAATCCTTCAATAAGCATAATTTATACAAGAGATAATACGTTTTTAGTGTATGTGAGATAATAATAAACACTTAAAATTTTGTCATTTGCTCTTAACATGTAGTGTGTAACCATCTTGTGTCTTAGTTCTGTCATCTGTTAAATGGGAGTAAAAGTTGTCTACCGCATAGTAAGTGATGAACAGATATCTGTTATTACTGTTTTTGTAAGGTAAATCTGACCATGGCACATTTATGGGATATTGCAGACTCATATTGCTGGAAGAGGCAGCTGAGTTGGAGAATACTGGGAGATTGGGTCAGAAAAAGAGACCAGACTATAGTGAGTCTCTGTGTAAATCTGATGAGCAGCTCCAAGAGTGGCAAGTATGATTCCACTCATATTCCAGTGTTTACCAGTCCATAGTGATTCCCTGGAGCACTGTATTAAGGAAGCTTGGTCTGTATCTGTCTTGATAGCAAAAAAGGATATTATTTTAGCAATTATCTATTAGCAGTATTTTACTGTGTGGGAGGTGGTAGTGTACTTTAGCGTTTTATCATCGTTGTAAGAGCTACTATAGCTTCTTGCTTTAGAAGGCCTGGTAATGTAGAAGAGTTATAAAAAGACAAATTCACTGTTGGCAGGAACATTAGCATTGAGTTGAATATAATGTGGCTTTGAGTGGGAAGAATGAAACGTGAATTCTGAGCAGTGTCTTAAAGGAAGATTTGGGTTAACTTTTCCCTTGTGTTTAGAATGAATTCCAGTTTTTTTCTCCCTGTGATTTTTGGATCCACTGGGCTTGGAGGGGAGTTTATTTAACTGATTCACACAGGAAAAATGTTTTAGTAAATACTTATTATGAGAAAGTCCTTGTCCTAGGTTCAAAAGATACACAGATGAAGAATATGTTCTCTGTCCTCCACCTGTCTACAGTCCGTTGGAGAAAGATCTTTTAACAAGTAATTAAGGGATGTGCTACTGAGATTATGTAGAAGGCACTATGAGATAATAAGAAGAAAAGCATGTCCATCCACCTGCAGAAGTAAAGCCAGACGAGCTGCATCAAGGGACATTTACTTTTCCTCTCTTGTCACCCCTTCAGTGAGAGACACTGTGCTAGATTAATAGCTAGGAGGATAATTGTACTTAATATAGCGCATTGAAAAAACTCAAGGCTGTTAATATGCTACAAATACCTGTGCTATTTTAGTAAATCAGGTTTTAACACTTTTTAGCTTTCCTACAGTGCTTTTATCTTTAGGAGAAGCTCTTGTTATAGCCACAGTGGAGGGATTGAGTTTTAATTGTTCACAGAAAGGAGCTTATGCAAGGGAAGGCCCATTCTTGAGGTAGAGTGTAGTTTCAGAATAACAGATGTCATCATTTCTACCACTAACAAAAGGTCTTTAATAGTCCAAGTTTCTTCTGTGAAGAGAATAGGTGACACCAGTATGTTGCTCATTCGCTCTGTCAACCAACATTTAAGGGATTTTAACATGGGTTTGCTAGAAAAATAGTGTAAGTCTTTCTTGATTAATTTACAAATTTGGCAAACAGTGTTCTGTATTAATCATTAGTTAGAATGGATTTTTGTACTTCATACAGAGTTTGCGCCCTTTTCCCTTTATTATCAAATAGCTTTCTTTTTATCGTAAAATTATCCAAATGAGTTCAGAGCACTCACAGTAAGTTGCTCATTGCTCTTAATCATGATCTTATGTTGCCTTTTTAGTTTCTATTACCTTCACTTCAAATCTACCCATCAGGGCTGTTGCGGTTTTATTAATTTTCCTCTTTTTCTCTTTCTCTTTCTGTTTTATTATTGTCAGCTCTTCCTCTTTTACTTAAGTACACTTGAGTTTTGGAGATTTTGGATCATTGCATATACTGATTTGCTGGGATTAATTCTGTCTTTTTAGTTTGTGGAAGATACTTAACTTTGAGACAATCCTGCCTTCTTTACATAGATTGTTCTTGGTTTTGTTCTGAAATAGAGACTCCCTCAGAAGAAGATGCAGAGACCAACTACCTATCACATCTCTCTGTCCTGTAGAAAACTTGACAATTCTATTCTGTAGGAACACGTGAAATAAATGTTTTGAGCCTTGTTTTTTCTCACATAACAAGTTTTCCAGTATATAATTCAACATATGAAGCTTTTCTTGTGATTTAAGGAGATACTATTCTAAGATTGTTGGTGAGTTTGCCTTATGGTTTTCTATACACCTGAATTATTCTACATTTCTTCTCTGCTATGTTCACAGACTCAAGGGATACCTCAAGGTTGGAGTACAGTAACAGAACCTTCTGCAGAAGGTAAAAATGAGGGCTGTCCACTTTTCACTGTGATGGACTATCTAGAAAACAGTAGCCTTTTTTGGACATCATATTGTCCTTTCTACCCTTTTCCTGATAGTTGGAAAACAGTTGCATATGCATATATGTTACATTTTCCTTTATCCGTCTTTGTTTTGGGAAAGGGGTGGGAAGGAGGGACTCAGGAAATTGTTTTAGATTTTCAAATATATGTTATTGCAGGAGAGTCACTATATTAAATTCTACTTTATGTGGAACAAATATTTTATTCCCACTGCTTTTGAATAAGGGACTTGTTTGTTGAGTATGACATTGTCTTCAAAGATGGTCAGTTAAATTTTTTTTTCTTTTCAGACAAATCTTACGCTTACTTGAGTCTTTTCCCCCCATTTAACTGAATGTTACTTAGCATTTTAGTAGCGACCGTAATAGAAATAATGTAAATTACAAATATTAATACAATGAAAACTAAAACTTTCCAAGGTATTAGCCAGCCCTTTCAATTTGAATATGACCTTTGCTCTTTCTAAAAATTCTAAACATTTCTATGATTCTGATATGTGTATTTATGTATATATTACATATAGAAATATATAGCTCAGGGGAAATGAATGATAAAAAATAGAATAAATCACTTAGCATGTTTTTGTATCTTAAAAACCGTTTCACTCTCTGGATGGTTACTCTGCATAGAATAGCACTAATAAAACTTATAGCTTTCTATCTTTCTCATCTCATCTGGTTTTATATTTTAAAGATAAGAACCTCTTCAATAAAAGGTCCTCAGAAAGCATTCTTCCAACCCTTGGATAATCTTCTGTTTCTCCCACTCTTTGCATCAACATTAATTCTTTCAGGATGCTGAAAATAATAGATCATTTAGATACTTTTGATTTCAGTGTTTTAATCAGATAATTACTTACTAGTTTGAAATTAAGCATCTAGATCAGTCTGACAAAATGAAACAGAATGGCAGTTTTCATAGAAGGAAATTTATAATTTTTATTTCCATCAACTTTTCTTACCAAGTAATCAGCTTAAAAAATGCAAAACAGGTGTTTATCACTAGGAGATTATAGTTGCATAAGGGCAATGTTCTAAAATCAAACAGAGATTTGTGATTCCCTCACGTAAAGGTATAATAATTCAAGTCATATAAATTGAGAGTTCACTAAAAGAAGGAAAGGGAGAGAGTAGCCTTGGGGAATACTGGCATTAAGGCAAAGGCAAAGAATTGATGAATGAAATCAGTAATGGCCATCGGAGACATGGAGGGAGAATCAGGAAGGCACAGTGTCAGCATTTAGAGAGGGGAGTGTTTTCAGGGAGGGACAGACGGTTATATAGTAGGGCGCATAGACTTACCATATTGCAAAGTGTCTGCCAAGAGTCCTCCTGAAGAATTCTTCATTTAGGTCTCAGTAGTAAGAATAGATGTACTGCTGAGCAGACGTTTTGTGTTTATATTGTGAATGCTGTGACTGATTTTGTTTCCTCCTTTGTCTGCCTTTTGTAACTGTTATTAAGGATCTCATATATTTTGTAAGTGCCTTTAACGGAGCTTCACTTTATCTTTCTGGTCCAGCGACATCTTTCATCTTTTATTTTCTTTGCATTGTATGCATCTTCGTAAGTGATTTCTTTTCTCCCTTTTCCTCCTCCCCCACCCCTCTCCTCCAACAAGTGGGGGTTAGAGAGAGGAAAGATGAAGAGTGGCTAGTAGCTTGACACAGAGAAATACTATGTATGTGAAAAAACCCATTAGATTTGGGAAGAATAAAATTATTATTAACAGGCAGGAAGATCAGTAGTTTGAGACTAGCCTGGCCAACAAAGTGAGACCCCATCTCTACAAAAAATAAAAAAAATTAGCCAGGCTTGGTAGTATGCACCTGTGGTCCCTGCTACACAGGAGGCTGAGGCAGGAGGATCACATGCACTCAGGAGGTCAAGGCTTCAGTGAGCCATGTTTGTGCCACTGCACTACAGCCTGGATGACAGACTGATACCCTGTATCAAAAAAAAAAAAAAAAAAAATCAGTAACCTTCAGGAAATTTAAATATTGGTATGGGGAATGGAGCGACAGAGACGCACACTCACACACACACTCAAATCCTGAGGAAGATTTAAGTGGAAGCAACCCAAGTGTCCATTGATGAATGAATGGATAAGCAAAATGTGGAATATACATAGAAGGGAATAGTAAGAAAATTCTGACATATGCACAACATGAATAAACCTTGAGAACATCATGCTAAGTGAAGAAAGCCAGTCACGTAAAAAATATTGTGAGATTCCACTTCCACGAGGTACTTAGAGTAGTCAGAATCATAGAGACAGAAAGTAGAATGTTGGTTGCCAGGGTCTGTGGGGAGGAGAGAACAGAGAGTTGTTGAATGGATACAGAATTTCAGTTTTGTGTAATAAATTGAAAAGAGTTCTGGAGATGGATTGTGATGATGGTTGCACAACAATATGAATATCCTTCATACCACTGAATTGTATACTTAAAATTGGTTAGGATGGTAAATTTTATGTTATGGGTATTTCACCACAATGAAAGGATTTAAGAGAATGAGTGTGTACAAAGTAGAAACAGTGGGTGACCCCCTATTTAAGGAATAGGCGAGAAAACGGAGGGAAATGTAATGGTAGTTTTAAATGGGTTGTCTGATCAAGTAGAAAGTTTTCTTAAGAACTTGTAGATCTAGGCTACTTAAAAGACAAAAGGGAAGCACTGGACTGATATTTTTAAACTTGAACATTAAAAAATAATTCAGCAATTACTTTTTGAACACCTACTATGCATTAGAGGTAGTCTTATTATATATTTTGTTTCATGTCAGCCTTATTACATATTTTGTTTCATGTCAGCTTTCTTTTTCTTCATGGATAGTTGTATCAGTTTATGGATTGAAAAGATTTTGTTAGGCTAATAAAATAATTTAAACTCAGACAGGCAAGAAACTTGTTGACAGAATAATTCTCCATTGCTGGATGGCAGTGACTCACAGGCATATCACTAACAATTTTTAAATCCTTCTTAGAATTCATTTTCTGTGATGAATTTGTGTGACAATCCTTGTTGAACAATGTCTTGAACTTTGTGGAAGGGGATAGAGGCAGGATGGGGAGAGCTGCAGTGAAGGGGCAAGTAATTAGAGAAGGGTGGCCCAAGAGATTCCTTCACTTTTAAATTGGCTTATGCATTTGTTTGGTTTCTGAATTATATATTGTAAGCATATAGAATTCTAACATCATTATTTTCCCTGTTTTGACCAGTACCAAATACTTTGTGGGAGACTTTTAATGATAGTGCTACAGCTCTACTGCAATGAATAATAATAGGTTTCTGTGTGCTAGTTGCATTCCCACTGATCCAGAGCCTGTGACCTTAGCAAAGGTAAGCATATCCCAGATTGCAGTGTGAGATAGTTGAAGATTGATCTGCTTTGTTAGTGGTCTAAATTTCTGTCATCTGTTTTTAATGAGCATGCTCAACTGCATGAATCTGTTGGTATCCTTAGACTGCATTATCTTTTAGATGTGTAATTGGAAGCTTTTGAATGAGGGAAGGTGAAGTTTTCAGTTAGTGAATGTATGCTTTAGGACTGTGTCTGGATTCTTTGAGTGGTTTTCAAGAATGCCCAAAAGAGTAATCACTCTAGATTCTAATGGAACTACAGTATATTAAGTACAGGAGGCTGAATTTATCACAAAACTAAATGCTTAATAAATTCCTGTGCATAACTGATGGTTCAACACGCTTTGTTGAGTGGCTTGAAATTACAGTAGAGTATATCTTCTTTTTTACTACAAAGTTTTATTTTAAAATTTGAGCAGTTTGTCTAAGTCTTTTAAAATATATGAGTAATCTTTTTACTTAAAATAAATTATATTTTCCAAAATAAAGATAATGAGAAGACTAACTTTGTCTTGCATTTTTGCAGACCTCTTCAATGTCTGACTCATTGGAGGGTAGTTAGATTCTCATAGCTGCTTCTGTATCCAATCTGTTTTAGGATGTTGTTTTGGTTTTAGTGTATATATGTATTTTTATTATTTTTTAAAATTATACTTTAGGTTGTAGGGTGCATGTGCACAACGTGCAGGTTTGATACCTAGGTATACATGTGCCATGTTGGTTTGCTGCACCCATTAACTTATTTACATTAGGTATTTCTCCTAATGCTATCCCTCCCCCAGCCCCCCACCTCCTGACAGGCCCCAGTGTGTGATGTTCCCTACCCTGTGTCCCAGTGATCTCATTGTTCAATTCCCACCTATGAGTGAGAACATGTGGTGTTTGGTTTTCTGTCCTTGTGATAGTTTACTGAGAATGATGGTTTCCAGCTGCATCCATGGCCCTGCAAAGGACATTAACTCATCCTTTTTTATGGCTGCATAGTATTCCATGGTGCATATGTGCCACATTTTCTTAATCCAGTCTATCATTGATGGACATTTGGGTTGGTTCCAAGACTTTGCTATTGTGAATAGTGCTGCAGTAAGCATACGTGTGCATGTGTCTTTATAGCAGTATGACTTAATAATCCTTTGGGTATATACCCAGTAATGGGATGACTGGGTCAAATGGTATTTCTAGTTCTCGATCCTTGAGGAATGGCCACACTGTCTTCCACAATGGTTGAACTAATTTACACTCCCACCAACAGTGTAAAAGCATTCCTATTTCTCCACATCCTCTCCAGCATCTGTTGTTTCCTGACTTTTTAATGATTGTCATTCTAACTGGCGTGAGATGGTATCTCATTGTGGTTTCGATTTGCATTTCTCTGATGACCAGTGATGACGAGCATTTTTTCATATGTCTGTTGGCTGCTTAGATGTCTTCTTTTGAGAATTGACTGTTCATATCATTCACCCACTTTTTGATGGGGTTGTTTGCTTTTTTCTTGTACATTTGTTTAAATTCTTTGTAGATTCTGGATATTAGCCCTTTGTCAGATAGGTAGATTGCAAAACTTTTTTCCCACTTTGTAGGTTGTCTGTTCACTCTGATGATAGTTTCGTTTACCGTGCTGAAGCTCTTTAGTTTAATTAGGTCCCATTTGTCAATTTTGGCTTTTGTTGCCATTGCTTTTGGTGTTTTAATCATGAAGTCCTTGCCCATGCCTATGTCCTGAATGGTATTGTCCAGGTTTTCTTCTACGGTTTTTATGGTTTTAGGTCTAACACTTAAGTCTTCAATCTGTCTTGAATTAATTTTTGTATAAGGTGTAAGGAAGGGATCCGGTTTCAGCTTTCTACATATGGCTAGCCAGTTTGCCTAGCACCATTTATTAAATAGGGAATCCTTTCCCTATTTCTTGTTTTTGTCAGGTTTGTCAAAGATCAGATGGTTGTAGATGTGTGGTGTTATTTCTGAGGCCTCTGTTCTGTTCCATTGGTCTATATATCTGCCTTGGTACCAGGACCATGCTGTTTTGACTACTGTAGCCTTATAGTATACTTTGAAGTCAGGTAGTGTTATGCCTCCAGCCTTGTTCTTTTTGCTTAAGATTGTCTTGGCAATGTGGGCTCTGTTTTGTTTCCATATGAGCAGTAGTTTTTTCCAGTTTTATGAAGAAAGTCATTGGTAGCTTGATGTGGATAACATTGAGTCTATAAATTACCTTGGGCAGTATGGCCATTTTCATGATATTGATTCTTCCTATCCATGAGCATGGAATGTTCTTCCATTTGTTTGTGTCCTCTTTTATTTCACTGAGCAGTGGTTTGTAGTTCTCCTTGAAGAGGTCCTTTACATCCCTTGTAAGTTGGATTCCTAGGTATTTTATTCTCTTGGAAGCAATTGTGAATGGGAGTTCACTCATGATTTGGCTCTCTGTTTGTCTGTTACTGGTGTATAAGAATGCTTGTGATTTTTGCACATTGATTTTGTATCCTGAGACTTTGCTGAAGTTGCTTATCAGCTTAAGGAGATTTTGGGCTGAGACAATGGGGTTTTCTAAATATACAATCATGTCATCTGCAAACAGGGACAATTTGACTTCCTGTTTTCCTAATTGAATACCTTTTATTTCTTTCTCTTGCCTGATTGCCCTGGTCAGAACTTCCAATGCTATGTTGAATAGGAGTGGTGAGAGAGGGCATCCTTGTCTTGTACTAGTTTTCAAAGGGAATGCTTCCAGTTTTTGCCCATTCAGTATGATACTGGCTGTGAGTTTGTCATAAATAGCTCTTATTATTTTGAGATACGTTCTATCAATACCTAATTTATTGAGAGTTTTTAGCATGAAGGGTGTTGAATTTTGTCACAGGCCTTTTCTGCATCTATTGAGATAATCATGTGGTTTTTGTCTTTGGTTCTGTTTATGTGATAGATTATGTTTATTGATTTGTGTATGTTGAACCAGCCTTACATCCCAGGGATTAAGCCAACTTGATTGTGGTGGATAAGCTTTTTGATGTGCTGTTGGATTCGGTTTGCCAGTATTTTATTGAGGATTTTCACATCAAAGTTCATCAGGGATGTTGGTCTAAATTTTTCTTTTGGCCGGGCGCGGTGGCTCAAGCCTGTAATCCCAGCACTTTGGTAGGCCGAGACGGGCGGATCACGAGGTCAGGAGATCGAGACCATCCTGGCTAACACAGTGAAACCCCGTCTCTACTAAAAAATACAAAAAACTAGCCGGGCGAGGTGGCGGGCGCCTGTAGTCCCAGCTACTCGGGAGGCTGAGGCAGGAGAACAGCGTGAACCTGGGAGGCGGAGCTTGCAGTGAGCCGAGATCCGGCCACTGCACTCCAGCCTGGGCAACAGAGCAAGACTCCGTCTCCAAAAAAAAAAAAAAAAAAACTTTTCTTTTTTTGTTGTGTCTCTGCCAGGCTTTGGTATCAGGATGATGCTGGCCTCATTAATAAAATGAGTTAGGGAGGATTCCCTCTTTTTCTACTGTTTGGAATAGTTTCAGAAGGAATGGTACCAGCTCCTCTTTGTACCTCTGGTAGAATTTGGCTGTGAATCCATCTGGTCCTGGACTTTTTTTTGGTTGGCAGGCTATTAATTATTACCTAAATTTCAGAACCTGTTATGGGTCTATTCAGAGATTCAACTTCTTCCTGGGTTAGTCTTGGGAGAGTGTATGTGTCCAGGAATTTATCCATTTCTTCTAGATTTTCTAGTTTATTTGCGTAGGGGTGTTTATAGTATTCTCTGATGGCAGTTTGTATTTCTGTGGGATCGGTGGTGATATCCTCTTTATCATTTTTTATTGTGTCTATTTGATTCTTCTCTCTTGGTTTTTATTAATCTTGCTAGAGGTCTATCAATTTTGTTGATCATTTCAAAAAACCAGCTCCTGGATTCATTGATTTTTTTGAAGGGTTTTTTTGTGTCTCTATCTCTTTCAGTTCTGCTGTGATCTTAGTTATTTCTTGCCTTCTCCTAGCTTTTGAATTTGTTTGCTTTTGCTTCTCTAGTTCTTTTAATTGTGATGTTAGGGTGTCGATTTTAGATCTTTCCAGCTGTCTCTTGTGGGCATTTAGTGCTATAAATTTCCCTCTACACACTCCTTCAAATGTGTCCCAGAGATTCTGGTTATGTTATATCTTTGTTCTCATTGGTTTTGAAGAACATCTTTATTTTTGCCTTCATTTCGTTATTTACCCAGTAGGAGCAAGTTGTTCAGTTCCCATGTAGTTGTGCGGTTTTAAGTGAGTTTCTTAATCCTGAGTTCTAATTTGATTGCACTGTGGTCTGAGAGACAGTTTGTAGTGATTTCTGTTCTTTTACTTTTGCTGAGGAGTGCTTTACTTCCAATTATGTGGTCAATTTTAGAATAACTGCAATGCGATACTGAGAAGAATGTATATTCTGTTGATTTGGGGTGGAGAGTTCTGTAGATGTCAGTAGGTCTGCTTGGTGCAGCGCTGAGTTCAAGTCCTGGATATCCTTGTTAACCTTCTGTCTCGTTCATCTGTCTAATATTGACAGTAGGGTGTTAAAGTCTCCCATTATTATTGTGTGGGAGTCTAAGTCTCTTTGTAGGTCTCTAAGAACTTGCTTTTTGAATCTGGGTGCTCCTGTATTGGGTGCATATATATTTAGGATAGTTAGCTCTTCTTGTTGAATTGATCCCTTTACCATTATGTAATGACCTTCTTTGTTTCTTTTGATTTTTCTTGGTTTAAAGTTTGTTTTATCAGAGACTAGGATTGCAACACCCGCTTTTTTTTTTGCTTTCCATTTGCTTGGTAGATGTTCCTCCATCTCTTTATTTTGAGCCTATGTGTGTCTTTGCATGTGAGGTGGGTCTCCTGAATACAGCACACTGATGGGTCTTGACTCTTTATGCAATTTGCCAGTCTGTGTCTTTTAATTGGGGCGTTTAGCCCATTTACATTTAAGGCTAATATTGTTATGTGTGAATTTGGTCCTTTCATTATGATGTTAGCTGGTTATTTTGCCTGTTAATTAACGCAGTTTCTTCCTAGCATTGATGGTCTTTACAAGTTGGCATGTTTTTGCAGTTGCTGGTACCAGTTGTTTCTTTCCATGTTTAGTGCTTCCTTCAGGAGCTCTTATAAGGCAGGCTTGGTGGTGACAGAATCTCAGCATTTGCTTGTCTGTAAAGGAGTTAATTTCTCCTTTACTTATGAAGCTTAGTTTGGCTGGATATGAAATTCTGGGTTCAGAATTCTTTAGGAATGTTGAATATTGACCTCCACTCTCTTGTGGCTTATAGGGTTTCTGCCGAGAGATCCCCTGTTAGCCTGATGGACTTCCCTTTGTGGGTAACCCCACCTTTCTCTCTGGCTGCCCTTAACATTTTTTCCGTCATTTCAAACTTGGTGAATCTGACAATTATGTGTCTTGGTGTTGCTCTTTTCGAGGAGTATCTTTGTGGTGTTCTCTGTGTTTCCTGAATTTGAATGTTGGCCTGCCTTGCTAGGTTGCAGAAGTTCTCCAGGATAATATCCTGAGAGTGTTTTCCAGCTTAGTTCCATTCTCCCCATCACTTTCAGGTATTTTGTGAAAAGACTTTGTTTGGTCTTTTCACAATCCCATATTTCTTGGAAGCTTTGTTCGTTTATTTTTACTCTTTTTTCTCTAACCTTGTCTTCTCACTTTATTTCATTAATTTGATCTTCATTCACTGATACCCTTTCTTCCACTTGATCAAATTGGCCATTGAAGCTTGTGCATGCATCATGAAGTTCTTGTGCCATGGTTTTCAGCTCTATCAGGTCAATTAAGGTCTTCTCTACACTGTTTGTTCTAGTTAGCCATTCATCTAATCTTTTTTCATGGTTTTTAGCTTCCTTGCGATAGGTTTGAACATCCTCCGTTAGCTCGGAGAAGTTTGTTATTACCAAACTTCTGAAGCCTACTTCTGTCAACTCATCAAAGTCATTCTCCGTCCAGCTTTGTTCCCTTGCTGGCGAGGAGCTGCGATCCTTTGGAGGAAAAGAGGTGTTCTGATTTTCAGAATTTTCAGCTTTTCTGCTCTGGTTTCTCCCCATCTTTGTGGTTTTAGCTACCCTTGGTCTTTGATGTTGGTGACCTACAGATGGGGTTTTGGTGTGGATGTCCTTTTTGTTGATGTTGATGCTATTCCTTTCTGTTTGTTAGTTTTCCGTCCAACAGTCAGGTCCCTCAGCTGCAGGTCTGTTGGAGTATGCTGGAGCTCCACTCCAGACCCTGTTTGCCTGGGCATCACCAGCGGAGGCTGCAGAACAGCATACTTCCTCTGGAAGCTTCGTCTCAGAGGGGCAGCCGCCTATATGAGGTGTCTGTTGGCCCCTACTGGGAGGTGTCTCCCAGTTAGGCTACACGGGGGTCAGGGACCCACTTGAGCAGGCAGTCTATCCATTCTCAGAGCCCAGACGCTGTGCTGGCAGAACCACTGCTCTCTTCAGAGCTGTCAGACAATGATGTTTAAGTCTGCAGAAGTTGACTGCTGCCTTTTGTTCAGCTATGCCCTGCCCACAGAGGTGGAGTCTAGAGGCAGTAGGCCTTGTTGAGCTGCAGTGGGCTCCACCCAGTTCCAGCTTCCCAGCTGCTTTGTTTACCTACTCAAACCTCAGCAATGGCAGACGCCCCTCCGAAAGCCAGGCTGCCACCTGGCAGTTCTATCTCAGACTGCTGTACTAGCAGTGAGCAAGGCTTCATGGGCGTGGGACCGGCTGAACCAGGCACAGGAGAGAATCTCCTTGTCTGCCGGTTGCTAAGACCTTGGGGAAAGTGCAGTATTTGGGCAGAGTGTCCCGTTTTTCTAGGTAATCTGTCATGGCTTCCCTTGGCTAGGTAAGGGAAATCCCCTGACCCCTTGTGCTTCCCGGGTGAGGTGATGCCCTGCCCTGCTTCAGCTCACCCACTGTGGGCTGCACGCACTGTCCAAACAGTCCCAATGAGATGAACCAGGTACCTGTTGGAAATACAGAAATCACCCATCTTCTGCCTTGATCACGCTGGAGCTGCAGACCGGAGCTGTTCCTATTCGGCCATCTTGGGAGTCTTTTTTTTTTCTTTTAGTGACAAGAGATGGAGACTCAAATTACCTCAGGTAATGAGAAGTTCATTGTAAAGATGCTTGATCACCAATGATTTGATTGATTGTAAGTTACAAAAATCAGACTTACCTGCTTTATTTATGTGTAATCAAAAATTTATACTGTAATCCCAGCACTTTGGGAGGTCTAGGCAGGCAGATCACTTGAGGTGAGGAGTTTGAGACCAGCTTGGCCAACATGATACCCTGTCTCTACTAAAAATACAAAAATTAGCCGGGTGTGGTGCGTACCTGTAATTCCAGCTACTCAGGATACTGAGGCATGAGGATTGCTTGAACCTGGGCTGCATAGGTTGCAGTGAGCCAAGATCATAATACTGCACTCCAGCCTGGGTGACAGAGTGAGACTCTGTCCCCACCCCCCCCCCCCCCCCCCCCCCGCAAAAAAAAAATATTTTTCCTGTGAGACAGGACAGGCATTATTCTAGGCTTTGGGTATAGAGCATTGAACAAAATAGATATTCTGCCCTTACAGAGTTAATACTCTTTTAGCAGACAGTGAACAAGTTTGCATGTATGTGTGTGTGTAGCCTAATATACACTCACACAACTGCTGGAACGGGTTATTTATGTGAAAAAATAAAGCAGGGTAACAGTATAGTTAGTGAGCAGATGGAACAAGGACTAGTTAGAGAATGTGGTCAAGGAAGAAGTCCCCCAAGAAGAAGTTTTTGGTTATAGATCTGAGTGGCGCTAGAGGGTGAGCCAGGAGACAATCTGGATGAAGTATATTCCAGGTTTAGCGACCAGCCAGGCCAAGGCTTATGACTGGCACAACCTTAAAGTGTTTAGGAAACTGTTGGAAGGCTCATGTAGCTATAAAGTAGTAAGGAATGGGGAGAGTGGTGGGAGACAAATTAAATTGATCAGGGAGACAGGGCCAAATCTCATAGGACCTGGTATGGCCAAGAAGGAATATGAGATTTATTATATGGATTATGTAAGTATATTGCAAGTATAACTCCATTTAGGAGTTTTGAGCAAAGTAGTGATGTGATTTATTTTTCAAAATATTATTGTAATTACTGTGTGAATATTAGACTCTTGAGGAGAAGGGGTCAGGAGTAGAAGTAGAGACCTGTTGAGGCCCCACGTGAACTGGTGAGAGGTGATGGTAATCTGGCGAGAAGGAAATGGCTAGGAAGTCTGATTCATGATATATTTTGAAGAAATAGCTGGCAGGATTTGCTGTGGAATTGAACTCAGGATGCTAGTGGGGGCCAGGGACAGGAATAAAAGTTGAGTCCTAGGTTTTGTTTGGTATTGAAATTTCTTGGGAATAGGAGTAATTAGGAAAAAACCCAGAAATCTGAACAGGCTCATGGGGAGGTTGTTAATAATGGGGGAAAACACTGAAAAATACTGATTGAGATCATGATGCAAAGAGTGAAGGACTGAGTGCTGTGAGGTCAAGAAGTAGAGGAGGACCCTGGAGAGAAGGCTGGGAAGAAATGGCCGGTGAGATAGGAGAGCCAGGAGAATGTGGGGACCTAGATGCTTAGTGGAGAAAGCATTTTAAGAAAAAGCAATGTCACATGTTCCAGAAATCTGAATAAGATGACAACAGAGACTTCACAATTGGATTGGCAAAGTCGAAGTTAAGTTTATTGATCTTCACTTCACTGTAGAGGTAGAAGTAAAAGTCTAATTGGAATGGATTAAACAGGAAGTAAAGACAGTAAATATTGTTGACTTTAAAAAAGAAGAGTCAAGAAATGGAACTCTGATACATGAAGGGAGATAATGATGGGAATGATTTTTTTTTAAATTTTTTAAATGATGGGAGATTTTCATCATAAATACATATACATATATATATTTAAATCATATATATATATACACATTCTGCGTGTGTGTGTGTCTGTGTGTGTGTGTATAGATATATGGAATGACCCAATTAAGAAATAATTGATACAGGAGAAGATCAAACTATCTTAATTTAAAAACTATCCTCATTTAATAGGAGAGTGCTGGTGTATAGTCAGGGGCTTAATCCACCCTGGCCCAGGTCCTCTCTTTCTCTGTTTCTTTCTGGATTTTGATGTTGTTTTCTCCTCTTGTGTTTCCTAGAGGCTAGTTCTGTGGCTGGTGGCAGTTGTAGGCTTATGTTTTCCTAGGATCATGGCCAAAGAGAACTAGGAGTCTTCCCTGCCTGTTCTAGTTAGAGAAATGCCAGAAAGTAACTGGCTTAGGTCATGTGGCCAAATCTAGATCTGTTGCTGTGACCTCCAGAATGGGATCCTGTGATTACTTCTTTCCCCATCTGCCTACCCCAGGTGATTAGGAGTCTTGTCTCCAAAGAAGGAAGAGAGAAGAGGAGTAACCTAGCAGCCAGCCAGCCATTACAGGTTGATGACTAAGAATCACTAGTCTTTGAGAAGAGCAGGTAGAAGAAAACTTTGAAAGGATGCAGGGTTGGGTGGTATCTGGCAGCATGGGTCATGTGATACAAAATATAGCTACTCTTTCAGAACATCTCTAACTTCCTGAAACTTGCAGTTCAAAACTTTTGGACTATAAATGGATTTTCTCAAAGGCCTCTTTTGGTCCCACTCTGAATTTTGTGGTAATTGAGTGGATCATTTCCTAAATAGAGACATTTTATTAAATCCCATTTTGGTATTTTAATGAAATGAGCTAATATAACTCTCACCACTGGAAACTTCCAAAATCTTCCTGGCTGTTACAGATTTGTACTATTGCCTGGTACTTTTTACTTTGAAACCCTAGGTGAGTTTACCTAGAATCTCCAAACATGTCTGCATTGTTAAAGATGAAATATAGGTATTTTTAAAAGCATCCATTGGAGGAGGAGAAAAGTGAATTTGAGGCAGCAAAAAGTAGGCACTGTCTGTGCTGAGTTAGTTTGGAAATCTTGAGAAAGAGATGCTTTCTGAATACTGGTAAATTTGAGGAGTAGATGATTCTTCATGACCTAACCACCCTCAAAAGAGAAACAGTGTTTTTCACACTTTAGTAATATCTAAGAATACCAACTACTATTATACTTTACAATAAAGCTTAAGAACGTGGAAGGTTTTTGCAGTGCCACGTCTTCATACTGTACTAGAGCTCTTGTCGTTTGAGTTTCTGGTGAATTTTTGCCAAATGAGGCCTTTTCAAGAGGAAAAGGAACAACTATAAAATTTAGAGAGTATATTTAAGTGAGTATATTTAAATATACTCATTTAAAGCAAGTATAATTAAAACATATAAAGGCATCCAGATAATTATCTAGGAGGGCATGTCTTTATGGAATTACAAAGAGTTTTGTTAAATTTTAAGTATAGTTTGCTGTTTTCAAATATGGGAAAAGCAATACTTTTATATGACTTCACTTGCTGTAAGAAGTGGTAGTTTTATAGTTTATTGTGCTGTCTTCATTTTCTGTATTTGTTAATGAAAGATTTGGGTAGTATGTTTTTGAAAATTCATTTGATGTTATTATGAACATTTTCTATCTTTCTTTTTTATTTTATTTTTTTATAGAGATAGGGGTCTCGCTGTGTTGACCAGACTGGTCTCGAACTCTTGGCCTCAAGTAATCCTCCCATCTTGGCCTCCCAAAGTTCCAGGATTACAGGCGTAAGCCACTGGACCCAGCCTCACTTTTCTTTAAATTAATAGAATGCGAGGATCATAATTATCTAAAATGCCAAATGGGTACAGTATTTAGTGTAGACTAAAGGCGTGTATAAATTACAAATAGGTCTTATCTTTGTCTTATAGAATATAAGAATTTGCTTATTTTGCAAGTAAATTGTTCAGGCAGGATTTAGAGATCGTTTATAGTTTGTCAACACTTCCATTAAAACAAATAATCATTACTTCCTAGATAATAAAGATTTTGTTTGCATAATAACATCAAATATAAGAAAGGGCAGTTTATACTTTCAAAAGGACTCTGAATTTAATTATTTGTTAATAACTTGTTGGTTTGTCTCCAACATTGTTAGGCTAGAGTAAGTAGAATACTTTCTTCCTCATTAGCATAGCTGGGAGCTTGGAAAAAAAAAAAAAAAGTTAAAACCAGATCGTACCTCTGGATCTGGGAAATAAATCAGTTGCCATAGAACAAAGAATTACCAAGGAATATAAATGGGAATTATTGAATAGGCAATTAGAAAAAGAAAAATAATCTGAAACAGGTTGAGGGAAGATTGTTAGAAATTCTAGCCCATAAAAGTTGAGAAATGGAAAAGTTTAAGTGTTTTAGTAATTTAAACTAATGTAATCTCTGTGTTTCTAAAAAGACTACTAAAATTTCAGATTTTTCCACATGCAAACAGAGTCAAGAAAAAAAATCAGGTTTCCTTTAAAGGCTAGTTTTCAAAAGGTATCATACATATTTTTATAATGCTTTATTAATTTTTTTGCTAGATAAACATCTTAAATCCATATTAGAAGCTTTTTCAATATTGTGGGTTTACGAGATTACAGATTAGAAGCTTTACTTCTAATATTGTGGATAAGGAGCCCTTCCTTCCTTTCTGGCACGAAAAGATGTTTGAACTAAATGAATATCCAGCAACAAGTAAACTTAGGGATTCTGAGGCCTCTTAAATACTAATAAGAAACTCCAAGTTACAGCTATTCTTTCCCAGATAGACAAAATCCAGAAGTGAGTAAGAACACAGAGCTTGACTGCCTGTATTCAAGTCTCTACATAACACTTACTAGATTTGTGATATCGGACAAATAACTTGATCTCTCTGTCCCTAACTTTCCCTATTTGTGAAATCTCGCTAATAAGTACCCCGCCCCCACCCCACCCCCAACCTTAGAGGGTTGTGTTGAGGATTAAATGAGTCAACAAGTATATAGAGTTTAGAACAGTATTTGATAGCTAACAAAGCCTAACGTTTGCTGTTATTAGTGTTGTTAAAAGGCTACCATACTTTCTTGGAGAAAATCACAAGCTACAAAGTAATGGAGAAGCTAGCAATTAGTAGAATTCTCTACCTGCATAGTTGAAGAAGAACTGAAAGATTTCTTTTTAAAATTTTAATTTCTTAATTGAAAGTAATTTCAGATTTAGAGAAAAGTTGCAGGACCAGAGCAAAGAACTCCCATATACACTATGTCTAGATACCCTCCCCTCCCCTTCCAGTGCCACCATTTGCTGTAATAATGGCCTTTTATAGCCAAAGGATGCAGGATGATGCATTGTACCCAGTTTTCCTGTCTCTCTAGTTGTCTTCAGTATGGAAAAATTTCATAATACTTCCTGGACTGTCACGACGTTGGCCAGTAATCTTCAAAAACATCACTTTTGTAGTAAATAACTAAATTAGGGTTTGTTTGATATTTTTACATTGTTAGACCCAGGTTATGCATTTTGGGCTGGACTGTCACAGTAGTGATTCTTTTTATTGTATCATTTTGGGTGCCACTTGGTATCATTTACCTTATTACCAATGGTGTTATCTTTGTCGTTTGATGAAGATAGTGTGTGCTGTGTTACTATAAAGGTATTTCCCCCACGCCCAACAAATGTGTAATTAATACTTTGTGTTTTTTTGGTGGAGTGATACTCGAAGACTATTTAAAATCACATTCCTTATTTCACTTTTTAGTTCTAGCATCTATAAATATTTTTTTGCCTGACTTAATTATTACTCACATGGTTGTTAAATGGTAACTTTTTAAATTCCATCATTCCTTCTATTTATTAGTTGACGTTCTACTATAAGGAAGAGATTTAAACAGAGTGTATATCAACATCTTGTCCGTGAAGATGATGGGAGATAACAAGGACATATTTTGAAACTAGGAATTGGAGAAAGACTGATTCTCAAAAACTTATGAATGCTTTGAAGATTGATCTTCTGCATTTATTCATTTATGTCCTATTTTATTCAGTCAGTTTTGGGTTTGTTACTATTATGATTTTGATGCTCAAATTGTCCGAAATTTAGTTAATGGGAGGCCTTACTAACTGGATTCTGTATCTTTTTATATCCTTTCTAACTGGCTTCTATACTCTTTTAAATATCATTTTTTAACTGGCTTCTATATCCTCCTATATCCTTTTATAAAGGTAAAGGATATCCTTTATTCTTTTATATATCCTTCTATATCCATCATTTTTTTTTTTTTTTAGCCCTTCCCTACTTTTAGGCACAAAAAGGTATTCCAGGCTCATTGTGTTACTTCTTAACCTCAATCCTGGAAACAGCCATTTCTCCAAGGAACCCTGGTTATTTTTAGCTGAAGTGCTATTTAGAAACTAATATTTAGGCCCTAGGTATGTTTGTTGCTGCTGAGATATTGTTGTTCCCAGACCTCAGTGGACAGAGTTAAGAAACATGCACACACCTTGTATTTCTTTTTTATGCTGAAAATCATGAATTCACTCTGATACCTGATAAACTCCAATTTCAGTCCTACACTTTGGGTTAATTCTAGCTTAACTCCTTTTTCTATTTGTACTTCCCTTCACTGACAGTGAAAACTTGAGTCTGTTATCTTAATATGTTTACTTAGTTGCTCAGTCCCTCTGTACATAGCCAGGGTCCTAACCCCATAGGCTGCTACCTCTTTCCAGAGCCTGCCTTATGTCGGCCTTGGCCTTCACAAGGCTGCCACCGTGTTGTCCGCATTATAGAGACACTGGCTGCTGTTAGCCTATCTCATCCCCATGTAGGACCAGATTACTTCTGGGCAATTGAAAGACACTGAAATGAGTTTGAAAATTGAAAAAAAAACTTGGGAGAAAAATCTGAATATACACTATCCAGCAACTTGGTGTAAATGAGTCAGTCTTTATGAGTTTATCTTGATTACTGAAGCACATTATTCACATTTTGCCTTTCTCATGTAATTCTCTGGCTGTTGACAAAGGTCCCCTATGAATGGGGAGCCTATGTAGTAATTTAATCCTTTAACCGTTGTGTCAGTGCTGCAATTAAACTTTCCTAAAGGTTATTTTTGCCACTGATAATATTAGTTAAACCACTACTATGTATACCAGCTGAAGCCCAAGTTAGAAAATGTTATATACTAGGTAAATGTAGCTAGTAATATTTGTGAATTACTAGATTTTTAAATGCTAAATGCACTAGGAAAAATCATATGTAATTGAAGATCAAACAAATTTTTGAGTAAAATTGCCTTGAAAATATTTCTACCATTGGAAATGGCGAATTTTTCTATTATTGAAGAAACCAAGGTTTACAAGTTTTGAATGTAGTGTATCTTCTTACCTGGAAGTTTTTTGGCAACTAGCAGTGAAAGCTCAATTTTTTAGCAGGCCTTTGATATAATGAAGAAGGTATTTATTAACTAGGCTTTTGTATTCATTTTTTGTTGAACTCCCTCTAAAAGTTAATGCGTTTTATTACATCATGCTTTCTGGTAGTCTTGGTAATAATTCCTTGACTCTGATGTTTTATTTATTTAATCCAGTGCCCGAAGTAATTACTATGCAGTCAGTAAATATTTGCTGGATGAAGGAATTTCAGGTTGCCTACAGAAAATCTTTTGAAGAAAGTTTCAAATTCTAAGAGAAAAATGTGTTAACAGCAGAAAATTAAAACAAACAGTTGTAAAGCTATAATTGAAAAGCTGTAATTGAAATGTTTCTTTATTGTTATACTTTGGAAAATAGCACTCTCTTCATTTTATGAAGCCTAGTCACACTTTGGAAAGTTTGTTTTATCTAGAAATGATTCTAAAAAGAATCAATGAAAGTGACATTTTCCTTGGCAGTCTTGGTTAACAGAATCATTTTGTCATCCATTTACTCACCCCATAAATACGAATTGAGTTCCTACTATATACCTGCCATTCCATGTTTGTTAAGTGCCCGCTGTATTTTTGGCATTGTATAACATGTTGGGACTATAGAATGAATAAGAAACACTGTCTGCAGAACAGCCATACGATTTTGAAACCCATTATTTCTCCAACTTTTTAATTTTTTTGGAGATGGAGTCTCATTCACTCTGTTGCCCAGGCTGGAGTGCAGTAGCGCAATCTCGGCTCACTGCAACCTCCACATCCCAGGCTCAGGCAGTTCTCCTGCTTCAGCCTCCTGAGTAGCTGGGATTACAGGTGCGTGCCACCACACCCAGCTAATTTTGTTTGTAGTTTTAGTAGAGATGGGGTTTTGCTGTGTTGGCCAGGCTGGTCTTGAACTCCTGGCCTCAAGTGATCTGCCTGCCTCTGGCTCCCAAAGTGCCAGGATTAGAGGCATGAGCCACTCGCACCCAGCTTTCAGTTTCTAATTTTAAGATACATCTTTGTTATTTCTCACCATCTTCATTGAACTTGGTATTGATCATACACTTAGTTTCATTGATAATAAGATTGGAGTTTATAATAGAAAAGGTAGTAAAGCTTTCCCTTAGTGTCCCCTGTACCACTGTTGGGAGCAAAACACCTTGGTAATTTTTAAGTTATGAATGTTCAAACATTTGCCAGCATCTACCTAGCGTCTCTAAAAATTACATGTAATTATTGCATAATTAAAGAAAAAGAGCTCATGAGCAAAAGTGTGTATTTCTCTATGGTGCAATTACTAATATCTGAACTCAAGTTCAGGGTGTGGCTTTAGGTATCCAAATATAGCATGTTGCAGGAATTTATTCCGTGTTACAAAGACATGCCCTGCTGACCACTGTGCAGATGAGGAGCTCACATTCTGGCACTGTTCTAAACATAAGCCTGTCTTGACTGTGCTGAGCAGCTGAGCATCTAAAGTCTTGTTCAGAAGTGACACCAGGAAGTCTGTAAAACCAGCTGAGTTAGGGTGAAATGTGAAAGGCCTGAAACTTACTCAACTTTTAGATTTGAAAAGTTATTATTTTATTTCTTTTATATTAGTTTACAAATTCTTATTTTTAAATCCCTGCAATATTGAACCTTAGGTTAATTCAGTTTTCCTGTGACAAATTATGTGTATCAGTGTAAAGAGAAACTGAGATTTTTGTAACTTGTAAAACTCAATTGAAATTGGGTTTAAAAGTAGTGAATACTGGTGTACACCTGTGTTTTAGAGTATGGTATTTTATATAAATATTCAAATAACACAAATAGTTTTCAAACTGCTAATACGTTTTTAGCTTCTATAAACATTTCATATAGCCAACTTTAAATATAGTTACTTTTATTCATAATGTTTAGTCAGTCTTCTCCCTGACCCCCTTACCAAACCATTTGGTGCATATAAAGATGTTTTCATGCTTTAAGAGAAGGCAGTATATGTTTGTAACACATGCTGTTTGTAACAGTCTGTACTGTTTTTAACTCTACTTTCTTATCTCAGGATATCAGAAGTTGATTTCCCTAAAGTACATTAATTTTCCCAAAGAAACTTTTATGCCAGTTGCTTTTTTTTTAATTAGAAAAATTCTTAACAAGCCAGTTGCTTTCTTAACAGTAAGAAAGACATTACAGATGTTTTAAAAATCATTCATTTAGGACATAGCAGTTTTTAAAAAGTAGTATGAAAGCTATTAAAACATGAAGAGCAGAATACATGTAATGAGTATGTTTGTTATATCCAAGGTCTGCCACAGCTGATGGTGAATACAGCTGTATCTTGAGGTTTGAGGTTTCCTCAGAACGCAGGAGATGGTTAAGAGTTGGCCTTTGAACTCAGTGGGCGTAGTTCTAAATCCTGTTTCCACTACTTACTTGGTGTGTGAATTTGAGCAAGTGGCTTAAACTCTGAGCTTCAGCTTCCTAATCTATAAACCAAGGATTATAATACTACATCTGATACCTACTTCATAGGGTTTTTGAGTTTTATGAGATGATTTGTGTAAAGCGTGTAGCACAGTTACTGGAAATTGCCGAGTGCTCACAAAATGTTTGGTACTACTATTATTAACGTGTCTCATACACAAAAGTGCTTTATTATTAGAAATTAGGTCCCCCCCCCACAGTATTTAGGTGATTTCACAGATCATCTTTAAAGATATTTTGGATAGTATATACTTATATTAAATATAACAAATGAAAAGTTAATGGCAGTACTTCACTAGGCTGTTTTGTATTTTTAGGCTTGTAACTTGTAACTCATTGGTTCTGTTCTGGAGCCAAGGATTCACCAATGCTGCTTTAAAGTGAGATATCAGGCAGGCAGTATTGTTTATCTTTCACACAACTATGGGATAGCAAATTGATAATTAAAAAACAAAACAAGTTCTTTTATTTAAGGAAGACAAAAAGTCAGCTGTACATTCAGCTAATACTTAAATGGCAACTTGACGTGTTTTCTACAGTCCTTGTCTTATAGTAGCTTGCAGTATAGTAGGAACATAAGATATAAGCAAACAGTTACAAAGTAAGGCAGCCCGTATGATGTGCCATTTGGTAGAAATAGTTAAGCACTACAGTAATTCAGGGGAGGAAGAGATTGCTTTCAGCTAGAGTACTTCATTCACTTATAACCTAGTTGTACAACTGGGATGTACCTATGCATGACTCGTGTCTTTTTTGGAAGGCTGCTTCAGCTGGGTGGCCATAGCCAGTTGCCTCTCTTCTCTATTGGTGGCTCTTTTCACCCCTTACAATCTCTTCATTCTCCCCGTGTTTAGGACCCCACTGCTGTCAAAAAGCTTTCTGCTCTTAGGCACAGTTTTCATCCCTTTTTAAGCGCTGATCCAAAATAGTGACATGGTGGTGGGACTGAAAGTAGCAAGTAGATGGGCAGAAGAAAGGGAAACTGGGTGCAGAATCAGGAATCTTATTCTCTGTTGTAGAAATTGCCCTTTCGATAGCAGCATGGGTGACGAGTAATGAAAAGGAGAACACTCTGTTCCTGTGAAATCCACAAATGTATGGTCCCGCCCTTCCCCATATTCTACCTCCCCGTACCCTCTCATCTCCGGGAATTTTGGTTCCACACACCATCCGGTCCCCACTCTCCCATCCCCCACCATCTCCTTTGTTCCAGAGCCGAGCTGCAGTTCTGAATCTCTTGGCTGTTTGAAATCTTGTCTTTCAGGCTGTTAGAGCCCCTCTTCCAACTTGTAGGAATCACCTCCATGATGAAGAACTGACATAGCTCCATTGAGCTTTTCTGTTACTCCCTCCAGGCCTTTAGTAGGCCCCAATGTATACTTGATGTTTTTAGGAGAATCAAGAGTCCATTCATGTAATTGCCTGTGGCAGATTTCTCATATATAACATTTAACTTTGGCATTACTGTTAGTACTATATGCTTGAAAGGTTTGTTTCTGAGAGAAAATATGTTTCAAGTTTTAAACAGTGAGCTGTTCTAAATCAGCCGTCTATATTAGTAATGAACTTAGAGTCAGAAGGTTAGAGTTCAGTTCTAGCTCTCTCAGTTATTAGATGTGTGACCATGTGTGTGATCACTTGGCCTCTCTTGGCCTAGGTTGTTTGTATAGAATGTAGAGATAATAGGTACCTTTCAAAGATAGTTGTTGGGGGTTAAATGAGAATGTATGTAAAAATGTATAGTAAAATATAAAGCCCCATAGTCCCAAAGGATTGTGGCATTTTTGTGTGTGTTAATAATGACTGTGTTAGGTAAAACAACAAGTTCCTGCCCTCTAAGAACTCATCATCCAGAGAATAAGATGAACATGGACAATTATGGGATATGATAAATCCTATGACAAATATAAGTATAGGTGATCAAGGAGCACAAAGAAGAGCAGCTCTAGTCTGGAAATGGGTAGATAGAGAAAACTTCATGAAGGAGGGAGTTTCTTATCTGAGTCTTAAAGAAGAGCAAGCCTGGCATAGAAGGAAGAAAGGAAAGACATTCCACATTGAAGGAGAGGCAGTGGGGCCTGGGGGAATATTGTACAGAAAGCTGGAAATATGGCTGCAAGTATGACTAGACCATAAACTATCTGTGGTACCTAATCTGATTATTAGGACCACGTATCTTATTTTGAAGAGGCAGTGTGACTGCACTATGTTTAACAACTCTAGAAACAGGTTTGGTCTGAAACTTGGTTTGACTATTTACGAATCTTTTATACCTAATTAAGAACCTCACCTCCATAAACTTTTAGATTCAATATGATGATAAAAGTCTCTACTTAAAAGGGTTATTGCAATGATCATTTGAAATAATGTTTGCAAATCTCCTAGTATTTAATGAACACTTAATAAATGCTAGCAGTTTTCATGGCTATCCTAAAAGTTCTTAGGGCCATTCTTTCCCTCTCAGTATTCTGTAATCTACTGTTCTAGGCTAACACTTTAGTTAGCAATGTTTTATTAATAAATACCAATGCTTGTTTATTATAATGGAATCATAGAAACAGTTTAAATGAAATTTTTCTTTGGAGTGGGGGACAGAGTCTCACTCTGTCTCCCAGGCTGGAGTACAGTAGCAGAGTCTTGGCTCACTGCAGCCTCTGTCTCCTGGGTTCAGGAGATTCTCCTGCCTCACCCTCCCAAATAGCAGGGATTACAGGCATGTACCACCATGCCTGGCTGATTTTTGTATTGTAGAGACAAGGTTTCATCATGTTGGCCAGGCTGGTCTCGAACTCCTGCCTTCCAGTGATCCACCCGCCCCAGTCTCCCAAACTGCTAGGATTACAGACATGAGCCACCACACCCGGCCCAGTTTAAATGAATTTTAAAAGTGATCTAGTTCAATTTTATTGTTTTGCTTGTTAAGATGCAAGGACTGTTCAACATACAAATCAATAAATGTGCTACCTCACATCAGTAGAATCAAGGTCAAAAATCATATGATCTTTTTAATAGATGCTAAAAAGCATATAATAAATTCAGCATCCCTTAATGATAAAAACCTTCAACAAATTGGATATATAAGGAGCATACCTCAACACAATAAAGGCCATATATGACAAGCCCAAAAGCCGTGTGTTTCATGCCGAATGGGGAAAAATGGAAAGCCTTTCCACTAAGATCTGAGAAAAGACAAGGATGCCCACTTTGACCACTTTTATTCAGCGTAATGCCAGAACTCCTAGCGAGAATAATGAAGCAAAAGAAATAAATGCATTCAAATTGAAAAGGAAGAAGTCAAATTATCTTTGGTTGAAGAGGACATGATCTTATGTTTAGGAAAACCTAGACTTCACCAAAAAACTCATAGAACTGATAAATGAATTTAGTAAAGTTGCAGGATACAAAATCAACCTACAAAAGTCAGTAGCATCTCTATATATTAGCAGAGATCACTCTGAAAAAGAAATCAAGAAAGCAATCTTCTTTACAATAGGTACCAAAAAATATACCTAGAAATGAATTTAACCAAGGAGGTGAAAAATCTCTACAAAGAAAAGTATGAAACACTGATTAAAGAAATTGAAGAGGATTCACAAAAAAGGAAAGATGTGCTTACAGACTGGAGGAATTCATCTTGTTAAAATGTCTTTACTACCTAAAGTGATCTACAGATTTAATACAATCCCTATCAGAATACCAATTATATCCTTCACAGAAATAGAAAAAAAAAAAAATCCTAAAATTTGTATGGAACCACAAAAGACCACAAACATCTATAGCAATCTTGAGCAAAAAGAACAAAGCTGGAGGCATCACACTACCTGAATTCAAATAATATTACAAAGCTATAATAACCAAAACATCATGGTACTGGCATAAAAACAGACACATGTACCAATGGAACAGAACAGAGAACCCAGAAATAAATCCATACACTTTCAGCCAACTCATTTTCAACAAAGGCACCCAGAATGTACCTTGAGGAAAGAATGGTCTCTTTAATAAATGGTGCTAGGAAAACTGGATATCTCTGTGCAGAAGAATGAATCTAAATCTCCACCATATGCAAAAATCAACTCAAAATGGATTAAAGACTTAAATGTAAGATCTGAAAATATTAGAAAACATTGAGGAAAGGCTTCAGGACATTAGTCTGTGCAAGAAGTTTTTGGGGTTAAGACCTCAAAAGCATGGGCAACAAAAGCAAAAACAGACAAATGGGATTGTATCAAGCTAAAAATCTTCTGCATGGTAAAGGAAACAATGAAGTGAAGAAACGACCTGTGGGGTGGGAGAAGATTTGCAAACTGTCCTTCTGACAAGAGATTAATAACCAGAATATATAAGGAACTCAAACAGCTCAGTAGCAGAAAAACAATCTGAGTTAAAAATGGGCAAAAGACCTGAGTAGGCATAAAGACATACCAGTGGCCCACAGGTATACGAAAAAATGCTCAGCATACCTAATCATCAGGGAGATGCAAATCCAAACTACAATAAGATGTCATCACACCCCAGTTTGAATGGCTTTTACCAAAAGACAAAAAATTACAAATGCTTTCGAAAGAGTGGAGAAAGGGGAATTCTTAAATGCAGTTTGTGGGGATGTAAAGTAGTACAACTGTTATGGGAAGTAGTATGGAGGTTTCTCAAAAAAACTAAAAATAGAGCTAGCATATAATTCAGCAGTTTCACTGCTGAATATATGTCTAAAAGAAAGGAAATCGTTATTTCAAATGATACCTACGCTCTGATGTTTACTGCAGCACTATTCACAATAGGCAAGATGTGGAATCAACCTGAGTGTCCATCATCAGGTGGATGGATAAAGAAATGTCCACCATCAGGTGGATGGATAAAGAAAATCCATCCATCAGGTGGATGGATAAAGAACAATGGAATATTATTCAGCCATAAAAAAGAACAAAATCCTGTTATTTGCAGCAACATGGAACTGAAGATCATTATGTTAAGTGAAATAAACCAGGCACAGAAGGACAAATATCACATGTTATCACTCAGATGTAGGAGCTAAAAAAGTGGATTTTATGGAAGTAGAGAGTAGAATGGTGGTTACCAGAGACTGGGAAGGGAAGAGGAGAATGAAGAGAAGTTGGTTAATGGGTACAAAAATACAGTTAGGTAGAAGGAGTAAGTTCTAGTATTTGATAGTAAAGTAGGGAAATTAAAGTTAACAATAATTTATTGTGTATTTCCAAATAGCTGGAAGATAATTATAATGGTTCCAACACAGAAAAGTTGGTGATGGATATCTCAGTTACCCTGATTTGATTATCACACATTGTATACGTGTATCAAAATAACCATATGTACTCCCAAAATAAGTATAATGTCAATTTTAAAAAGACAATCTGAGCTGTAGTTAAATAATGTGGCTATGATATTATCCTGAATCGGTGGCACAGTTGGGGGTAAAATCGGGTCTGTTTCCATTCCAGAGTTTTTTTCATTAGTCTTAAAAATAACTGCCAAAAATTGCTTTGAGACACTGACCTATAGCACTGGCCACAATTTCAAGCAGAAACAATGTAAGTTAACATTTTAGAAACTGGCATTTCTGTAGCTCTGCAGATTGGGAAAGATACCTTTAAAAGGAATGGTGTATCTCTCTGCGTGCCCTCTGATGGAAGTGCTGTTTAGCAACAGCGTGTGTAAAAGACCAGTGAGAGGCAGGTAATAAGGAACCAGATAATTCTTAAATGAGTAACTTTTTTACCATCAAGAATTTCTTATGTAACCAAAAATCACTTGTACCCCAAAAGCTATTGAAATTTTTAATGTTGAAAAAGAATTCTTTATACATACAAATCCCTGTTTCTGTTTGTCTCACCACCAAAATGTAAAAATATATTTTTGTAAGACTTATTAATTAAACATGTTCTACTTCATTCAACAGCATCCAACAAATCGTTTGTTGAGTGCCTTTATACCAAGTGCTGGGGTTAAAGTGATGAGCAGAAGACTTATACTTTATTGAAATAAACAGTTGTTGAAGTAATAATCATACAAATAAGTAGTTATAGTTATTTGAATGCTATGCATAAAATCTACTAAGGGATTAATAATCAGGGGCCAGGTGTGGTGGCTCATGCCTGTAATCTCAGCACTTTGAGAGGCCGAGGAATTCAGATCAGCCTATGCAACACAGCAGGACCCCGTCCCTATAAAAAAGGAAGAAAAAAAGGTTATATAGTAAT
This sequence comes from Papio anubis, assembly GCF_008728515.1. Classification (NCBI taxonomy): domain Eukaryota; kingdom Metazoa; phylum Chordata; class Mammalia; order Primates; family Cercopithecidae; genus Papio; species Papio anubis. The sequence continues at coordinate 159,778,173 of NC_044978.1, read as the reverse complement.
GTTCAGAAAGGCTCACTTAAAGAGTTAAAGTTTTAGCTGAGATATGAAGGTTTAATGAAACAAAAAGGTGGAGGGATAGAGAAAAGGAGCTTATACTCAGCAAACAGCACGTACAGAGGCCCTGAAGAAGGACATAGTATGATCTGTCCTAAGAATTGAAAGACAACTAGAGTATTTGGAACAGAGAAAGCTAATAAAAAATGCAAATCCCAGTCATGAGAAGAGAAGTGAAGGTGTTTACTAAGTATCACCAAGGAAACCACAGCAAAAGGAGAAGTGAATCTCCCCCCAAAATAAACTGTGCTGTTAGAATTTTGTTTCAAAGATTCGTTGTCAAGAACACTACAATTTTTAATTTGCTAAGTAGAGTATTACTAAGATTTGGGCAGTTTTAATGTATTCTTTTTCATTTGATTTTTATTCCTTTCTATACTGACTTACTGGAAATTGAGGGATGACTTTGATGTGCTGAAGTGTTTAGATCAGTAATTTTCACTGTTGAACAGTCACAGAAAGAGAGAATCTTATCTTGTTTTCTTGGCTGGGGATTTTGTGTGGGTGTCTGAGGTGCAGCTGCACCATGAGTTTCTTGGCAGTCAGGACAGGGCACTTCTCAATGCAGTTCATCTTGAATAGGAAGAAACTTAAGAGTAAAAAGTCTACTTTGAATGCACTAACTTCAGTGGAAAACACCCAGGGCCTGAACCTTCTGCTGACATCCTGTTATTTGGTTAAATGGATACAGCAGCCTCAGACCCATGTCCAGGTTTTATGGTAGGAACACATGAAGGGGAGAACAGTGAAAGCTTTGTTTCAGTATAAAACTATCAGTTACCACATCTAGTTTTTAAATGTTTTTGGTTTTTGTTTGTGGTCGATTTAAGCTTTTTCTCTAAAGAACACTTAATAAAAAAGGCAGATTGATGGAAACCTAGCTTTGCTTGCAAGTGTGAATTCATAGTTTTATGTAGCTTCTCAGAAAGATTTTTTCAGATTTATTTATATACAGATAGATTCCCAGATCTGCTTTTATTGCTCACGTTTTCTTCACTCTCCTTTGACCTCTTCTGTAGTCTATAAGCATCATGTTTTCCAAAACCCTCAAATTAAATGCAGACAGTATAGAACTTCTCATTTTTAAGCACACTTGCATCCTTCCCTTTGCATAAACTCATTGTTACCCTTCATAAGCAGAAACCTTTGAGCTGCATCCAGTGCTTAACTGCTTGTTTATATCTTTACTGTTTTTTAGTATTACTACTTTCAGAGTAGTATAAAGTCTTGTTCTATGGACAGTGTCCCTGAGTTCAAATCCAGTCCTGCTACTTACTTTGTTGGTTCCATTAGTTTTTTTAGTTTTTAACTTCTAAAATAAAGATAAATATGTTAGAACCTCATAAGTTTTTTTTTAAGATGTAAGAAAATGCATACAAAGGACTTAATTTAAAATAAATATTCAGGAGAAGAGATGCTAGTTATCATTTTATTCTTGATTTAAGTCCAGTCTTCTAGAATCTATTAATAGCTGTCTTTCTGGTTGATGTCATTTAGTCTAAAGATTGTCTATATGCTGATGACTTCCCACTAATACTTCTGTTCCTAACCTCACTTTTTCCTAAGCTCCAGACTTGTAGGTCTGACTGCTACTATATTATCTACACTTAAATGTCAGATGCATACTTCAGATATAACATGTCTTAAAACAACTTTTGATCTCTATCACCTGCCCCTGCTCGTTTCCCCAATCTTTTCCTCCCCATTCTTTTCTATCTCAGTTAATGGTAGCACCCTTTGTACTTCTGGCTTTTGTTTAGCTACCAGCCCCTGTCCATTTAATCAGCACATCTTAATAGCATTATCCCCAGGATATATCCTGAATCTGACTCCTTGTTGTCATCTTATCTACTACCATCATAGTCTAAGACAATAATCCTTTCCTGTCCTAGGCAATTATGTAATGAATGGTCTTCTTATTTCTCTGTATTTCACGATAAGACTGGACCATTTTTAGTCTTACCTTGAACAATCCATTCTCCACATTGAAGAACAATATTCTAAAAAAAGATTATTCCCCTTCTTTTTATTGAAATTAGAAAACTATCCAGAGTTCTTGAAAGCCTTTCATGACCTAGCTCCTCTCTGACTTTCTGCTAGTCTCTCAAACTCTGCTAGTTCATTCCATCTGAAGGCTCTTTTTATTAGCCTTTTCCTCTCTTTGGGATATTTTTCACCCATATCTTCACAATGTGGCTCCTTGCAATTTTTAGGTCTCAAATGTCAACTCCTTAGAGAGGCTTACCCTGACATCTTTCCTTCTTTTCTTAAGTTAATCACTGTCTGAAATTTCCCTTCCTCTTCCTTCTTTCATAAAGTGCCCCTCCCCAAACCCAAAGGAATTTAATTTCCATACAAGAACTTTATCCATTTTATTCACTGCCATATGCCCAGTGCTTAGAATGGAATCTGGTATTCAGAATGTTTTCAGTATTACGATACTATATGGGTGGATGGCTAGATGAAAGAATGAACAAGTATGTATCTGGTAATTTTTCTACAACCAGAATGATAGATTATTTCATCCTTACAAACTTTGTATAGGTGTTTATTTTAGAATTAATTATGCTAATCTTTGTCCTAATTGCTTTTATCTATCACTTCTGTTTTTGATTGTAAGGCTTTCTTCTCTTATAGAGTGCTGGATACAATTTTAGTACTTAATGTTGATTAAATTGAAAATGCAATCTAACATCTTTATATTCTCTGAAATTATAGAATATGTATTTCTGAAAGCAGGTGTGTTTAAAATACGCATTCCCCTTTTATCTCCTGCAGTTCATAATTGGACCCTTGAAGACACTCTTCAGTGGTTGATAGAGTTTGTTGAACTACCCCAATATGAGAAGAATTTTAGAGACAACAATGTCAAAGGAACGACACTTCCCAGGTGAGTCTTTGTTATGCAAATGTATTTTCCTCTCAGGGAGAGTTATATGCTAGATGTCTTTTCCCATACTGAATCTACAAGTTACTTCCATGACTGAGGGCACAAAGGAAATATAGATGTATCCATTCTTTAATCTTTCTAAATAATGCATTTTCAAGTTTTAATCAATTTTTCTTGTCTAAATAATCAGGCTCTTGAAAAAAATTATTTCCAAGGAACATGATTTTGAGTTTCAGATGGTGGGTCAACTATATTATTTGTAAATAACATCAAACGTCAACTTTTGACCGATCTAAGAAAAACTTTTTTATTTGATACTGATTCATTGTTGTGAACACACCTACTTGAATGGATTGATGTGCATCTCTTTCTTGTGACATTTTAAATGACAATAACCATCGAGTTATGGTGTCTATACGTTATACCTGAATTTTAAAAATGAAACTAATAAAAAATAGCAGCCATTTAAAAATGTATGTTACATTCAAGTACTTTATATTATCTCATTTAACCCTCATGATTAAAATGAGCTATATATTGTCCTTCCCATTTTACAGGTTAAAAAAACCAAGTCAGAGACAAGTTAAACATTTCGCCCAAGGCAGCATTTAAACCCAGATAGATTTGATAGCAAAGTCCAGGTTGCCAGTTTTTCCCTTAGATGTCTGAATCTAGTTGTTTTCTAAATTTTATTTTCTAAATTATATCTAAATTGTATCATTTGCAAATACCAAATGATATAATTTAGAAATTATAATTTCTAATTAATTTAATTAACTTAATAATTTTGAAGGATTTAAATGTCAAAATTTGCAATAATTCTACCAGAATTTTTTACCCTTACAAGATTGCTTCTTAAGTTTTATTTTTCCCTGGATGATTTCCTACATCAAAAAAGACTCTAATCAGTTATTACAATCTGATCATTATATGTAATGAAATATATACATTGTGTCCCTAGTCAACTTCCTTACATGCCCTATTTAGATAAGTATCCTTTGTTGCTTTGAGTTTTGTATTTTGGATCAAGTTGAAAGTTTTCAAATCTCTCTTAAATGTATTCTGAACACCAACATGAATATTTCTGATTTTATTATATACATGACTAGAATGATGAAATTATGGGGATTAGAGTCAATTTGATAAGTACTTCCTGAATATCTTTCATGTTTATAGTACAACTAGATGTTCGAAAGAAGACAAAAATCAAATAAAATATAGTTCTTTTAATTAAAACAAGTTCTTAAAACAGAGTCAAACATTAAAATAAAATTAGAGTTTTTTAGTTTATATATGTTGCCCTGGGTATGAGGAACAGTAGGAATTTCCTTGTTGCCTTTTGAGAAACTTCTTTATATAACAACAACATGAAATAAAATAGGCTAATCTGTGTTTTGACAATCAATGTTATAGCTACATCATTTCTTTTGGTTAAGTAAAGATGATCAGAGATGCTTCCAATTCTGGTAAAATTGTGACATCGCACACTTGTCAAGATAACTCCTTAAACAGTGAACATGTTACTATAGAAAAACATTATAAGCTCAGTTTTCAGGTCAGCCCATTGGAACCTTTTTTAGGGGAGGAGAAAGGAAAACAATAAACTCTTTCTTAAGCCCCCGTTATGTAGTCATGGAAATTAGATGAGTCAGCTTAAAGGAGCAATATCTATTAATTTCAATTATTATGTAAGTTCCAGAGCTCTTTGTATGGTATCTGTAGACATAAGAGCTAGTTAGAAGAATGTATAAGAAAATGTATTACGTATTCTAGATAGTTGGCCTACAACAGTCCATTATGATGTTTCTTTTCTGTGACGTTAAAACCCTTTACATCTGCTAAAGGTAGCCAAAACTATGTTTTATGTTGACTGTAGTGGTGATCTTAAACCTTTCACTGTGTTTTCTACTCTGTAATTGTTACTACCAAACATTATACTAAGGCTCTCTTCACCCAACACATACCACCTCATTTCTTTCAGGCCTGTATGCCTTCCCTGATACCCTCACCCACTCAGGTGGAATCATTTTTACCTCTGGACTCATATTGAATCTTGCATAAAATTTTGTTATATATTTTCTTTTTTACTACATCTTGTTGTCTTTCTTAGCCTATTGATAGTTTGCTATTAATTCATGCATCCATCCATCCATCCATTCATTCAGCTATTATACAAACATTTATCAAGCTTCTACTTTTGGCAAGTACTACATTAGGCTTTGGGGATACAGAGATAAGACATAGGCCTTGCCTTTGTTTGATAAATGTCATGTTAAAGGTGTAAGGGAAGCATTATAGGAAAGTACCTGTGAAGATAAAGGAAGGCATTTTAGAGAGGGAATGTTAGAGTTCTTTGCTCTTTAAGGTTTTATAGAAGCCTCATAGGAGTTCCTGTAATTTCTCCATACTTAGAGAGTACTGATACCTTTCTCTACAAAATGTAGTGTTTCAGAGTAGTCTTTGGAATCATACGTATTTGGGTTTGAATTCTTGCCTTACCTATTACTAATTATGTAACCTTAGGCAACTTAATCTCTCACAAGTATCTTCAGCTATAAAATGGAAGTACTGTTATAAGGTTTTCTTGACTATGAAGCCATTGGTACAGGACCCAGCATATATTATATGTCTGTATTTATTGTCATTGTTATTATTATTAGACTTTCTGTAATGAAATCTTTACTAGCATCATACTTGGTGGTTAAGAAATCTTAGTTGAGTACTGGGCTGCTTGTATTTACAGTCCATAATAAAGTGATTTTATTTCCTTATTTTACCTGTGCCCCCTACATGCTTTCTTCATAGCTAATAAAATGGTTTAGTACTTCTTATTATATAAATTCCTTTACCCACCTACCTCAATCCGTGAAGGCTTTTTATTTCCCACTTGTGACTTCAATGTACTTTGTTCAATTTTTAAACAGTTTAAACATTAGAATGTTAAAGATACAGATTTTTTGATACTTTAAAAAAGAATCAATATGCTCTAAATTGAAAACTGTTTTTTAAAGTGTGCTGTAGATGTTAAATTATTTACGGTTTTATTATCCTTTGTGAAAGGATAATAAATGACAGAAATAATTAATGATTATAAAATATTTTCAACTTTAGGCTGGGCGCGGTGGGTCACGCCTGTAATCTCAGCACTTTGGGAGGCCGAGGCGGGTGGAACACGAGGTCAGGAGATCGAGACCATTCTGGCCAACATGGTGAAACCCCATCTCTACTAAAAATACAAAAAATTACCCAGGCGTGGTGGCGGGTGCCTGTAGTCCCAACTCCTCGGGAGGCTGAGGCAGGAAAATCGCTTGAACCCGGGAGGCAGAGGTTGCAGAGAGCCAAGATCAAACCACTGCACTCCATCCTAGGTGACAGAGTGAGACTGTTTCAAAAAAAAATATTTTTTTTTTCAACTTTATAAATTTCTAAATCATAGTAGGTCATAACAGAAAGTAACCTTAGAAAATAAAAACTTTTTCAGTGTAGCTACTAAATGATTAACATACAGGAGTCTTTCTGTAGCTAAGCTTGCTCTGAAGAGGTTTTTGAAACGTGTAACAAATTATTAAATCGCACAGGGATGAGCTCCAACAGTCATCATCAGTAATATGTAAAGTATTAAATGTGTTGCTCAAATATTTAAATTTATGTACTAGAAATATTTTCATTTAATATATATATTTGTTTTTCAACTAAACAGGATAGCAGTGCACGAACCTTCATTTATGATCTCCCAGTTGAAAATCAGTGACCGGAGTCACAGACAAAAACTTCAGCTCAAGGCATTGGATGTGGTTTTGTTTGGACCTCTAACACGTTAGTATTCTCTCTCACTCAGAGGATGATGTAAAATAATATCCTGATCATCTCTGTGTTATTTAAGGAAAGAAAAAAATAAGATAGTAGGCCTCTAAGAAGAATCATCTATTAGCTGTGAAAGAAGTATAATACTTAATACTTTCTTAAAAGATTTATAGGATGGGATTTTCTGTCACTGAAACATGAGTGTGAAATTTTCAAAGCTGATTACTAATGTAAGAAGTTATATATAAAAAAACTATATTTAGCAGTTAATTTAGAATTTTTAGGTTTAAAACTTTGGATCTTTGGAGCAGTTTTAATGTTGCTGTTACTGTAATTGGATATTCACTGAGGAATCTCTTAAAAAATAACACAATCTAACCATCTTGATGGCATGAAGCAATAGAGCCTAACAGTTTCACTAAGTACTAAGAAAAGGGTTTTTTAGATATAGATGGAAAGCAAAGACTCACTTGAAGCTTTATAAATTAACGAACTATACTGGCAGGAGCAGGAAGTAGGCAATGTTATTTGATTGTTTTGAAGAGAAACATTTGAGAAAGTGTTATGCAATATCTGTAAAGAAAATAAACCTTGTATTTATTTACTTTGACAGGAATATTTTTTTCCCCAGAAGAGAAGTTTAATATGTTTGTTTTATTTAATTTCAAATTTTTCAGAAAGCTTTGGGAGAAAGTGTTTGAAAAGTACACCTTTTAAAGGAATTATTTTTTTAAGTCAAAAAAGAATAACAAAATTAATACAAGAAAAATGGCTTCCACAAGTTATAAAGTAGGAAACTAATGTTTATTCTCCCTGAATTCTTGGAATTAGATTTTCCGGTTTCTATGATACCATCTTGGGAATGGCCCTTCTAAAAAAGGGTAACTAGAATTGGTTGAATAGATTTCATGACTTTACTGGTGGTTCTTTTTTGGCTTGGACTAAAAGAGCAGCTGGTGAAACAGCTGGAACTCCCCTTATGAGAGTTGGTGGAAATTACAAACCCTAGGAAACAGAACACTACTTGAAATGCCGAGCGTTCCATAGAGATGATGCCCTTTCCAACCTTTTCCTTGTCCTCACTTCCAGACTGAATCCATTGGGGGATTGTCTTCTGTGGGATTCTGTCCAATTTTTCTCATGTGAGTGGTTGGTAAAAATAGGAATTAAAGTATAGAATTTGTTTCTATTTACAACTTGATCAGGAATATTAATATTTTATTAATCTTGGAACTAACACCTTTCTAAGCCCCAAAAATTATATTACCAAGTCATTTGAAAAGAAATCAAACTAGTCGCAAAAAGATTGTAAACAAATACTTAAGTAAACCATTTAAAAAGTTAATGATTTTAAATGTTTGTCTTAGAATGATTAGTTGAGTGAATGTGCCCCATAGTGAGAACACTTATGTTAGATTTATTTTAAAAACCAACATTGTGAAATGAACAGAGATACATTTTAAAGGAGTTTTTTTTTCTTTAAAATCTTTTCTAGTCTAGTGCTTATTATTGAGTGTGGGACCTTATTTATCTATTTATTGTTATTTATGGTCAGAGAATAGAGCTCATAGTTGAAGGAGAACCTGAGTTGAACATCTCAGTGTGAGGCAGAAATAAAAAATGCTTTTGAGATTGTAGCTTTCAGCAGTACATTTCTTCCACTACAGGTGGAAGGGTGAGGGTGTGCACTCTGGCAATATGGAGAACTGAGTCTCCGATGTAGAGCATGCTACGTATCATACTACACAAACATAGCCAAACCCCAGACTTGTCAGCCTAGGAACTTGGGATTTCTGTAGAATTCTTTATGTCACCACACTTCAAAATATGTTTCTGCTGGAGGCCTGGCCATTTAGGCAGTTTTTCACTGTGAGCTGTATCTCTTTGGAGCATTACGATAATATATTAGCTATCATTGTGTCTCTGTTCCAGAGAGCCCCGTGAAAATTAGTGTGTACTGACTGGGCTGAATTAGGAAATTTGAATAGTGATTTCTGTGTTTTGTATCACCGAAGGCAGTAGGCCCTGGCTCCTCCCTTGTTGTTTTAGACATACGGCTGGGGGTTAGCATCATGCCAGTAACCCCTGTATCTCTGGCATATAGACACCTAAAATTGAGTAATTGTTATTACTATTTAACCCAGGCTTTTATCAGCCTTAGCACTAGTCACTCTTTGGGCTGGATAGTTCCTGGATAAGTCTGTGTTATCAGCAGGGGGGACACAGGGAGGAGGTTGTCTTGTGCACTGTAGGATGTTCGGCAGTACTTCTGGCATCTGCCCACTAGATGCCAGTAACCACTCCTCAAAGTTGAGACAACCCAAAATTGTCCAATGTCTGCTAGGGGTGGGTGAGGAATTACCACCAGCCTTGAGAACCACTGATTAACCTAACCTAATTAGTTATATGGCTACCTCCTTGGGGAAAATACATTTTGGTGAGTGATCAGGTTTGTAAGTGTGTCAAAAACGTGACGGCTGTCTGGCTTCACTGAAGGAAGGGAGTTGGGATGATGGTGGTGATACTTTTGATGGCTCCCTTCACCCCACAGAGGACCATTCTGGCAGCATATGATTGGAGGTGCGATTGCTTTTTCAAGGGTCCCCATGACTTTAGCCACTCCGTCTAAGACCAGCAGGGGCATGGTGTGTCCTTATGAGTTTACCTCTACCCTTCTATAAGTCTAGTATATCAAAGAGTTATAAGAAGCACAGTCATTATTTGAAGAAAGAATTTTTAAAAGGCTAGAGCTTGTGCATAGGAAAGAGATCTCCACTTTTTGGTTTTATTTTAGATAACTACTTAAAAAGTGTCTTTTTGTATTGAGGTCCTGTCCTATTCAAAGATTAATTTAATCGTCTGTAATTCTCTTAATAGGCCCACCTCATAACTGGATGAAAGATTTTATCCTCACAGTTTCTATAGTAATTGGTGTTGGAGGGTGCTGGTTTGCTTATACGCAGAATAAGACATCAAAAGAACATGTTGCAAAAATGATGAAAGATTTAGAGAGCCTACAAACTGCAGAGCAAAGTCTAATGGACTTACAAGAGAGGTAAGTTCAGAAAAATCATAACTCATGTTATGTATGTAGGCAAATACAATTTGTAAAAAAAGTAATATGGGCATGTGCTTAAACACTTATATTTAGGTTATTATACACATCAGGAATATATGCATATTTGATTTCACATTTTTTTAGAAAAGTATATTTTTATAATTACAGATTTATTATAAATGTGTGTACTTGAGAATAAATGACTAGAAGAACAGTGGAGGTAAGTCAAATATAGTGGGATTAGATGTGTAGCTAAGTTTTATTTTTAACTTGATTTAAATAATTATGAATTTTTAAAAAGCTTTTTGCGGAAGAGTATTTCCCTGTTTTCCCTGTCTTTTGAGCCCAGGATAACCAAAATAGCTGTATAGTAAGTTGCCTGATATTTTTATTAGCCAAACTTAGGGCTAATGAAAAATGCTATGATTTCTGATTGAAATATGTATTTAATTGCTTGACACAGTATTTATTATTTTGTAAAAAATAAAACTTTGGAAATTTTTGTGAGGAATTTTTATTTTTATTGTTCTATAAGGCTTGAAAAGGCACAGGAAGAAAACAGAAATGTTGCTGTAGAAAAGCAAAATTTAGAGCGCAAAATGATGGATGAAATCAATTACGCAAAGGAGGAGGCTTGTCGGCTGAGAGAGCTAAGGGAGGGAGCTGAATGTGAATTGAGTAGACGTCAGTATGCAGAACAGGAATTGGAACAGGTATTTACATTAAAAAAAAGTCACTTGTGAAGATGTTAACATTGCCACTCTGAGGAGGCAGGTCCTGTTTTTCTTCAGTTTCCTACATTTAGTTCCATTGTCTACTGTTCCTCAGTTGATAAAAGAATCATTTATGTTGTTAGCATTGATCAAAGTTCATATAGCAAAATAACACAGTAACTGAAAGATAAAGTTGCCATCATGTTCACTCATTCATGAAATCTTATCTCTTGCCATGTTCATTGTCTTGAGTAAATTTAAGGTGTTTAACATCTGTAATATGTTTAAGTTTCTGACTGTAATGTAGTAAGATAAAGTATATCTAGGTTTGAACTTCTCTGCAAAGGTAAAGGATCTCTATTAAACATCCATTTGAATCCTGTTAAATAGTTTTAGAACATAATCTGCTAAAAATTCTGAAGCTCCTTTCCAATACCTGCTTCTCCTGTTCAGTTACTTAAGATAGAATATAGGCATTTAGGCATTGCACAGAGTCCTTTGGAGAGGGTGAGGTGCTGGGAGAATTTAATTATAGGCAGATGCATTAGTTTCCTGTTCCTGCTGTTTAAAAAAAAAAAAAAAAGCCACAAACTTAGTGGTTTAAATAAACATAAATTTATCATCGTAAAGTTCTGGAGGTCAGAGTGAGCTGAGGCGAGCCTGCAGGACTGTTTTCCCTCTGCAGACTGTAGGGGAGGATGTGCTTCCTTGCCTCCTCCACTGGTAAAGCCCACCCACGTTTCTCAGCTCATGGCCCCTTCCTCTGTCTTCAAAGTATGTCATTCCAGCCTCTACTTCTGTGGTCCCATCTCCTCCTTCTGACTTTGATGATTTTGTTACTGATAATGAAACTGAAGAACAAAATGAGGATTATAAAACTTGCTCAAAATTAGAGGTGACTCAGTTATAAAGCAGGGGCAAGAACTTAGGTATTCTGCCTCCACTTCATTTTATGCACTGTTGCTGCCTTCTTAATAGAGTGCTAAGAAAGAAATGCAAATTAAGTGATGAATGACTTAAGGTCAACTCAGGAGAAAATATGCACTGTGCATTACTGTTTCCTTCAAGATCGCCATTTTATGAGAATATGTCTGACTGAACGCAGCCATCTTTTTTATAACTGTTAACCACTCCTTCTCTGACACCCCTAGATGTCTGTGTTTTGGAGCTCTTCCCTCTAAGAACTCTTAGATGTATTTTACAGTCATGTCCCATTCACCTAACAAATCATAGCAGCACAGAATGTAGCAAAGAATCAGGGAGTTGGCAAAAAAGACCTAGTCGAAATCATACTGTATCCAGGAATTGGGTACTATGCCCTTTACCCTCCTGCCTTTTTCCACCAAGACGTCCAACTCGCAGTTTGTTCTGGTATATTTCTGTCTTTCTAAACTTTGTACATAAGAAAGAGCGAATCAGAAAACAGTAGTTTGGAATTCTTCTACAGAGATATAAACTGATGGTAGTACTTCACAGGTGATTGTCTCACAGTGAGGGAGAAGAGACAATATAAAAAAAGGGCCCAAGAATTATGGACATTCTAACTTAAAGCTTTGGGAGAGAGACCGTGCACATCTCAATAGACCCTGAAGTTACCAAAATATGATGTATTGGTATGAATGTAATCTCATTAGATCCTGGGTCAATAAAAGGTGATTTAAAGGAAGGAAATTGGTATTTTAAAAAGAACACTGTCTGGCATGATTATATTAATAAGAAACACAATTTTCTGAGGGCTTACTCTGTACCAGAAGTGTATGCCACAAACATTGCCAGTGGTTTGCTCATAAATTTTAATCCTCACAGCACATAGATATTATCTTCATTTACAAATGAGCTGCATAGAGAGGCTAGATAACTTATTTGCCTCGGGTTACACAGCTGTTAACTGGTAAAGGCAAGATTTTGCGTGTCATATTCCAAAGTCTGTGTCTTCTCATACTGCTATTAAAAGCCTTGCTTGTAGAAATAAGTTTAACTGAGAAATGATGTATAGTATGACATAACCCACAATTCCACATAGTTCAGGGAATTACTGTATTTTGTCTGGAGAATAATCAACATAAAGTTAGAAGTCAGGAAAATCCGGTAGGTTTTTTATATAGTGTTATTTTTCCTAGAACAGAGACTTTTGGGTGACTAAGTACCACTTTATATTTTGTGTGATTTAAATAGTTTTCACAAATTTGTTTATTAGAAAAAGTCTCAGGAAGCCTTTAATCAGGGCAAGTGAAATACCCCTATTCTCCATGAGACAATAAGCCTTAGGAACTTACTAAGGTTACACAGATGATAAATAATACAGTTGGGTCTAGAAACCAAGTTTTCAGATATTTAGGCTGTTTTTGTGACATCATGTTTTTACTTACTGTTGTTTTATTCTAAGATACAAAAATTATGTAAATAATTGTTACATTTTAAACAGTTATTTATTGTTTGCAAAAGCTGTTTATTATTCAATTTTTTCTGTGTTCATTCCCCTATAAACAACAATGTGATTTAAACTAAGGGTTGGGATTTAGATTAAATGAAACATTTATGAGTAATAGCAGAGAAAACAGTTAAATAGTTGCTACTATCAGAAGGTCAGACTTTCCACAAGTTTGAGTCATTATTTGGCAATCAATCTAAACATTGTTCATCTTCAATTTATGCTAAAAATATATATAAGTAGTTTTTATGTTAAATGTGTTTGAGCTCTTTTAGGGGAAATACATTTATGGAAATATTAAGAAAAATCTATGATTAAAGAGCATAACTTGAATGAATTTTGTTGAGATTCTCTGTATAATTCCTTGGAAGTGAAAATTGTATAGAAATTTTAACTTTAAAATCTTCTGAGAAAAAGGGCTTGTGTACATACATTTTGTGGTGTTATGCAGGTCTGCATGAACGTGAGCTTAAATTTTATCTTCCTGAGAGATTAGCAGGAACGCCACACAGCTTACCCAACTGACTTGTTAAACACAGTATTGTCCCAAGCCATTGCAGTTAGTTATGTAGGCAGATATGTTGCCTGGGATTTGTTTTCAGTGAGTTAATGCTCTTCCCCTTACTTTAATGTGTTTTTGAATTGTTACCTAGTGTTGCATTGTGAATTTTGTTTTTAATTTTGGAATCTTAAAAGATATTTTTCTACACAATTCTTTGTTTTCACACTAACTGACAGCTGTTCCTTTTCTTTATCAGAAGTTTGTATATAGTACTCTTGCTGGTTTATTCTGGCACACTATAAAGTTTATTCAAATAAGTTGGGTTTGTTCAGATCAAACATTCCTTTGCTCTTCAGTGTCCTTAGTTAGCTTTGGGGAAAATTAATCTGTGGGGTGGTGCTCGACACGCAGGATGCTCTGTAGTCGCTCGTTGCTTTGCCTCAAGGTCTTGAGTGTGAGTGAGTGTGCACAATTTCATAAATTACATCCTGTATCTTTACACATCTTTAGTTTGAAAACTCTTGCTAGTTTTTAAGTAAATCGTTCCAAGAATGAATCATCTATTCCTTCTGTGTCTTTCCTTAGTGAGGCTTTCCTTATGATACTTTTTCTTAGTGCTTATCAACTAACCACCACGCATTTTTGGTTTTTTTCTGTTTATTTTCTGGCTCCATTAAATGGCAGGTGGAAGAAATACTATGACATCCTTATACTGAAGACTATGCATAGTTTCTCATGAAAAAATCAAGTGGATTCTCACTCAGAATCTGTTTCCTCACAATCTGTACATGCTCTGCAGATGTTCACTTAGCTACTTTCTGGTATATTCAAAGCAGGGAATTATGTAGCAGAAGTGGTAACACAGACAATAATAGGTAGATATACTTGGCAACAATAAGAAATAACTAGCCATAAAGAAGATGTCATGAAAAACTACAGAAAAATACAATTTTTAAAAAATCAGTGTATACTGAAGGAGCTACAGTAGGGTCTTTTGGAAACATTTGGAGAAGGAGTAGAACGTGTATCCACCCAATTTTGGACACTTCTTTATATAATACTTCATAAATGAAATATGCATTATGGGAAAAATATGATCAGTTTTAGTTTGTATATAGTCTTGATTATTTCCCCCTCAGTCTGGTTTTCATAACATACAAAACTAAATATTGCAACTTAAGATATAAATAAGACCTCTCTGCCCTCCTTGACTTCACGACTTTGCCTCGTGGATTTAAGATGCACTTGAAGCTCAGCCTTAATTTTAATGCTAGAAATCTATTGTATTTAGACTTTGCAGTTTAAAACGATGTTTACAAAGAGCGTAATTAAAATAGCCTTTTCTTTTAGTTTGGGTACTAAAAAATATTTTAATCCTTCCTTCTTCCCTCTCTCCTTTCCTGCCTCTTTCCTTTCCTTCTTCTAGGTTCGCATGGCTCTGAAAAAGGCGGAAAAAGAATTTGAACTGAGAAGCAGCTGGTCTGTTCCAGATGCACTTCAGAAATGGCTTCAGTTAACACATGAAGTTGAAGTGCAATACTACAATATTAAAAGACAAAACGCTGAAATGCAGCTAGCTATTGCTAAAGATGAGGTACTCTCTTGTATTTCAAAGTTTACTAAATTTGTTTCTTAGGCTGCATTCTTAGAGGGATTACTCAACTGGGATACACAGATCTGAATAAAAGTTTTATTATTGCAGATTCCTTTTTCAAACTGGAACTTATTGTGTAAATAGACTCTAGTAATCATAAGCTTTAAATTAAAATTACTGCATTTGGGTACTTTTCGAAGTGACCTTAGTGATTTAAACATTCTTTTTTTTTTTTTTTTATCATTATCATAAAAGTTTTATACAGAGCTTTTTTCCTTTAGGTTGCTGCTTCATATCTGATTCAGGTTAGTAGTTACTGGAAATTAATTTTGACACTTACATTGTGTGGAATGAGAATAAGTGTTAATCTGAATTCTAGCAAAAGAATTTAAAAGCTTAGTTCACTCACTAGCACCATTATAGTAGGATATAGTTAATGTTTTTCTGTTACTTTTAGTACAAGATTCGGGTCTTCCTGAACCATAGAAATAAAAGAAAAATTCTCCAGAATCAAGTTTTGAATTACATCGATTGGCTTAGGAAAGCACATTTTCTCCCTCATCTGTTTTCTTTTTTGGAATGCAGGGATATCTTGGCTAGTAATTCTCTACTGGTTTTATGATTGTTAATATATTAAAAACCAAAATAAACTTTATTATTTTATGTATATAAAAATGTTTGTATTTTTTTCAAACCTAGCCTTATTTTATTCCTTTTCGGTTTCTAGGCAGAAAAAATTAAAAAGAAGAGAAGCACAGTCTTTGGGACTCTGCACGTTGCACACAGCTCCTCCCTAGATGAGGTAGACCACAAAATTCTGGAAGCAAAGTAAGAATGTTATTTTAGTTTTTATTTGCCTTATTATTATTGTGTTGAAATGAGTAATTTATAAACAATTTACATTTATCATTTAATTATGTAATTACATAAATTACATTAGTTTTAAAAGTGAGTTATTTCTTCTTGAAATTAGTTAATTGCCACGGTCTGTTCATGTATTGCCTTCTTTCAGTGCCATATTAAAGATCTTTTGATGCAGTAAGTAATTTCTTTATTGGCTTTTCCAGGAAAGCCCTCTCTGAGTTGACAACTTGTTTACGAGAACGACTTTTTCGCTGGCAACAAATTGAGAAGATCTGTGGCTTTCAGATAGCCCATAACTCAGGACTCCCCAGCCTGACCTCTTCCCTTTATTCTGATCACAGCTGGGTGGTGATGCCCAGAGTCTCCATTCCACCCTATCCAATTGCTGGAGGAGTTGATGACTTAGATGAAGACACACCCCCAATAGTGTCACAATTTCCTGGTAAGTGGTGAGTTCAACAAAAAGTGTTGATACAGGTTTTATAGTAATTTTCCCCTGTGTCCTTTTAGGAATCATGTACTTTGAAATCTATGAGAAAAAATTTGGGTTATCCTTCATTTTCTCTTTCTTTTTGTTAGTAATTTAAATATTTACGATTTGAGAAAACCATGTGAAACGCATATATAAATACTTTTTGTATATTTATATTATATATTTATACACACTTTAATCTGAGTGCTTTATAAATTTGATTATTAAATGTTTGAGCAAGTGTTTCATATAACATTATATTAAGTGTTGAATATAAGACTTTTTTTAAAACGATGCTTGTAATTAAATCGAAATGAGGAGTCACATAAAAACATAATTGACGGTAAAGATAGCACATGATAAATGCCAAATCCGTATGGGAATGAAGTGCTGAGCTTTTGGGGAAAATATCCTTTCAAATGGCCGCTTAATGTGTAGTAGAAATAAAAATTAGGGGAAGATCTTGGAAACAGGGATTTGAATCCTAGCTCTGCCACTCACTCACTCTAGGTATGTACTTGTATTATTTTGCTGGTTTTACTTCTCTGGTTTGATGGCAGACAGTTAATGCAAGGAGAGTGAGGCGGCACTCAACTCTTAAAGGAGACAAGAAGAGTGGACAGATTGTAAATACAGCAAAACTAGAAGTGTGTGACTGCATTCATTTCGCTTGCTCCATACTGCGAGGTCGTGATGGTTGCAAAGTCATGTCTAGATCTGGGCCAGCTCTGCAGTTTGAATATTGTCAGTTTGTATTTGTTTATTTGAATTATATGCCCTTAAGCTTGCCAAATGCAACACTGATTCATAAGTATATGCTTTTGTTTGAAAACTGTAGCTTTTAAAAGTTGAATTTCCTCCTTAAAATCCATGTTTAATATCTGAATTGTGCCTGAAGGTGCATTCTCTAGATTGACTAGTTTTTTTCTTTGCTTTTTAAAAACACTTTTTGGGGTGGGGGCAGAGGTATTGGATATCCATATGTCTGTTAAAAGGAACAATTGTACTAAATGTGAATAATTATTCTAGTTGTAAGTGATTGTGTCATATAGGCAAATTTAAACTTTTAAATAAGAAAAAAGTACGAGAGTTGGTTATAAATTTAATGTTTTAGAAATGCTGTGATCAGGTCGTGCGCGGTGGCTCATGCCTGTAATCCCAGCACTTTTGGAGGCTGAGGAGTGCAGATCACTGGGTCAAGAGTTCAAGACCAGCTTGGCCAACATGGTAAAACCCTGTCTCTACTAAAAATACAAAAATTAGCTGGGCGTGGTGGCATGTGCCTGTAATCTCAGCTAGTCAGGAGGCTGACACAGGAGAATCGCTTGAACCCGGGAGGCAGAGGCTGCAGTGAACCAAGATTGTGCCACTGCACTCCACCCTGTGCGACAGAGTGAGACCCAGTCTCAAAAAGAAATGCGTGATCAAATTTATTATCTCTGAAAAATAACTCATGCCAAAGATTACAATTTGAGAGCTCTGCCTCCACCCGGTGGCACCACAGAGGTACTCCACTCTGCTTAGTTAGAAAAGCCTAATTTCTGGACCTGATAAATGGAAAACTCTCGGCAATGGAAGTCTAGGAAAGGACGAAGGCTCTTCATTTCTATACCCTCCTGAGCAGTTAAATTTTTTTTTTTTTTTTTAACATGGATTTGTGTAAATTTTGCAAGTTTGAAATGATGACAAGGAAACATGCCTGTAGTGTGTTAAGAACACAGTAAAAGATTGTAACAATATACATAGAATAATATTGTCTATGTTTAATTATATGGAAATATCAATGGTTAACTCTGTGTAGTTAGGGGAATGGGTGATTGTTGTTTTCCTATTACTTTTTAAAATATCTTTTCCTATTACTTTTTAAATATCTGCTAAGTGCTTTCCTTGGTGAGAATGTGATAACAATTTATTTAAACTTTCTTATAAAGTCGTCTACACACACTTAAAGTGACTGAGAATAATATACCCACCTACCAAAAAGATAAACAGATTTCAACATTTTTCTTTATCTTTTTCTCTGAAATAAACTATTACAAATACACCTAAACCACATTGCCTCCCTTTCCCCACTGTTTTGAAGTTGTGACTTATGCTAAAGCCTATTGTACTTTCATTACATACATATATATCCATAACATTATATACAATTGTTGCGTGTTTAGAAATGTATATAAATGTTATCAAACTAGGTGTTATTTTACAACTTTTTTTGCTCAAAAGTTAACATTTCAAACATGTTTCATGTTTATGTATAGATGAATTAAAGTCACTGCTTAATGAGTTAACCATAACTTATATATTTAATTTTTGTATTTAAAAATCCATAGTTTGTCCGTTTTTCTACTGACATAGGTTCTTTCTACTTTCTTGACCCTTGCAAACAATGTGCAACAAGCATCTTTACCTGTATTTCCTTGTGCATAACTTTGAGAATTTCTCTGTGTGGACACCTAGAAATGGACTCCTGGGTCATTGGGAAGGCACCTTTTACTAGTCATTGCCAAGTTGCTTTCAAAATGGTTTACACTGTTTTATAAGAGTGCCTGTGTGCCTGTATCCTCATCAGTGCTTGGAATAATCCGATTTTCTTGTTTTGCAACTCGAATGGGTATGAAATGATACCTCACAATTACTAAACTTTTTATTTCCTTGATGACTGTTGAGGTTGAGTGCCATTTCCTTTATTGGCATTTGTTGTTCAGATTTCTTCCTCCCTGAGTTGCTTGTTCTTGCTGTGGAGTCCCTGCAAGATTCCGTACTGATGTGGAAGTGTTCTTTTTTTTTTTTTTTTCCTGGTTATTTGAGGGTTGCAAATATCTTCCAGACTTTGGCTTTTTTAATGGCAAATTGTGAATCTAATTTGTGCTTTTTGTGTCTTTTTCAGAAGATGATAGATTGTTGTTTGCACTCCTTAGAGTTTTTAAGTTTTTCTTTAATCCATTAGTCCTGTAATCCACCTAGAAGTTATTTTTGTTCATGGTGTGAAGTTGGAATCTAAATATATCTCTTGAGGTATGGGTAAACAGTTGTCTCAGCTTCATTCCTGTTCTATCCTTGCTGACTTATAATACCACTTCCCTCCGTAGATACATAAGTGCTCCCAGCTCTCCCATTTTGTTTCACTGGCCCCGTTCTGCTTTAGTTTCTAGGGTTTTGTAAAAAGTATTAATATTTGATAAGACCAAGTCTTCCTTTATTATTCAAATTCAGAATTTCTACTCTTAACTAATCTTCTGAATTTTAAGATCAGCTTATGAAATTCCATGAAAGGCTCCATTGGGTTTAAAAAAATTTTTTTTGAATTTGTGAATTTGTATGCAGTGAATTATTAATAAATTCCATTTATCGAGATCTTTTATATCTTTAAATAAAATTGATAATTTTTTTTCTCTGTGCAGGTCTTGCTTTTTGTTAAAAAAAGATTAATTTCTAGGTACTTTAATAAATTTTTGGTAGTTATATACATTACCTTTCTTATAAAACTGTATTTCAGATTGCTTGTTGCTGATGAGGAAATGCCATTGGATTTAGTATGCTGAATACAGAATACTAAATACAGAAACATATATTTAAGTATTTTATGGTAGTCTTGGCTTTTTCATGTTAATACTAGTAAGTTTTTCCTCTTTATTGCCCAAGCTAAGACCGCCAGTAAAACATTGAATGAAAGTGGTGACTGCTGGCAATAGGGATTGCCGTCTCTGACTTTGAAGGGAATGCTGCCAGAATTTCACCAGGAAGTATTTTTTTTTTTTATGTTTTTGGTAGATTACTTGTAAGTTAAGGAAAGTCATTTCTATTTCTGTTTTGCTAAGAATGTTTTTTTTTGTTAATCAGTGGATATTAAATTTTACCAAATTATTTTTCTGCATAATTTTAGGTGATCATTCATTTTTTATTCTGCTGAGTTTTTATCTGTTTAAGTAAATCCTTTAAATGTCAGTGAAACTGTGTTTGTCACAATGTGCTATTTTTAGAATGAGTTGGATTTGGTTTGTTATTTAGGACTTTTGCATCTGTAATCACACATTGGATTAGCCAGTAATTTTTCTTCCTGACACTATCTTGGATTTTGGTATCAAGATTATATTAACATCATAAAATAAATCAAAGAGTAGTCCCCCTCTGCCCATATATGTGGTTTTGCTTTTCATGGTTTCTAGTTACTTGTGGTCAACTGTGGTTTGAAAATGGTGAGTAGAATACAATAAGATATTTCGAGGTGGGGGTGTTTGGAAACCACATTTACTTAACTTTTATTACAGTATGTTATTATAATTGTTCTTTTTTATTATCAGTTATTGTTAATCTCTTGCTGTGCTTAATTTATCAACTAAACTCTATTATAGGTATGTATGCATAGTAAAAGCATAGTGTGTAGAGAGTTGGGGACTATCCATGGTTTCAGGCATCCACTGTGGTCTTAGCATGCATCTGCCAAGCATAAGGAGGAATACTATACTCCTTGTTCTTTCATTCCATTCTTTTCTGCTTTTAGAGAGGCAGCAATATAAAGTAGGGTTAAGATGTGGAATTCTGGAACAAGACTGCTTGGGTTTGATTCTTTACTTCACCTTGTAGTAATTGTATTACCTTTTACTCCGGGCACTGAGTCGGAGGCACTTTCCTGAGTTTCAGCTTCCTTTTCTGTAAAATGTAGCCTACTTTGTGGAGATATGTTAAAATTTAAATTAAGTAGTACCTGTAAGACACTTGGAACCAGCCCCTGGGCTACAATAATCAGTCAGTAAATTGTATGATTTTTATTCTATACTTTGAAATAGTATAAGGTATGGATTATTTGTTCTTTGAGGATTTTAAATACATTGCCTATGAATTGACCTTGATGTATATGTTTTGGCAAGGAACAGATTTTTAAACTGTAGTATTAATTTAATTTAATGATTAAAAGTGTAGATTTGTGAAGTTACATGTTTCTAGAATATTGTGTGTTATCTGAATTTTAAAATTTATTGGCTTTTAGTTGTTTATACTATTTTATATGATTTTAAAAATCTCAGTTACATTTTAAAATTTTTTTGTTCCTAATAATTATCTATATCTTCTTTCGTCTCCTTTGTCAGGCTGGCAGTTGTCTGTTTTATTTCACTTTTGTCAAAAGCCTGTTTGTTTTGTTAATATTATCTGTTTATTTCTGCTCTTTTATTACTTTCTTGGAGTTTACTTTTTTACTTGTTTGTTTTAATATTTATACACCTCCCACAGGAATCTTGAGTCTTTGTTTTCTCTCATATTATCTTAAGGCTATGAATTTTCTCTCTAAGAACCACCTTAGCCACCTCCACAAGTTTTGACATATTAATTTGATTATGATCATCAAATATTAAAAGGTTTTTAATTACTAATTTGTCACTTCCTTGCAATATGAATTACCTAGAAGCATATGTTTTAATTTCCAGATATGCATGTATGTTTTGTTTTTTTGTTGTCTGTTGGTTTTTAAAAACATCTCTGCCTATTGATTTCTACTTGTGTGTGGTTAGAGAAAAGGTCAGTATGACTTTTTTTGTATTTCCTGATACTTGCTTTGTGACTTAGTATTTATTGGTCATATATTTTAATGGTTCTTTCTATATCGGGAAATTAGTTTTCTTTAATTGTTAGTTACAGGGTACTATACAGTCTGTTAAATCAGGTGTTATGATAAAAATCTTCTGTATACTTACACATTTTTGTCTGTTCTTCTATCGGTTGCTCCCATGGTGGTCAGTTTCTCCTTACAATTCTGCCCATTTCTGTTTTATATAGTTTGTACTAAGTTATTTGATGAATACAAGTTCAGGTATAATATCTTCTTTACAGATTAACTGTTCCTTTTATAGTTACGTGGACACTGCTTTATGGCTAATACTTTTTGCCTTTAAGTTTATACTACCTGATATTGAAATACCTATAATAGCTTTCTTTTGATTAATATTTGCCTAACGTATCTTTTTCACTTTCTTCTAAATTTTTCCATTATTAGACACTAGATATATCTCTACAAGAAATAGCAGTAACTGGTTTTATTTTGTATCCTATTTGAGAATATGTTGCTGGCTAAGGCAAATTTAATGCAAATATTATTTACTCTCCTTGCTGATCTGTTTGAATTTATCTCTGCAATCTTGTTTTGTGGTTTCTGTTTTACACACCTCTTCTTATCTTCTCTCATTCTCTTGGACAATTCAGCATCTTCAGAGGCTTTAATTTTAGCCACTGCTCTCCCATCTTAAATCATGTGTTAACGTTGTCTAGTATTTTGTTTTGTTTTGAAAGTCTCTCAAAACAGTCACTGTTTTTGTTGTTTCTTTCAGTCATAATTTACATATACTTATGTGTTTATTTCTCTGTTTATCATTGCATTTTGCTTGTTATTCATTTCTTTTTTTCTTTCTTAAGAATATGTTCTTCAGTAAAAAAAAAGCTACTTCAGTGAGCAATTGGGAATGATAAATTCTCTTAGTCTTTGCCTGAAAATATCTTTATTTTGTCTCACTTGAGAGTAATAATGTATCTGGATATAAAATTCCAGATTAACAATTAGTTTTCAATAATTATTTCTCAGTTATTTTGAGGTTGTCATTGTTGCTGTTATGAAGTTTGTAGTCAGTCAGCTTGGTTCAGGTTCTTTTTAGTAGATAAGCTGCCATTTCTCCGATTGCTTGAAAAATGTTCTCATTGTCTTTGTTGTCATGTGGTTTCCCTGTAATATGATTGGGTGTGGATTTTAACCGGTTTTTTTGCTAATATTTGGTGTGTTTCTTGAATCTGAAGGATGTGTCTTTTATCAGTTCTGGAAAAAAAAAACATTAGCCATTATCTCTTTGAATATTATTTTTTCTTCTATTCATGCCTTCTGGAATATTAGTTATGTAGAAATATTAGGACTAGTATTAGTTTATTAGTTATATATTGCATCTTGTCGTCCACATTTCTTAACTTTTCTTTTTATAGTCTTTTTATCTATCTACACTGCATTTAGAGACATCTCCTCAGATCTGCCTTCTAGCTTACTGATTATTTCTTCAGTTCTAGTTTTGTTTTAGCTCATCCTCTGAATGTTTTAACTCTAATTATTGTTTTTCATTTCTATTAGTTCTCTTTGATTTTTCATCAAATCTATGTTTTAATGCTTTCTTTTCTCATATTTTCTCTTTATTGTTATATAGTTTCATGATGTAAAAAGAATCCCTATTTTTTAGTTTTCATTTGATCATCCTCATATTTGGTATTCTTGGTCAATTGTTACAGCAGTTTCCTGTGTTTGCATAGCAGATTGCTTTCTCTCTCCTGTTTTATAATTTCTTACGTAGCTATTTTTAAGGAGATTGCCATTATTCCACCCTGGAGAAAACTGTGTAAGTAGTAAAGTGCCCCTCAAATGCCTTTCTTTGCTTCCTGCAGTAGTTTCAACTTGGATATCACCAAGTTGGGACCAGTTTTTTATGTTAACTCTTTGGAATACAGTTTCATAGACCCTTTTGGTAGTATGAACTTGCACTCCAATCTCATATGAGATATAGGCCCAGAGTATTGAGTTTTTCACAGAAGCCCTTTTAAAATCCCTATATTTAGAGATCTTGAAATAAAAGAAATTTGCTTGCTCATTAGTTAGAATTTTACCCTTTCACAGAGGAGTGTAGCCCTTCTAGGTCCAGGCGTTTATCCAGAACACTGACTCACTATTCCAATACCTAACATAGGCCCAAAGCCTAATCTTTTGTCCCCAAATTAAACCCCAAACCCATAGATTAATGAGACTGATAACCTCCCATAACAGTTGCATCATATTAGCATTTACTTTTAGTTTTTGTTTTGGCCTCTGAGAGTTTTCTGTTCTCCTTACAAACTCAGCTATGTGTTTAAAGCAATTGTTATATTTTATCCATTATATAAGAATGTTTGAGGGTATTTGAACTGTGTTGTTGGATATTGGGAGATAATTGTCAGGTTACCTTTGACTGCTATGTTGTTAGAACCAGAAGTATATACATTGTTTATTTTTGGTTCTTGTCAGTAGGGGAATGCCTTATTGAAAACAAAATTTTGTCCTCTTCAACTAAGAAACATCACAAAATATAGTTTATAAATACAGGGTCATATTAAACTGCTCTGCTTCTATAGGTAATTATCAATATTAGAATGAAAAGTTATCCCAGAAATAGATTCCTATACAGTGACCTTTAATGTGTCATTTACCTACTGTGATAAATCACAGACATGAATGAATGTTTATCTGCATTAGGAATGATTAATGGCCTGGAAGTATTATAAGAGATTCATATTTGCTTTATGTAAAAGATAACTTGTTACAAGGCCAAAGTGCACTGCTTTTTAATCTTCCATAAAGTTTGTGATGTTGCAAATGTTTTCAGCCCTACATAGACTTCTTCCAGCAGCAACAAGGAGGAAGGACAACCCTCAACTCTTAAGTGTGCATAACTCTTAACGGACAGATTTTTTAAGGCAAAAGAGATGGCAAAATATGTAAGAAGATATTTTTGGAAAAGATTGTCAAGTTGTAAACAACTTACAGATGTGACAAATTTACTGATTCTTATATTCTTTATTGCATTACTTAGAATTTTTCTTACATAAACGATTTCCTTTTTAAAACTTCCTTATGCAATATATCTATATGTGTGTGTGTATATATGTGTGTGTGTGTGTGTATATATATATATATATATATCTCTGTGGATAGTATTCATTTTTCCAAGCAGCGAATCCTGATTCCTCGCAGACCTGATTCCTCTCCCACCATACTTACAGTTATGACTGAATCTTGCTGGTTTTACTGTATATTCCAAGTAATGAGTGATTACTCAGATGACTGCAGTATATGTCGAGAATTGTAGAATTTAATTATCTATGTGACATTGGACACTTTTTTTTTTAGTATTTACAAGATATATTTTCTTCTTTGGCAGAGAGAAAACATCCGACTAAAGATTTACAGGAGCCCTATAGTTCTCTAATCTATGAATCCTTTAAATAAGTGAGAGAAAATTCTGTTTGCCAGCTAAATTACAAATATTTCCATATTATATTTATTTGTGTTTGGAAAAAGCCTTTTAATTATACTTTATTTTACTTTTACTTTATTTTTCTTTGTTTCAATTCATCACGTTATTTCCGTGGCTTTTTCTGTTTGTATCATTCGTTGATTTACTGAGCAGATACTTACTGAGCATCTACTTTTTACCCAGCACTATGATAGACTGGTGTTGTGATGCAAAGTTGAACATGATACACAGTGACTGCTTTTATGGAACTTAGAGTCTAGTGGAGCGGTGCATTGAGATAAATTATGCAATAGGGAAATATACTATGGTATTGCTGGGCAGACACAAGGGAAAACACTGACCTCAAACTTGGAGGGATTGGGAACCTTCCTGGAGGAAATGCCACTTAAGCAAGACCTGAAATTGTAGGTCAAGGGAGAGTTGGGGAAAGGAGGCGTGGAGGTGAGAGAGAATGTGATACCTCTGAGGAGCTGGGAGAGATATACTGCTTCTAATATTCCTGTAACAGAACAGAGGGACACGAGCTCTAAAACAGAGGCTGGGTAAGGAGGGCAGTCTGGTCCGTGGTAAGGGGTTTCACTTTAAGAGTTTTAAGCAATACACTTTCATTTTCCTTTTCCATTTTAGAGTGAACTTGCAGGTGCAGTTTGGAGAATAAATTGGAGGGGGGAAATCAGGATTTTATAATACAATATGGGTACAGTAGTCCAATATAATCCATCAGCAGTGAGGGTGTAGGAGAGCAGACAGATTTGAAAGATATTAGAGAGGTAAAAACCCTGTGGTTAACTAGAGGTGGATTATGGTGGAGGAAGAAGAGT
Organism: Papio anubis; assembly: GCF_008728515.1. Taxonomy (NCBI): domain Eukaryota; kingdom Metazoa; phylum Chordata; class Mammalia; order Primates; family Cercopithecidae; genus Papio; species Papio anubis. The sequence continues at coordinate 159,751,938 of NC_044978.1, read as the reverse complement.
CAAGAATATCTGTGTTGACAATTCTGATGACTGAGTAGGTGGTGGTGTTATTTACTGAGCTAAGGAACACAGAAGGAGGAGTGAGTTTGGGAAGGAAAATGTTGAATTCAGTTCGGGCACGTGTGGCACATTCATGTGTCCATTGGGCGGTTGGATATAAGGGTTCAGGAGAAAGATTAAACCTGGAGTTACAGATTTGGGCTTTTGTAGACCACAAATGATCATTGAAGTCATGAGAGTAGATGAACTTACTCCAGAAGATTAAGTGGAACGAGAACAGAACAAGGCTTAGAGTAGAACTTTGAAGAAGACCAGCAGTCAAGGGATGGGTGAAAGAGGAGATGAGAATATGCTCGGAGAAGACAAGCAAAGGGCACAGTAATAATCACTGTTAGATGCTGATCAGATGTCAAGGAAGGATTGAAGTACTAATTGAATTTAGCAACCTTGAGGTAGATCATGATCTGGTTGAGAATGGTTTCAGTGAAATTGTGAATGTGTAAGTAAGCACTGTACAGTTTCTTTGGTGAATGAGTGAAGATGAAATAGTAGAGACAGTAACATAGACAATTCTTCATAAACAGGAACAGAGATATGTCAGCTGAAAATCAGTCTGGGGTAGAGGGGTTTTTTGTTGCTGTTATTGTCATTTGCTCATTCTTTACGTTTGTCTTTTCAGAATTTGCTTTTAAATGCTGTGAGAGGGGGAAAGGCAGACAATGACAAGGCAAGAGAAAGAATAACCAGTAGAGTAAGGTCCTTGAGCATGGGTTGACAGTAGGATACATAAGTGGAGGGAACACACTGTATGAAATGGAAAGGTGGACCATGGTCAGAATCTAAATGTCTAATGTCTTTTTGTTGTTTGTTTGTTTGTTTGTTTGTTTGTTTTGGTAGAGACAGGATCTCGCTATGTTGCCCAGGCTGGTTTCAAACTCCTGGCTTCAAGTGATTCTCCCTGCTTGGCCTTCCCAAGTGTTGAGATTACAGGTGTGAACCACCATGCCCAGTCTGACTTATATTCAAAGACAGCACAGTTCTGAATGATGGTGGGACAAGGCATGAGAGTGTGTGGTGGTGCAGAAGTGAAGGTCAGGGGAGAAGAGGTGAAACCTTGATTGGTCAGGGTGTTGGCTAGGTCTTACAAGTGAAGTTGCCCGCGTTGATGATGGGTTGTAAGGACCGGTAAGACAGAGACCATCCAGGAAGTGACTAGTGAAATGGAGGTGGAAGATGCAGTCATGTCCCTTAATAGTGTTCGCTTCAGCACGAATGCATTTGTATAAAAGGATGCAGAAGTAAGGGTATGCAGACAGTACTAGGGAGCAAAGCCACCCACCTTTTGTCCTGATGCTATAGCATCTGAACCATGCAGGAGCGAACAGCTTCAGCTTGAGAAGGTTGTTATTAGGTGAACTATGTTCGTTCAGTTAAGAGTAAGAAATGGAATGCCCATTTAGTGAGGACATTGAAGATGTAGGGGAAGTTTGTTTACCCACCTGCATGAGTCTCGACTGAGACTGGTAGCGGAAACAGTTGGATCTAAGATTTCTGTTTAGTTCCACAGTAGTGGGTATTCAAGAAACAAGTTTTGGTCTGAGCTCTGCCTCACCAGCTGTGAGACTGTGCATACAGTAGTTAAGTGATTTCCTTGACTTAAAACTGATTGAGGTTCAAAGAACTTGTGATATTTCAAGAGATATCCATTGGTAAAAGTCCACTTTATTCTGTTGTCCTGTCTTTGTGTTAACAGTCATAAAAATTTGTGATACAATACAGGTTTTTAAATTTAAAGATTTGTTGTCTTAGGTAAATTTTTAAGCCTTTTTGGTTAGTACATTTAGATTTTCTCTTAAAGCCTCATGTTTATGTTCACTTCTGTTTGTTTTTTAGACCTGTTTTTTTTGTTTGTTTCTATTCTTAACTTTCTGAGTGTAGGTGGTAGAGAATAGTAATAACTGTACAGTAACTTTCAATAAAGGGAGATGAAATAGTGACATATTAGTGACATCAGTTCTCTTGTGTGTATGTATTTGTGGTGACTGTAAAGGGGACCCTGGACTTCATGAGCATCTTTCTTTCTTGGTGTTTTTCAGGGACCATGGCTAAACCTCCTGGATCATTAGCCAGAAGCAGCAGCCTGTGCCGCTCGCGCCGCAGCATCGTGCCGTCCTCGCCTCAGCCTCAGCGAGCTCAGCTTGCTCCACACGCCCCCCACCCGTCACACCCCCGGCACCCTCACCACCCCCAGCACACGCCGCACTCCTTGCCTTCCCCTGATCCAGATATCCTCTCAGTGTCAAGTTGCCCTGCGCTTTATCGAAATGAAGAGGAGGAAGAGGCCATTTACTTCTCTGCTGAAAAGCAATGGTATTGGCAGTGAATAATCTGCAGGGCATGTTGGGGCTGGGTTGGGGGTAAGGTGTGAGGAGGGGTCAGGAGGAGTGGTGCATTGTTTCCGTTTTCTGTTGCTGCATATCAAGGTACCATAGACTTTGCAGCCTCAGACATCACCCATGTTTTAGCTCTTAGTTCTGTACCTCAGAATTCCAAGCCTGGTGTGACTGGGGGTTTTGCTCAGGGCCTTAGAAGGGTAAAATCACGGTGTTGGCCAGGGTGCATTCTCATCTGGAGCTTGCAGTTCTCAAAGCTCATGTGATTGTGGTGAACTTCATTTCCTGTGGCTCCAGGACGGAGGTCCCCGTGTCTGTGCTTTCTGTCAGCCGCATGGCGGCTGCTCTCAGTTCCTGGAGGCTGCCCACTGTTCCTTGCCACAGGATCTCCATCTTCAAAGCCAGCAACAGAGAATTTCCCTGCTGTAGATTCCTCCTTTGCTTTGAGTCTCCAACTTCTGTCTCTCTGATCTCTAGACTAAAATTTCAAAGGCTCACCTGGATAATAATCTCCCTATATTAAGATTAACTAGTTTGGAGCCTTAATTTTGTCTTCAGAATCCCTTTACAGCCGCATCTATATTTATGTTTGACTGGAAAACTTGAAGAAGGTGGGTGTACACCAGAGGCTGGGAATTTGGGAACCGCCTTAGAATTCTGCCTGCCACAGACATGTAGGTAGATATTTTGAGGTGTAACTGCTTAGAGGTCACTGGACACAGTTGACTCAGATCTCAGAGCATAAACTTGTCATGAGAACAATTTTATATGTAAAATAGAAAAGCATGAGCTTAAATATACTTGAACACAAAGAAATATCAAATATGACTGACTTAAAAATATTTATTGTCACTTAATGATTTATTCTGTTATGTGCTGGTGCTTGCTAACACATAAGCAGTATCATATGCCAAAGGTTTAAGAAAATGTCAGGAACTTAAAGGAGAAAAGTAAATTAATAACAAAATGGGCGTAGCAGCAGTGTATTTCAGTCCAACTTAATGACATCAATGCTCCATGAAACTGTTAATTTGAGGATCTCTGTTCTTGAACTGCATTCCTCTTTAAAAGCAGTATGGTATTGAGTGTTAGTTTCAGGTATTGACACTTAGTAGCTATGTGGCCCCAAAGGCTTTACCCTCTTCTTTGAGAAGTGAAAGGGAGTGGTCCACACTCTTTATCGTGTGACTCTAGGCGACATTATCATCAAATAATAATTTTTCATTCCTAACTATCTAGTAGTAAAAGAAATGTTATGATTTGCAAGTGATCAGTGCAGCATATTCCTAAGGAGATAATGCAGGTTTTGTACCCTCATTGCAGTTGGAGAATCTGATGCAGCTTTGCTTGGTTAACACTTTATGACTAGCTTTTCGTCTGTCTTTGCAGTATGAACGTAGTCACCAGCAAGATGACTTACTGACAGAACTGATCTTGTGTGGTTTCTGGAAATCAGAAGGAAAACTCGAGAGCTGCACTGTCTCATCAAACTTTCTGCATTGATGAAGCGTTCAGTTCTCATTTCAACAGCAATGTCAAAATTTCATAGCTAGCTGTCATAAATAAGAGAAGAATTTGAATTTGGAAAACTTTTCTTCCTTTTCATTTTCAGTCTGTCCTCTATTGAACCACCAGAATTCTTACAAAATAATAATGTTAAATATTTACTGATTTTTTAATGTTCTATGCCTTATGCACATATATGCTCATTTAAACCTCACTTCAAGTTTTCTTATACAAGTATAGTGTGAATTCAACTCCATGTCACTCTGGGGAAAAAAGAAATAGAAAAAATGGCATAAGTGGTACACATAGTTAAGTTCAACATTTCAAAGAATATGTACTCTGCAAGAAAATAAAATTTGAAGTTGTATTAAATCTTATTATCCAAGTCAGATTAGTTATGCAGAAGCAGCAACACTTTGGATTCTTGTCATTACAGAATTCAAATGTTAGAACTAGAAGGTAACATTAGTGATTAATCAAATTTTCCTACTTTAACAGATAGGAAAATTGAGACCTCAAGAAACCAAGTGATTTGCTGAGGCTTTTACAACTGATTAATGGTAGGACCAGCTTAGGAACCCAAGTCTCCTGACTTAAATCAGTATTCTTTTCACACATTGTTCAGAGTTTAGAGGCTAGTTTTTAAAATATTTTTAGCCTAGCTTAGAATTTCACGCACAAAGCAGCCAAGCCACATAACAGAAAAGAAAATAAATTCGTAAAATTGTAACTAAATCAGCTTCTGCTCTTTGGAAGCTGAACAGCTCCAGGGAACATGATATATTCTGCTCAATTAATTGACAGCCATTCCAAAAAAAAGCTTTGCAGAAATGCCTCTACCAATGATTGATTTCTGAGTCTGATCATTTCCTCATACCTGAACTGCTGCTTACTTTCTGTTAGCACTACCCATTATCGAATTGTAAAAGCATTTGAGAATGATGCAGCACACGCAGGTGTATTATATGAAACCATTAGTTAGGTCTTTAGGGGGTTGTGTACCTTTTGAGAGCTTATAGTGTAGTAAAGACAATCTTCATAGACATGTGTGAGTGAAGTACATAGAAATGACTAAGCAATCTTAGTCTGTATCTAAAATGTGGTATTAACATAGAATATTCATCAAAAGTGAGTGCCAGACCTCCAGTAAATGTGTACATCAATAACATGAAAATGATAGTACTCATAGGCCATCTAAGGTAAGAGATCATTCAGTTTATTCATTTCCTAAATACGAATTTAGTCCTTGCTATGAGAGGTGCCTTTGCCAATAGCATGAGCTGCCAAGACAAGTGAGACAAGGCCCTAGCCTGGTTCCAGCTGCTGGGTTATAGTCATGTGTACTCTTGCCTTTCTGTTCTGTCTTCAGCTCTGTTCCCTTCTCACACCGTATTTCTTTTGCCACTTTTTACCTTGACTCTCCCTTTCATTTCTTAATCATTTCCTTTCATGGAGTGAACAGTATTCACCTTGGGCTCCGTACATGCAAAAGTGAATGAGACTAAGTAGTAAAGCTCTCAAGAAAAAAAAAAAGTGAGTGAGATGTGATCCCTGTTCTTTAATATCTCATTCTGTTCATTGATTCATTCACCCACCCTTCCATTCATTTGTCCAACACATATTTATGAAGTACCCACCGTGAGCTTGCCATTCTTCTAGTGCAGAGAAGTTAATAAGGCTCCTTGTCCTTATTTATTTCCTTTTTTCTGGGGATACTGCCTATAGACAAGTTAATATAAAATATCATTTTAGGTTTTGGTAAGTTTTGGGGTTGCAAACAAAGACAGGTAAAACAAAAGAGAATGCTGTTCCAGATAAGGTGGTTAGGGGAGGCAGGAGTAACCTGCATACCCTGGAGAAGTAAGCCATGTGGAGATGGAGGGTAGATAACACCAAGCAGAGGGAACAGCAAGTGCAGGGCCCTGAGGAGTCTTGAGGGTGGCATGTTACAGGAACACGAGGGAGTGTACAGTTGGAGATAGCCAGGGACCACATGTACAAGCCTGGTACTCTTTGACTAGGGCTTTGGATCTTACTCTGAGTATGAGAGAAAGCACTGGGAAGTTTCAAGTAAGTGAATGATATATTTTGCTCGAGTTTTTAAAAAATCACTTTAATGGCTGTGTGGAGAAGTAACTGGGAGGGAAGAGCGAGAATGAAAGCAGGGAGACCGGTTAGGAAGCCGTTGCAATCATTTAGGTGAGTTCCTTGCTGTTTCAGAGGAAGAATGGGAGCAGGGGGCGTAATAAGGAATGGTGGATTTGAGAGAGATTTGAAGGAATGGGTGATGGCATTTACTATATGTTGGTTGTGGGGTTACAAAATTTATATTTCCACTGTGGAGAAAAGGAGGAAAACATTGAAGAGTAAGAATGCTGTGAGAATTCACTGAATGTCTGTTTTTTTTTCTAAATAGCATCATATGTTTGCCCCCTCCTCCACTGCCATACTCTGATGCACCTCGATTCCCTGCCCCCTTTTAAATTTGGTAGAACTTATATTTTAGTATAATTCCTTTCATGTATATTCCTTCCTTCCTAACAAAGCTATAGCTCATCAAGTTAATGAAAAGGGAGAGGCAGTGACTAAAATTCATCTTTTAAAATAGTGTCAACTCCGATTTAGAAAGAAACATAGTATTGAAATAAAACATAAAAGTAGCTGAGATGATAGCTGAATCACCTGTAAAATTTAACATTTTAATTTATTTGACAAAAAGAAGGTATAACTTATATTGTCTGTAGTTTGTAAGATTTCATTATTATGGTTTATGTTAAAAATCCAACATTGAGTTTTGAGAAGCCATATTATTTAAAGAAGTAATGTTCTCATTTTGCTAAAATGTATATAGAATCGTATCATTTCCCTCTTTTAAATTTCAATAAGCAACGAAAGTTGTTTTAGTTAGAATGTCTGCTAGTACTCTTAAGAACATACTGATTTAAAATTTGTACCTTTGTTTGTGTTTCCATTCAGGGAAGTGCCAGACACAGCTTCAGAATGTGACTCCTTAAATTCTTCCATTGGAAGGAAACAGTCTCCTCCTTTAAGCCTCGAGATATACCAAACATTATCGCCTCGAAAGATATCAAGAGATGAGGTGTCCCTAGAGGACTCCTCCCGAGGGGATTCGCCTGTAACTGCGGATGTGTCTTGGGGTTCTCCCGACTGTGTAGGTCTGACAGAAACTAAGAGTATGATCTTCAGTCCTGCAAGCAAAGTGTACAATGGAATTTTGGAGAAATCCTGTAGCATGAACCAGCTTTCCAGTGGCATCCCGGTGCCTAAACCTCGCCACACATCGTGTTCCTCAGCTGGCAATGACAGTAAACCAGTTCAGGAAGCCCCAAGTGTTGCCAGAATAAGCAGCATCCCACATGACCTTTGTCATAATGGAGAGAAAAGCAAAAAGTCATCAAAAATCAAAAGCCTTTTTAAGAAGAAATCTAAGTGAACTGGCTGACTTGATGGAATCCCATTCAAATGGCATCTGTAAACTATTATTCCCCGCCCTCCACGCCCCACTTTTTTTTGGGTTTCTTTTAATTTTAGGAATGTAACTCCATCGGGGCTTTCCAGGCCAGATGCCAGAGTGGAACGTCCAGGAGGGCGACTGTCTACTGTCTGCTTATTTAAGTGACTATATATAATCAATTCATCAAGCCAGTTATTACCGAAAAATCATTGAAATGAGACAGTTTACAGTCATTTCTGCCTATTTATTTCTGCTTTGTTATTAGTGATGTATATACAACATTTTGTTGAAAGCCACTATGGACTTACAAGCTTTAATGGACTCGTAAGCCAGCATGGGCTTGCAAAAATTTTCTTGTTTACCAGAGCATCTTCTTATCTTTCCACAGAGCTATTTACATCCTGGACTAAATAACTTATAAGAAGTAAAACTAATTGCACTACTGTTTTCCAGACTGGAAAAAAAAAAAAAATCTCTGCGAGTGAAACTGTGTAGAGTTTATAAAATGACTATGGATAGGGGACTGTTTTCACTTTTAGATCAAAATGGGTTTTTAAGTAGAACCTAGGGTTTCTAATTGACTTGATTTCTGGAAATGAAAACCCACGCTTTTACTATGGGAAGCTTCTTTAACTGCTTTTACTATTGTGAAGTTTCAAGTCCCGCTGTAAAGATCATGTTTTGTTTTCCCCAGGGCTTTCACTGTGATTTACTGCATTGCAGGCTGTATGATAAAATATACATAATTTAAAGAGAGAAGGCTCTTGATTCCTTATGCAAGTGGAAGAGTTGAAACTTGATTGAAGGACTTAAAACATTCATAACCTTAAGCCGAGGTGGGGAGATATGGGGATTCAGGCAATTGTTTACACACTTTGAATAACCGCAAAGGATTTATGATTTGTGAAAAATGTGTACTGTGGAAAAGATAATAAATTGGAGACATTATTGTGTGGGATTGTCCTGATTTTTGTTGATAACACTCCACAAAAAACACTATGTTTTCTGGAGAGCTGTGTAAGCTGTCTTGTTGCTTAATTGCAATATAAGAAATAGTGATGTTTTGGACGTAAGTTGTCAACAAATTTCTATTTTATATTGTTTGTCCTATTTTTATGTAGTTTGAAATGTATAAATGTTCTAATATCAAGATTAACAAATATAAATTTATGGTGCATTTAGATTGTGTTGTATTAATTTATAAAGTATGGTGTTCATTAAACTGGTGGGTTGTGTAAGGGTAGCTTTTATTGTTAAAAAGACAGTAGAGAGTTAAGTTCCATATAGCAACAAAGTATGTTAACATCTAGGGAGTTGCGCTTATAGCACTTTAAAAATATGCAATCATAAATGATTTGATTACTGCAATGCAGATGGATGTTTGGATGAACAACTGATACATTTTAATTAGAATACTTTTTCAGCATTATGGCTGAAATGTATGTCTAACCCAGTGCTATTTAGGTGAAAATCCTAATTGATAAACAAGAGGTTTCTTTTGAGATTTGCTTCAAAGAAATGCTTTAGTAAGACTATGAACAATTTCCTGATGTTTCCTGTAAATTGTGATTGTTTATTCTCTTTATTACTATTGTTAAAAACTTGACTGGTGTTTGTGTTGGCTGATATTTATATACTTAATAGATTGAGTTCTGTAAGGGCAAAAACGGATTGAAATGAACATAGTGTTTTGCACTAATGATAAGGTAAGATAACCTGAGAGGTAGGGTTGAGGAACACAGGGTTGAAAGCTGTTGAGGAGGGGAAAAGTGCATAAAGAACTGAAAAGGGTTCTGGAGTGTTTACTCAGAGTGAAGGGAAAACCTTAACCTTCTTTTTCTTATAACCAGACAGGAGGCGTTCTTCCCTTTGAAAATTGCAAAAGGAATGAGAACCTTGCAGTTGGATGAATAGAAAAGGGAAAAGTTGCCAGAGCACGGAGTGAAGATGGGAGGAGCTGCCAGCAAGGCCCACTGCTGCTCCTGGCTTAGAAGGGAGCTCTGGAGCAGAACCAGCTGGGGGCCAGCACTGCTGCTTAGAGTGGAGGAGGCTGGCCGAAGGGACTGTGGGTCGTTTTTAGTCAGGGAGCACGTGCATTGTTTGTGCTCAATTTCAGACATTCATTTATAAACAAATTCAACCAAGGGATATTTACTGCTTTATGTTGCTTGTGATAATTATTTTGCATTAATGGAGTATACACATTTGTAAATTCAACAGGAAATAATTGAGTTTTGGAAAGCTACAGTAATTTCTGTGTTACATCATTTATATGTGAAAAGTTGGGCATTTCTATAAGTTTTCAAAATTATCCATTTGTTACTTTAACATTTTAAAATTACGGTGTTTTCCTGATTTTAAAAGTAATATTTTCCTTACTGTAAAAAAAAAAAAGAAAAAAAGTCGATGATAGAAAAGTATAAAGAAGAAAATAGCAAGCAGGTCAAATACTGCTACCCCAAATAATCACTTTTAATATTTTAGTATGCTTTCTGCTAGATCTTTTTCTACATATTGATGTATATTTTACATAATTGAAATCATACTATATATTCAATTTTATATCATGCCTTTTCACTTAATATAAGCATTATCCCAACATCATTAAAAAACTCTTCATGAGCAACATTTTAATGACTGTATACTAATATGCTATTGTATGGATTTACCATAATCTTTTGAAGTATTCTGTCATTAAACATTTGGCTGTTTCTAAATTTCTGATATGTGGAGTAAGAGCATTTCACATTTATTGAGCACTCTGTATGCCAGGCACTGTTCTACACTTTTATATTATCATTTAATCTTTACACCAACTCTGTCAAGTAGGTTCTTTTATTATTATTACCATTTTACTGATGAAACTAAGCCCAAAAAGTCAACTTGCTGATGGTCATATAGCTAGTGATAGAGCCATGTTCTTATTTTCTAAGTTATACTGCGTAAAGTCTAATCAACACTTTGGTTTCCTAGGGCATATGATTTTAGAAGTTTACAGAAAAATATAAGATTTTTAGCTTAAATTTTAATATATATGTACATAGGTATGTATATATACACACACATGTAGTCTCACATGCCTTGGACATAGCTGGTTTTAAGGTTTCTTCATATAGCCATGTTGATAACCACCCTCCATTCAATGTTTGAATGTGTATGAGTGCCCTTTGACTTCACACTACCTTTTCTCAATTACCATTCTGGTTAAAACTTTGTTAATTTAATAGGCAAATAATGTCCAATAAGATTGGAAAGTTTTTTCATATTTTCTTAGCCTTGTGTATTTTTTATTTTAGTGAATTGTTTTTGTGCCCATTAAGTTCTTGGGGTCCTACTGTTTTTCTAAATCTTTTGCACAGTTAGCTAGTCTTTCAAATGTAGCTATTCTTATATTCTTCATTTGCTAACTAATCAGTGATTTCAAAAAATGATACGTGTATTTTTCTTACCAATTTTAGAAGTAAATGAAAGAAAACCTAGATTTAAGTTTTAGTCTTATTGATCTCCTGATTTGGGGTCTTGAATGGGAGAGTTTCACCTTGTTGATATGGTCAAGGTGGGTTTTCCCCAAAAAGTTACAGGCAAGAGACAATATGGGATCTGCTTAACTCATCGAACAAATGTTTAATAGCCTACCACATGCCAAGCACCATGATCAACTCTGAAGGTATAAAGACTAAGGTGGCAGGTGCCTTCTTTAAAGGAACTTGGCATCTAATGGAGGAGACAGATCAGTCAGAAGTCCTTGTAATGAGTGGGGTGATAGAAATGAAAAGTGAATATCAGGGAGGTGGGACCCAGTGGGGAGAGGGATTGTATAGTTCAGAAGTATGTATTAAATCAAGGATAATTTAATGGTGCTGCTTTGTCGAGGACATGGAGAGACTGGCTGTGACAGAGACATACAGGACCAAGGGCAAGTTGGTTTTAGGGTTTCTACTCACTAGTGGTCTGGTTCTGGCAAATGAGCTTGCAGTTACTGAGCTCCAGGGAAACACCTGCTGCTAGCTGTGGGGGTGCTTATTTTGGAGCAAAGTGTTTGCCAGAAGCACCGCATTTGAGCAATCATGTAAACCCAGATAATACTGATTAAAGAGAGTTCCCTCCCCACATTCCCAGCTCTCAAACAGGGTAGACTTTGTTGAAAGACACTGCCCTTCAGATTTGTCAGGGTAGCCCTGATGTTATCTTTACTCAGCTGATGTCAAGTGAGCTTCGGGCCAAGTTTCAGGATTTGACCTCAGTCCCGTGATTGGGCTTTTCTGGGTATCTGCAAAGTCTGAAGTGGCTCTCAAAGGGTCTTCTCTAGGGCAGTAGGCCTAGATAGATCATGGAGAAGCCTCAGTCCACATCTTGATTTCCTGTTAGTGTGATGGGATTGAGACAGACGCCTCACAGTCTTTCATGAGTTGCAGCATTTTGATGGCCAGAGTCTCCAGCATCCAGGTGATTCAGTTTTTACTGGATATGTTGCAGTGTCTTCATTAACCTCCAAAAGTGACGGAGAGCAGTGAGCTGAAGGGAAGGAGTGCAGTTCACCTCCTCCTGGTGAGAGCTGCTCTGCCCCAGGAAGTCACAGTGGCTCAGCCATTCTCAATCGCCAGTCCTTGAAGCAACAGCCAAGCATCCGCTTCCCACATGGTGCTGTTTTGCCCTGCCAGGTTCTAGTTCCCTGTGAAAGTGGGACTCAGAAATCTTATGTGGGTCAAAATACTTCATCTCGTGCTTCAGGTTCACTCAGTTTGATAGGGTTTTATTGCTAGCAGCCATCCAGTGTTGCAGTTCTCATTCTTAAGAACATCTGTGTACTCCTTAAGCACCTCTTTATGCTCTAAAATATCTACATAGGCTAATTTTCCCGTGTGTGAAAATGTCAACTGCTGAAATATTTCTACAGACCTCTGGCTTTTAGGGTGTGGTGGCATCAGATTTTAGGGAAATTGAAAGTCACCAGCTCTAAGGTACTGGAAAACGTTTCCAGAATAAGAAATGTGGCTTTGTTGCTTGATTATTCTCCACAAAAAAGCTTTCTGTTATCATTTAAGATGTTTATCTGTAGCAAAAAGTACAATGAGAAGAAATGAAAAGGGGTGTTGGGAGTGTGGGGTGTAAAACGGAGCCTGGGTGCAACCGTGAACTGCTCTGCTAGAGGCTGCCTTTGACTTAAAGGTAAGAAAATGAACATGTAAATAGGCCTGGGCATGAGACCTTGGGAGGGAGAGAGGAGCAGAAGGGTACATTTGTTGTCAACTCACCAAATCTTGTCCATTTTGTTCCCCGAATATCTCAGTGAATGCCCCACTTCTTTACCTACTGCCCTGGGACTTTCCTTCTCCATTTCTCATATTATTCACTTCAAAAAGCAAACTGAACCCAGCCTCACCACCTGCTTCATCCTTTCATTGGTGAGCTCGCTAAGTTGCACAGTGGATTTTCTCTGAATAAAATTTTTCTATGCCTTTTGTTGCCTGTGGGATAAAATACAAACTTAACCAAGACTAGCAATGGTCCTTGATATTCTGTGCCCGGCTTACTCCTCTGGCCTCATGGCTTTTGTGGACATAATCAGTCACACAGAACTTCATGCAATTTCTGAAGTAAGGCAAGCTGCTGCTTTTGCTTGGAACGTCCCCTTCCATCTTAGGCAACTAATGCTGAACCTTCAACTCCCATATCTCTAGGAAGCCTTCCATGCATGCCCCCAACCTGGGTGGGATACCACTTCTGTGATGTGCAGAATTTTCTTTCCTTTTTTTTTTTTTTTTTTGAGTCAGGGTCTTACTCTTATCTAGGCTGGAGTGCAATGGCGCGATCATGACACACTGCAGCTTCAACTTCCCCAGGTGCTCAGGTGATCCTCACACCTCAGCCTCCGAGTAGCTGGGACTTCAGGTGTGCGCCAACACACCCAGTTTCTTTCTTTCTTTCTTTCTTTCTTTTTTTTTTTTTTTTTTTTTGAGACAGGAGTCTCCTCTATTAAGCCAAGTGAATCGCGATCTTGGCTCACTGCAACCTCCACCTCCAAGGCTCAAGTGATTCTCTTGCCTCAGCCTCCTGAATAGCTGGGACTACAGGCATGCACCACCATGCCCAGCTAATTTTCTTTTCTTTTTTTGTATTTTAGTAGAGATGGGGTTTCACTCTGTTGCCCAAGGTGGTCTCGAACTCTGAACTGAGGTGATCCACCCACCTCGGCCTCCCAAAGTGCTGGGATTACCAGGCGTGAGGGCACATTGCCCAACCCACGTCTTTGCTGTGTTTTCTTTTTTTTGTAGAGATGTTTCTCCATGCTCTCCAGGCTAGTCTTGAACTCCTGTACTGAAGCCATTAAATGTGTGGAATTTACTGTATTTATTGCAGCACTTGACACATCATATTCCAATGACCTGTTTACTTGTTTGCCCAATAGACTGAATTACATAAGAGCAGAGACTTTGCTTTGTGTAGCTTCGAACTCCCAAGAACCGGCACTTTAGGTAGGCACTGAATACATTGCATGCCTGATGAGTGAATAAATGAACAACAGACACTATTGCTGCCTTCCAGCGCCAGGCTGCTAAAGGCCATTACAAATGGAATGACCAGAAAACAGTTCAAGAGTATTACCCAATACAAGTGAGTGTTATTTTCACTTGTATATACTCTATTTTCATTGTCTTATGGGAGGATTCCAAGAAAGGAGGAGATCAAAGTGGCATAAAGTGACTAGTATGTCCAGTATATTTTCTTGGAGAAACATATTTTCAGAGCTGAACTCTGAAGGATGAGTGATGTCTGAATAGGCTCAATAGGAGGAACACATTCTTTCCTTTCAGGTTTTTGCTTAGTAAAGTGATTTAGCCTATCCACTCTTGGTCTCTACCACCTCTCCCTCACTCAGCATTTAATGGCTATGCTGCATATCTGATAATTAATGTGATCTCTTATTCGATCTTATTTCAATAATTATATAGTGAGAGAATACAATGTGCTGTGTGCAGGGCAAACAATACAAGAAGCATAGCCCTTTCCTACTTTGTTAAATCCATAAGTAATTAAATTACCATGCTTGTTATTAGTGCTATGAACAAAGGGTTCACAGGGCTGTGAGATTACTTAAAGGAGGCCTAACTTGAAGGCAGGGATGGGTTTTGCTGAGGAAGTGGCATTTGTGCTAAAGAGATAAGAGTGGAAAGCACAGCTTTGACCTCAGGGTTTTTGACAGGATCGCATTCAGCTGCAAGTCACAGAAAACACAACTAAGCAGACTTATCCATCCTGAATTGCCTGATGGCCCAAGGTAACCGCTGACATCACATTCACATGGCAGGAAGAAGAAGGGCAAAGGCAGGGTGGTGCGTGTCAGTGGATGCTACTCCCTTGTAAAGAGCATTTTGGGAAGCCTCACCCGAAAACCATACTTTTCAGCTTGTTGACCAGAACTGAGATGCCATGCAGTCATTCTCAGCTAGAGAAGCTGATAAATATAGCGGGTTAGCACTGATTCATTGATTGACTGATTGTATGCTTCTGCCCTCAAACATAATTTGGGTTCTACTGATAAGAAAGAAGGAGGGAGAGGATTTTGAGTAGAGTTAGAAATGTATGCCACAGGCACAAGCCGTGTTCTCATGTCTAGCTTTACCTGGGAGCTCTGCTCTTCAGGACAAGTGTGTGTGCATGACTGCATGTGCATGAATGTAGGGGTGTCAGTGGACACTTGCTTGACCTTGAGATAAATTTTAAGATATTTGCATTTCTATCATGGGCCAGAAATCTTTCTAGATGCCAGGAGTATAGCAGTAAACAAAACAGACAAAAAGCCCCGCACCCATGGGGCTTACATGTAGTGGTGCAGACAGTAAACAAAATATGCAATATGTTAGATGAAGGTCACAGGGAGTGTCCAAGTAGTGATGGTGGAGATAGTGGGTCTAAGTTTTAACTTGGGTGGTCAGGGAAGACCTGTGTGAAATAGATCTGAGTAATAAGATGAAGGAAGTGAGGGACAGTCATGGAAACACCTAGAAAAGAACATCCCAGGCAGAGATGGAACAGTCAGGAACAACAGGTACAAAGCCTTTGGGTTTACTTTGTATTCCTGGTGTATGTTTGTTTAATGGATTCTCCATTTTTAAAAACACTATTTCTTCCTGTGGACACGGGTACAGTTTCACTACGTGCAGAAGGGCACCTCTGTAGTGGGTGCCCTTTGCTAGGGCTTTCCTCCCCCTTTGGAAAAAACAAAGTGCCTGAATGCTCATCTTGATAAATTGTTAAGTGCCTTTTCCCACTTCTCTCCCTCTTCTGAATCCTGTTTCCTTATTTTGGGGGGGGTGGGGGGTGGGGATTACGTGCTGTAGTCATTATGAAAATAGACTTTGGAGTCTGATAGTTCTGAGCACGAGACCCCTGGCATTTCTTACCTATGAAATAGAACAAATAACTTACCTCTCAGAGCCTGTTTTCTCATGGATGAAGTAGGGATGCTAATAATGCTGCTTCACTGTTGCTATGGGTATTACATGAGATGATGCCTGAGAAAGGCTTAACGCAGTGCTCGGTCCCTCTCAAGTGGGTCCTTTGCAAGTAAGTTGACTGAACCCTTCTCCCCTTCCCTGTGATCTTCAGCCCTGTGTCACATGGAATGTCTTGAGGGTAGGTCAAGTGCTGACTCTATGAAAAAAGCACCTCTTACTCCTTACCAGTGTGTGAGAGCTCCATGTCACACTGATGTTATTCAATGAAGTCATATGTCCTAGCCTGTCCCTGCATCCCTTCCCAAAATCTTTTGAGAGGTTGAGATGAGACCTTTGTGTTACTTGAGTGACAGACACCAATGATGCTCACATGGAAATCTTGTCATCTTCTGGAACTGTCTACCTGTGGACTCATTATCGCCAACCTCTTCCTGTGCCTTTTTGGCCAAAACTGCCTACTCTTCCAGGGGCCAACTCCTTTGCTGCCACTTCTCCTTTTCAGCCTTGTCATGGATCCTACTCTTGATATCACCCATGTTTTCTGTGTCCATTCGCCACACGCTGGCTTTCCTCCTTACGTTGACCTACCTCAATCCCACAGCACATCACTGCAAGCACCCGAGCTTTTCCTGTACATCCCTGATTTCCCGCCACAGATGAGTACAGCCAACTCCCTTTTTACCCCCGACTCCGCGGTTGTTCCAATAGGTCTCTTTCCTGTTTCCATCAGTGAATATTCAAATCCATATGATCTCTTCACATCATCTGCTGCACCACCCAATCCTGACTCTCAGTAAGACTGCTCATTTGGTATGAACATCTTCAAATTCTTGCCCTTTACTTACAAAATTTGTGTGTGTGTGTGTATACACACAGCCAGCCTTTCCTCCTTTCTTCACTATCAGAAGAAAAGTTATTTCTGTAACCAAGAGTCATCCAGACATTTGTGTTTTGAATTTTTTGCCCTCCTGCTCTTTCTGGGATTTGACTCATTAATTGTCCTATCTTTACTGTTCCTCTAACATCTCTCTTTCCATGGCTTTTTTTCACATTATGAAATAAGCTCGAAATAAGTTCAAATCTTTATCTTAAAAGAAAAAAATTCTTTTTTTTTTTTTTGAGACGGAGTCTCACCTTGTCACCCAGGCTGGGGTGCAGTGGCCGGATCTCAGCTCACTGCAAGCTCCGCCTCCCAGGTTCACGCCATTCTCCTGCCTCAGGCTCCCGAGTAGCTGGGACTACAGGCGCCCGCCACCCCACCCAGCTAGTTTTTTGTATTTTTTTTTTAGTAGAGACAGGGTTTCACTGTGTTAGCCAGGATGGTCTCGATCTCCTGACCTCGTGATCCACCCGTCTTGGCCTCCCAAAGTGCTGGGATTACAGGCTTGAGCCACCGCGCCTGGCCGGAAAAAACTCTTAACTTTCTTGCTTTCATATCTTATCTAAGCACCTAGGAAGATAGCCAGTGATTATATATCTAAGTTTTATTTTAAGGGAAGTGGTGTCAAAGAATCATTAAACTTATTAATGAAAGGGCCAGCAGCATGGTAAAACTGAATTAAAGAAAATATAAAGGACTGGGCATATAAAGTAATTGCAATAAGATAGTTTAATTACATACAAAATAAACTATAACCTTTGGGTTATAATATTTTCATTTGCATCTCTGCAGGGATGAGTTTCATTTTCCTTCCTATTGAACAAGAATAATTTACATTTCTATCAGCTTTCTACAATTAACATCCACCCTTACAAAGTTGAAAAATATCCTAAATAGTAAATAGCAAGTCAAATAAAGCATACACTCCTAGAGAATCAGAACTCCAGGCAGGCCTGCTATGCAATGTTCAACACGCACTAAAAGGACATGTAAAAATCTCTTTTGCTTAATTCCAGGTTTTGGATGCTGTTTCTTTTTTTAGAAAAATAAAAAATTGCTTTAATCTAGATAAAAGAATAGCTATGGAGCTACTCGGTAAAATGTTCGAATGTGCACCAATGTGGACAGGAGAAAGGTGAGTTGCTGCCACTGCTGCTGATTTTGCACATCAGTTTCCAGGAAGATCTTAGAAGAAAGTACAGGTGACTCTAGGTCAGAGACCACTAAATGGAAATTCTTCCAAAAGATGAAAAGATGACATTGGGGTAAGGGAAAAGGATGACCTCATAAGCTTCTTTCCAGTTCAAAATTCTCTGAGATGAAGCAACCTGCAAGCATTTTTATAAATGAAATGTAGAGTTGAGGAGCCACTCCATGAATCCTAGTAGCCGGCCAAAGTTCACTGCTCAGTAAAGGAAATCTGAATTCGGACCAACACAGCCACTTAGAGAAAACCACTTCCCCACCTGACATCCATGTCTGCCTATACTCCAGATTTGGAGGGGGCAGATGTTAGGCTCCTATGTCAATTTCTTTTTAAAATATATTTTTTATTTCAATGGGTTTTTGGGGATCAGGTGGTGTTAGGTTACATGGATAAGTTCTTGAGTGGTGATTTCTGAAATTTTGGTGCACCCATCCTCCGAGCAGTGTACACTGTACCCAATGTGCAGTCTTTTATCCGCACCATCCCCCACCCCCCACCACACTTCCCCGAGTCCCCGTAGCCCATTAAATCATTCTTGTGCCTTTACATCCTCATAGCTTAGTTCCAACTTAAAAGTGAGAACATATGCTGTTTGGTTTTCCATTCCTAATTACTTCACTTAGAATAATGGTCTCCAACTCCATCTAGGTTGCTGCAAATGCCATTACTTGTTTCCTTTTTCTGGCTGGTGTATATTCCATGGTATATATATACCACATTTTCTTTATTCACTCATTGTGAGCTGGTTCCACATTTTCGCAGTTGTGAATTGTGCTGCTATAAATGTGTGTGTATGTGTCTTTTTCATATAATGACTTCTTTTCCTCTGGGTAGACACCCAGTAGTGGGATTGCTGGATCAAATGGTAGATCTACTTTTAGATCTTTAAGGAATCTCCACACTGTTTTCTATAGTGGCTGTACTAGTTTACCCTCCCGCCAGTAGTGTAACAGTGTTGCCTTTTGACCATATCATGCCAACATATATTATTTTTTGGTTTTTTAATCATGGTCATTCTTGCAGGAGTAAGGTGGTGTCACATTGTGGTTTTGATTTGCATTTCCCTGAAGGTGGGCATTTTTCATATGTTTGTTGGCCATTTGTGTATCTTCTTTTGAGAATTGTCCATTCATGTCCTTAGCCCACTTTTTGATGGGATTATTATTATTATTATTATTTTCTTGGAGACTTGCTTGAGTTCCTTGTAGACTCTGGATATTAGTCCTTTGTCGGATGCACAGTTTGCAAAGATTTCCTCCCACTCTGTGGGTTGCCTGTTAACTCTGCTGATTATTTCTTTTGCAATGCAGAGGCTTTTAGTTTAATTAAGTACCATCTATTCATCTTTGTTTATGTTACATTTGCCTTTGGGTTTTTGATCATGAAGTCTTTGCCTAAGTCGATATCTAGAGGGTTTTTCTGATGTTATCTTCTAGACTATTTTTGGTTTCAGGTCTTAGATTTAAGTCTTTGATCCATCTTGAGTTGATTTTTGTATAAAGTGCGAAATGAGGATCCAGTTTCATTCTTCTAGATGCGGCTTGCCAATTATCCCAGAACCATTTGTTGAATAGGTTGTGTTTTCCCTATTTTATGTTTTTGTTTGCTTTGTTGAAGATCAGTTGACCGTAAGTATTTGGCTTTATTTCTGGGTTCTCTGTTCTGTTCCATTGGTTTATGTGCCTATTATTATTATTATTATTTCTAAATTTTTATTTATTTATTTATTTATTTATTTATTTATTTATTTATTTTTGAGACAAAGTCTCACTCTGTTGCCCAGGTTGGAGTGCAGTGGTGCCATCTCGGCTCACTGCAAACTCCATCTCCCAGATTCAAGAGAGTCTCATGCCTCAGCCTCCTGAGTAGCTGGGAATGCAGGTGCCCACCACCATGCCAGTCTACTTTTTGTATTTTAAGTAGAGATGGGGTTTCAACATGTTGGCCAGGCTGGTCTTGAACTCGCATCCTCAGGTGATCATCCCTCCTCAGATTCCCAAAGTGCTGGGATTACAGGAGTGAGCCACTGTGCTCAGCCATATGTGCCTATTTTTATACCAGTACCATGCTGTTTGGGGGACTCTCACCTTACAGTTTGAGGTTGGGTAATGTGATACCTCCAGCTTTGTTCTTTTTGCTTAGTCTTGCTTTGGCTATGTGGCTTCATTTTTAGTTCCATATGTATTTTAGGGTTGTTTTTTCTAGTTCTATGAAGAATGACAATGGTGTTTTGATGGGAACTGCATTGAATTTGTAGATTGCTTTTGGCAGTATGGTCATTTTCACAATATTGATTCTGCCCATCCATGAGCATGGAATGTGTTTCCATTTGTTTGTATCATCTATTTCTTTCAGCAGTGTTTTGTAGTTTTCCTTGTAGAGGTCTTTCACCTTCTCGGTTCAGTATATTTTTAAGTATTTTATTTTATTTTGCAGCCATTGTAAAAGGAATCGATTTATTGATTTGATTCTCAGCTTGGTTGCTGTTGTCGTATGGCAGTGCTGATTTGTGTACCTTGATTTTGTATCCTGAAACTTTGCTGAACTCATTTATCAGTTCTAGAAGCTTTTTGGATGTGTGTTTGGGATTTTCTAGATATATGATCATATCCTTGGCAAACAGCGACAGTTTGACTTTATCTTTATCTATTTGAATGCCCTTTATTTCTTTATCTTGTCTGATTGCTCGGCTAGGACTTCCAGAGCTATGTTGAATAGAAGTGGTGAAAGTGGTCATCCTTGTCTTGTTCCAGTTCTCCAGGGGAATGCTTTCAACTTTTCTCCATTCAGTATAATACTGGCTGTGGGTTTGTCATAGATAGTTTTATTACCTTAAGGTTTGTCCTTTCTATGTTGATTTTTCTGAAGGTTTTAATCATAAAGTGATGCTGGATTTTGTCAAATGCTTTTTCTGTGTCCATTGAGATGATCATGTGATTTTTGTTTTTGATTCTGTTTATGTGGGGTATCACATTTATTGACTTGCGTATGTTAAACCATCCCTGCATTCTTGGTATGAAACCCACTTGATCATGGTGGATTATCTTTTTGATATGCTGTTGGACTCAGTTAGCTAGTATTTTGTTGAGGACTTGTGCATCTATATTCATCTGAGATATTGGTCTGTAGATTTCTTTTTTTTTGTTATGTCCTTTCCTGGTTTTGGTACTAGTGTGACACTGGCTTCATAGAATGATTTAGGGAGGATTCTTCTTTCTCTATCTTTTGGAATAGTTTCAATGGAATTAGTAACAATTCTTCCTTGAATGTCTGATAGAATTCAGCTGCGAATCCATCTGGTCCTGGACTTTTTTTGTGTTGGCAATTTTTTTTATTACTATTTCAATCTAACTGCTTGTTATTGATCTGTTCAGAGTTTCTATTTCTTCCTGGTTTAATCTAGAAGGGTGGTATATTTCCAGGAATTTATCCATCTTATCCAGGTTTTCTCGTTTGTGCTTTTAAAGGTATTCATAGTAGCCTTGAATGATCTTTTGTATTTCTGTGGTATCAGTTGTAATATCTCCTGTTTCATTTCTAAATGAGCTTATTTGGATTTGTGTTTTCTTTTCTTGGTTAATCTCACTAATGGTCTATCAATATTATCTATCTTTTCAAGGAACCAGCTTTTGATTTCATTTATCTTTTGTACTTTTTTGTTTCAATTTCATTCAGTTCTGCTCTGATGTTGGCTATTTCTATTTTTCTGCTGGGTTTAGGTTTGGTTTGTTCTTGTTTCTCTAGTTCCTTGAGGTGTGACCTTAGATTGTCTTTTTGCACTCTTTCAGACTCTGTGATATAGGCATTTAATGCTATGAACTTTCTTCTTAGCCCTGCGTTTGCTGTATCCCAGAGGTTATGATAGGTTGTGTCATTATTATTCATTTCAAGGAGTTTTTTAAATTTCCTTTTTGATTTCGAGATCATTGACCCAACGATCATTCAGGAGCAGATTATTTAATTTCCACATATTTGCATGGTTTTGAGGCTTCCTTTTGGAGTTCATTTTCAATTTTAGTCCACTGTGGTCTGAGAGAGTACTTGATATAATTTTGATTTTCTTAAATTTGTTGAGACTTGTTTTGTGGCCTATCATATGGTCTATCTTGGAGACCATATGCTGATGTTCTATGTGCTGGTGAATAGAATGTATAATCTGCAGTTGTTAGGTGGAATGTTCTGTAAAAATTTCTTAAGTCCATTTGTTGCAGGGTATAGTTTAAGCACATTGTTTCTTTGTTGACTTTCTGTCTTGATGACCTCCCTAGTGCTGTCAGTGGAGTATTGAACTTCCCCACTTATTGTGTGGCAATCTGTCTCATTTCTTAGGTCTAGTAGTAAATGTTTTATGAATTTGGGGGCTCCAGTATTTGGTGCATATATATTTAGGGTTGTGATATTTTCCTGTTGGACTAGTCCTTTTATCATTATACAATGTCCCTCTTTGAGTTTTTTTGCTGTTGTTGATTTAAAGTCTGTTTTTGTCTGATATGAGAATAACTACTCTTGATCGCTTTTGGTGTCCATTTGCATGGAATATCTTTTTCCACCTTTACCTTTAAGTTTATATTTACCTTAAGTTTATGTGAGTTTTTGTGTGTTAGGTGAGTTTCTGGAAGACAGCAGATACTTGTGAATTTCTGTGAATTCTTATCCATTCTGCCATTCTGCATCAGTATTGAGATGTGAGGTGCTATTCTGTTCATTGTACTAGTTGTTGCCCAAATACCTTGTTTTTTGTTTTGTTTTGTTTCATTGGGTTATTGTTTTATAGGCCCTGTGGGATTTATGCTTTATGGAGGTTCTATTTTGGTATATTTTGAGACTTTGTTTCAAGATTTAGAACTCCTTTTAGCAGTTCTTCTAGTGCTAGCTTGGTAGTGGTGAATTCTCCCAGCACTTGTTTGTCTGAAAAAGACTTTATCTTTCCCTCATTTATGAAACTTAGTTTCACTGGATACAAGATTATTCGCTGATAATTGTTTTGTTTAAGGATGCTAAAGATAGGACCTTACTCCTCCTAACTTGTAGGGTTTCCGCTGAGAAATCTGCTGTTAATCTGATAATCCTTTATAGATTACCTGATGCTTTTGCCTCACAGCTCTTAAGATTCTTTCCTTTGTCTTGACTTTAGATAATCTGATTACTACGTGTCTAGGTGATGATCTTTTTGCAATGAATTACCCAGATGTTCTTTGAGCTTCTATTTGGATGCCTAACTCTCTAGTAAGTCCAGGGAAATTTTCCTCAACCATTCCCTCAAATAAGTTTTCTAGACTTTTAGATTTTTCTTCTTTGTCAGGAACACCAATTATTCTTAGGTTTGGTTATTTAACATAATTCCAAACTTCTTGGAGGCTTTGTTCATTTCTTTTGATTCTTTTCTCTTTGTCTTTGTCAGAATGGTTAATTTGAAAGACTTGTCTTGGAGCTCTGAAGTTCTTTCTTCTGCTTGTTCAATTCTATTGTTGAGACTTTCCAGTGTATTTTGCATTTCTCTAAGTGTTTCTTTATTTCCAGAAGTTGTGATTTTTTTTTTATTGGTGCTATTTATTTCTCTGGAGATTTTTCTGGTTCATATTCTCTATTATTTAAAAAAATTCTTTAAATTGGTTTTCACCTTTCTCTGATTCCTCTTTGAATAGCTGAATAATCGAACTTAGGAATTCTTTTTCTTGCAACTCAGAGATTTCTTGGTTTGGATTCATTGCTTGTGAGCTAGTCTGATCTTTTGGGATTGTTAAAAACCTTTCTTCATCATATTACCAGATTTGTTTTTCTGCTTCCTTCTCATTTGGGTAGACTATGTCAGGTGAAAGATCTGGTGTTCAAAGGCTGCTGTTTAGATTCTTTTGTCCCACTGGGTGGTCCCTTGATGTGGCACTCTCCCCCTTCCACTAGGGTTGGGGCTTCCTGAGAACCAGACTACAGTTATTGTTATTGCTTTTCTGGGTCTACCACACAGCAGAGCTACAGGGCTCTGGGCTGGTACTAAGAGTTTGGTAATGTGATTCATCTTCAGGTCTTTCAGCTGTGGATATTTGCACCTGCTCTGGTGGAGGTAGCAGGGGAGTGAAGTGGACTCTGTGAGGGTCCTTGGTTGTAGTTTTGTTTTGTGCACTGGTTTTCTCAAAGGCTGGTTGTGGTAGCAGTTGGTTGGCCTCCAGCCAGGTGGTTTTGCTTTCAAGAGGGCATCAGCGGATACAAGCTTGCCCTGAGGTCACCTGGATAAGTATTCAGGTTTCTCAGGTAATGGGCAGGGTCATAGAAATCACAAGAGATTCTATCTTTTGTCTTGGGCTACCCACAGCAAGTAGAGAAAAACCATCGAGTCGGGGCAGGGATAAGCATGCCTGAACTTCAACTTTCCTTGGGTGGGGCTTGCTGTGGCCACTATGGGAGATGGGGGAATGGTTCTCAGGCCAACGGAATTATGTTCCCAGGAGGATTATGGCTGCCTTTGGCTGTGTCATACAGGTCGCCAGGGAAGTGGGGGAAAGCCAGCAGTGATAGGCCTCACCCAGTTCCCACACAACCATACGGCTAGTCTCACTCTCGCCACCAGCAGCAAATTTATATCCAGGCAGCGGGTGAGCAGGGCTGAGATCTCACCCCAGGCTACAAGCCTCCCCACTGAGAATGCAGGCAGGGCTTTCAGGCCCCACCCTTCCCCACTTGTTTCTGTGCTCATATCTGCACTTCCTGTTTGCTGCCCTGGAAGGTTCTGCCCAGGAAGGTTCATGCTCATGAAATTATTACAAAATTCATCTAGAAGTTTCCTTCTGCCTATGGTCCTTCCTCAATTCTACTGGCAGCCCTCCCCAAGGACCCCTGTGAGACAAAGTCAGACATGGCTTCACTGGGGACTGGGAGTGCCCACAGGGCTCTTCTCACTGCTTCTTCTACCTTTATATTTCACTGGGCTCTCTAAGTTTTTTTCAGCTCTAGGTAAGGTTAAATCCTTCTCTGGTGATCTGGATTTTCCGGTCCTCTAGTAAGGCTGTGTGTTTGGAGGCAGGCCTTCCCCTTCTCACACTTTGGGTGCTCACAGTTTTATGGCTAGTTATGGAGTTTGCAGCAGCAAGCTGCTTCCTCCAAAGTGTCTGTGAATTATTTTGGTTTTCTTGGTATGTTCTTGCAGTAGTTCTTGGAGTCAAAGTTCACAATGTGAGTCTCCACACACTGTTCCATCTGTTCAAGTGGGGGCTGACAGTCCTGCCTCCTAGCTGCCATTTTTCTTCTTTCTTGGACACTTTTCTAACAGCCATCCTCTGTGATCATAAAAAATCCCTGAATATTATTCTTGATCTCAAAAGCTGTTGTTATTTTATTTTGTCCTGTTAATTAACAATGCAGCAAGAAGTGTTAATTAATATATGTAAATTTCCTTGAACTATGGTCAGCACATTCAGTGCCATATAGTGTTAGTCAACTATTAAGGCCAAAAATTAACCTCTGTCATAAGAACTAACAGGGAATCTAGTGTTGTGTTTTCAACAGGCTGTATTACTCCAGAGAACTTTGTATCACTCTTATTTGTGCTCATGTCCTGAAGCTAGGAAACCAACCCCGAGAAATTAATTTCTACCAGTGTTGCTTGGAGTACCTGTAAATGTTGATGAATTTATTTTCTTGACCTCTTCCTCCTCCCACTTCCAATCTGTTAAGGTACTTAGTCTGCCAGGAAGTGATTCTCTCCTCTAACTAAATATCCAGAACTCCAAAAGCCATAGAGTAGACCAATCTCCTGGGAGGGTTTTGTGAGCCTTGGTTCCACATATGAAACACAACTCCTGTTATCAATGGGGGCTTGCCATACCTGCTTAAATAAGATTTATTCTAATATAACACTTTAAGGCTTTGGTTAGACAATTGATTTTTTCCCTCACTTTATCTTGATTAACGACAACAACAACAAGAGCTTCTTATTGGCTCCTTGCCAAAACTACCTTGCTTTTAAAGGCAAACAGACTTAAAACTATTTGTCCCTGAATTTTGAGGGGTCCGTGAGAATATAATACTATTTAAATAATATTTCATTTTAGTGTGCGAAAGCATAGTCTAAAACAGAGGTCAGCAAACTTTTATTGTAAAGGACCAGATAATAAATGTTTTCAGTTTTTTTGTTTGTTTGTTTGTTTTTGAGATGGAGTCTCGCTCTGTCGCCAGGCTGGAGAGCAGGGGTGCAATCTCAGCTCACTGCAACCTCCTCCTCCTGGGTTCAAGCGATTCTCTTGCCTCAGCCTCCTGAGTAGCTGGGACTACAGGCATTTTGCAGGCCATGAGTGTCTGACGTAAGATTTCTGCTCAAATCTGCCATTGTAACATGAAAGCAGCCATAGACAGTATGTAAAAAGGGGGCATATCTGGATTTTGCCTGTCATGGGCTGCATTTGACGTGGAGTGAGCTGGAGTTAGCCCATGGACCATAGTTCAATGACTCTTAGTTTAAAGGCCAGGGATAGGTCAAGAAGAAAGAAAAAGGGCTCACTGTATGCCTATAATAAAATAGAATATTAAAAATAATGCTAATACACAATAAGTAAATTAAAAATATCACAAACAATCACAATTATATTCATTTTATCAGTTCATTCAGTCTCATGTAATTATTACTTGCACTGGCTCTTGAAACTATATTCTGCTTTTACAAAGTTGCTGCTTCCATAATAAAACAGAGCCCTAAAAATCCTGACTCCCTTGCTGCAATCTGTAGTTGTTTAAGTGGTATCTGCTTGGAAGTCTGTACTCATGTAAGTAATGAGTCTATTAACTAAAAGTATTGATGGGTAAAAGTACCTCACCCTTTTCGTTGAGGTTCTGAGGATGTCTGTCTGTTCAAAGACTACTTTTCAGCTTGTGGCTTGTAGCAGAACCTTCAGGGAAGTATGAGAGAAAAGCCAGAAGTTGATGATAGGACTCAATGGTGGTGGGACTTCTTTTTATTACAGTGATTGATCATACTGGAATGGAAGAGAGCAAAATCATTTGCAAAGATGCAATGGATAACCATTTTATAAGATTTGCATCGCTATGTCCCCCTGAGGGTAAGGACATATTACAGAAAGTGAGGACACACAAAACTCTTTGGGACATTCCTAAAATATAAAATCTCTGAGAAAAAAATTAAGCCAGAGAAAGCTGAGCTCTCTTCCACTGGACAACTCTCCCCATTTAGCTCTCAGGTAGCTCTCATCTTTATGTTGACCCTGATCCAGTCCTTAGCCCTTTTCTCTTATCAATTGTGTGTTTACCCAGTGAAATTTTACCCCTTGATGTAATGTCAAGTGTCTTGTACTAACAATTTGTATTTTTATACATCCCGCCCATTCCTCATAATCTGCCCTCCATACAGCTCCACTTGTAGGTGTCAGAGTCAATAAAACACAACCTGTTCGAAGCATAACGTGTAGGGACTTCCATTTCTGACTCTGATAAGGGTTAACTGTTCTGCCATAAGCAAATATAAAACAGGTCAGTACATACGAGGAAGTTAGTTTCACACACTGAAAAACAAATTGCCAAACCATATTCCTTGAGAGAAGAGAAACACATCAAGTGAACCACACAGTCACTGCAGCTTTCTGTCTGGTGCATTTTTTGAACTTTAGTGCAGGTAAGGAGGATATGGGTTTCTTATGGGTCCTTCGCTCAGGGCTAGGTGGTACATACACCGAGTGAGCCTTCATGAGGCTTAGCAGAGAGTGGCTTTTGATTGGCTAGGGGTTGTATGGTACTGTGAGACATTGGAGTTTTGGCCAGACCAGATGGAACGTTTTCAATGAATGCTTCAAACCTCATAAAGGCCACATGCTAGGAGTAGGATCATGCTCTAGAGCAGAGGTCAGAAAACTGGCCAAATCTGGATTATGGGCTTGTTTTTGTGCACCCTACAAGCCAAGAATAATTCTGCATTTTAGAAGTAGCATCATCAGGAGAAGATAGGTGAAGGAAGAGGAGAAGAGGGGAAAGGAGAGGAAGAAGGAAAATGAGACAGAGACCATATTTGACTCACAAAGATCAAAATATTTGCTACCTGGTCCTGTGCAGACAATATTTGCCAACTCCTACAATAATGTCCTGGACTAGGAATAAATGTAAAACAGAACCACCCTAGAAAAGGAATAAAACCAAGCCAGAGTAGGGGAACTTGGCAGCAACTGACTGCTTTGCAGAACAAAACTAATGTTCTTTAAAGAAGACAACATAATCCAGACTCTTCATAATGTATCACACACAACACCCAGTATAGAACAAAAAATTTCTAGACATATAAGAAATTAGCATTATGTTACTGACGATCAAGGGAACAAAACCCAGTTAATGGGAGTAGAGTTTTATATGACTCAGATGTTGTAAAGACTAAAATTTTAAGATTGCCATTGCAAATGTGTTCAGGGGTAAAAAGGAAAAAATGGACACAGTAAGTGAATAGGTGGAAAACCTCAAATGGAAAACCTCAATAGAGCAATAAGCATTATAAAAAGAAACAAATGAAAATTCTATAACTGAAAGGTGCGCTGTTAGAAATGAAGACTTTACTGGATGGGTTTGACAGTAGATTGGAGACTTCACAAGAAAAAGTACAGTGAACTTGAAATCAATAAAAATTATTCCATCTGAAGAAGAAAGAGAAAAAAATAGGAAAGATGAAAACAACGAACAGAGACTTAGTGATCATGTGAGATTATTAAGTTGTCTAACATCCACATAATTGGGATTCAAGAAAGGGAGAAGGGAGGGAATGGGCAGAAAAAATATTTGAGAAAACAATACCTGAAAATCCCCAAAATTGGGTAGAAAAAAATTAATATTTATCCAAGACACTCAGTAAATCCCAAGCAAGATAAGTACACAGAGAACGCCACTTAGAAAATCTTAAAAGATGCCAAAGAAAAAAGATCCAACGCAGGAGAACAATAATGCCTATGACAAATGCCTTCTCCTAGGAAGCAATGAGGGCCAGAAGACATAAAAGAACTTCTTTTTTTTTTTTTTTTTTTTGAGACGGAGTCTCGCTCTGTCACCCAGGCTGGAGTGCAGTGGCCGGATCTCAGCTCACTGCAAGCTCCGCCTCCCAGGTTCACGCCATTCTCCTGCCTCAGCCTCCCGAGTAGCTGGGACTACAGGCGCCCGCCACCTCGCCCGGCTAAGTTTTTTTTGTATTTTTTAGTAGAGACGGGGTTTCACCGTGTTAGCCAGGATGGTCTCGATCTCCTGACCTCGTGATCCGCCCGTCTCGGCCTCCCAAAGTGCTGGGATTACAGGCTTGAGCCACCGCGCCCGGCCAAAAGAACTTCTTAAACTCATTGAAAGAAGAAGGAAAACTGTCACAAAGACAGGTGTTTTCATGCTAATTTTATCTGGCATGAATATCCTTCAAAAATTAGAATAAAATAGATTTGCAGATCCATTTCTAAAAAGCTGAGAAGATGTGTTGTCAGCAGAGCTACACTAAGAGAAATGCTAACAGAAGTTCTTTAGCCTCCAAAGAAATGATATTAGATGAAAACTCAGACCTATGGAAAGTAAAGCAAAGCACCAGAAGTTTTAAATATATGGATAAATATAAAAAGTACTATCTGTTTTATTCTCAATTTCTTTTTTCTTTATATTTTTAAAAGTTGAGATCAATTGGAAGATGAAAAGAAATTTTATCCAGGGTCTTGTTATGTTGGTCCGGCTGGCCTTGAACTCCTGACCTCAAGCGATCCTCCTGCCTTGTCCTCCCAAAGTTCTGGGATTAAAGGAGTGAGCCACCATGCCCGACCTTACTTCTCAAGTTCTTTAACAAACATATAACACTTTGAAGCAAAAGTAATATTGCATTTTGAAATGTATAATATATGTTGAATAAAATATGACAATAATAGCTCAGGGGAGAAAAATGAAACTGTACTCTTGAAAGCACCTTGCATTTCACATGAAGTGGAATATTACTCTGTAGTGTGTGGTAAGGTAAGGGTTAATGTGCTCACTAGAGCAGCTGCTATAAAAAATAAGACATACCTAAAACCTCAATGGAAGGCACAGAATATTAAAAATGTGGTTAATTCAAAAGAAAGCAAGCAAGACGAGATGGAGGAACAAGAACAAACAAAATGGAATGGAAAGGCCACGCGCGGTGACTCATGTCTGTAATCCCAGCACTTTGGGAGGCCGAGTTGGGCGGATCACGAGGTCAGGAGATCAATACCAGCCTGGCCAACATGGTGAAACCCTGCCTCTACTAAAAATACAAAAACTAGCCATGCGTGGTGGCGCGTGCCTGTAATCCCAGCTACTTTGGAGGCTAAGGCAGGAGAATTGCTTAAATCTGGGGGGCGGTGGTTGCAGTGAGCCAAGATTGCACCACTGCACTCCAGCCTGGGTGACAGAACAAGACTCCGTCTCAGAAAAAGAGAAAAAAAAAAAAAAGACTGGAAAAACACAAAACAAATAGCAAGATAATACAATTAAACCCAGTCATATTAATAATTACTTAAAGTGAACTGACTACACTCTTCATTCAAGAGGCAGAGAACTTCTGACTGAATAAAAATGTAAGACCCATAGTGTGTTGCCCATAAATGATGAAATTTAAGTATAAATAGACATGTAAAAAAGGAGGGGAAATTATGTATCAGAAAATAGTAAGCATAAGAAAGCTGGTATGCTTATATCAATTTCACCCAAAGTAGCCTTTAAGACAAACATTATTACTACATAGAAAGAGGGACATTTCATAATGAGGAAAGGGTTAATTTACCAACAGTGCACAAACATCCTAAATACGTGTGTTTATATAAGAAGTACATGATAACAGAGCTTCAAAATGCATGAAACAAAAACTCGTGGAATTAAGGCAAGAACCAGACCAATCCACAATTACAAGAGTACATTTCAACACTCCTTTTTCGTACATTGAAACAATGGAACAAGAAGGAAAAGGGCAAGTTGGGAGGCTGCCCCTCCCTCACCTCTCTGACTGCTATGCCCCATGAACCTTCCCTTCCCAGGCTCTCTCATACATATTTGAAATGTCCTTCCTTAATCTGTTTATCAGAAGTATGTGGAATCAGATATAAAAATTGTGATGCACATGTCATGGTTTTCTTTATTCTGGGACAGTTATAACCCCTCAATTATTTAACCAAGAGGGAAAACAAGCTGGGGCACCTCGGTGCAAATTAGCTGAGAGTGCAAATCAATGGCAACCTCTCAACTTGTTTGGCATTGTGCTCCCTACGAGCAAAAATTTATTTACTCAACAGAGACACACACAGAGCCTGGCATCACTTCGTACACATTTTTTTCTCTCAGTCTCTTTTGGTTATTTGACATTGTGGCCATTGTTAGTTATGATTTTTTTCCTTGTTTAACGATGTGATTATTTGAAAACATCAGAACAATAGCGTCTGTCTTCTTTGGCAATTTCTGTCTTTGACTTTATTTTAGTGCTTTCTTCTCCTTTGTTGCTCTCCCCATTGTGTCTTCCATCACCTGGTGATGAACTCTTGGGGGAGATTTCTCAGGCGTAATCAGGGTTAGAGAAATGACTGGCCTAACCTACTAATGAATCAGCATGTGAGTGGGGAAACAGCTTACTGCATTTGCAGATAGATGGTGCACAGGCCGGGCTCAGTGGCTCCCGCCTGTAATCCCAGCACTTTGGGAGGCCGAGGTGGGCAGATCACCTGAGGTCGGGAGTTCGAGACCAGCCTGGCCAATGTGATGAAACGCCGTCTCTACTAAAAATACAAAAATTAGCCAGGCGTGAATGGTATGCGCCTGTAATCCCAGCTACTCGAGAGGCTGAGGCAGGAGAATCACTTGAACCTGGGAGGCGGAGGTTGCAGTGAGCCGAGATCGCACCCTTGCTCTCCAGCCTGGGCGACAAGAGTGAAACTCCTTCCAAAAAAAAAAAAAAAAAAAAAAAAAAGACGGTGCATGGTTTCATTAAGCCTTACTGTGCACAAGTGTATAAATTACAGAGGGCAGGACAGCTAAAGCCAATGCTGTGTTTGAATCTTGTCTTCTCACTTGACTACACTGGCATTTCAGTGTGGCACATAAGCACTGGACACATTTCTAAGCTGGTAACAGCCCCTGGGTTCTCTCTTCGTGTTTCATTTGGTCAGTATTCACTGGCAATATTTTTTCTTCTATTCCGAGGGTCACAAACTGGCTGTCACAAACTGGCTGGCTTTGAGCCGAAGCTGGTCCTCAGACATGTTTTATTCAGACAGCGCAGCTAAATTTTTTAGAAGTTGCCAAATTAAAATACCTGCAGATTTCACACATATGCACATATTTTCAGCTTTCCTTAAACAAAAAAACCCAAAACACGCAAATAAATAAATAAATAAATAAAAAATAAAGGAAGGGCAGTACTAAGACTGGGCTGCGCATGCATGCAGGCTCTTGGCGGGCCTTGTGGAGGTCTGAGTTTGCCCCTCTTTTTCTGGTTAACGTGCCCCTCCTCAACCTCTCCGACGCCTCAGAGTTCAGGGACGTGAAGAAAAATTTTGAAATCTCTCATTTAAAGATTGCATTATTTGGAACTGTGAGTCTTCCTTCCTCATCGTTACCACATATACCAGCCAGCAAACCCTTGTATTACGCTGCTGATTTTACAACTGGAAGATGGCAATCAGAAAAATAAAAAAGGGCTGTGGTTTCTCCTAATTTCCTCTAGATGGCAGTATTGTATTGTTATTTTTCCAATACTCCCCAATTCCAGCTGCTTTCCAAATGTTAATTATGTAATTTTTCAGTGGGAATAATCTTTGTTTCTAAATTTATTACAGTATTTTTTCAATAATGTCAAATTTATCAGTAAGCAGGTAGAGTCCACAAAACTGCAGTTTTAAGAGAACAGAACGACCGACTTTTTACCCCTCCTTGGAACTTCCCGAGTTGATGAGTAGAAACAGAACATATTGCAACGTATAATTGTCACGATTATGCGGGCTGTTCATTTAGCGTTTTCGTGTGCACATGCATTCAGCTGCCACATCTGCAGTGCATGCTGGAAAAATAGCCCCTTCTCTGTGCAGTTGGAAACATCGACTGTTTCTCATTTGGAGCAATTTCTTTATTTTGTTTTGTGGATAATGAATGTTACCCACAAATATGGGAAGCAAGGAAGCAGAAACACAGTTTGTATTACGAGGAGGCTCTTAGAGATATCCACATACACAAGTAGACAAATGTGAGCTGCGTGTCAGCCTCATACAAAAACAAAGCAGGTACTGCGAAAGGGAAGTTGTGTGTGTTAATGAGATTAATGGTTTCAGAACAAATCCGTTTCAGAGCAGCTAATTAAATATTTCATTTTGAGTTATTTGGTGTAATTTGCTTTGGTATTCGACAAATACTAAGTATTTAATTTTATCTTCCAGCACAACCCGTTAATATTTCACTGGTTGAATTCTTTGGTGTGGCGCTTTGAGTTTTGAAACACCTTTTGAGTCCTGGTTAATCCACTTGACAGCTGAGTGTGAACAGGGACGCTGTAGTTCTCTGTTATCAAAGCCCGGTCAATTTCATCTTGGACCCACCTAAGTAGGATTTAAGCTTTTGTGTTTTTATCACCTTGGTTCCATCCTAAAATGTTAGAGTTGGAAAAACTCCACAAGGACCTCTCCCAGCCAGGGCTCAAGTGTTACAGTCGCTGCATAAACTTGCTCAGGGATGGGAATGTTGTGGTTGGCATTGTGTCAACGTACAGATGGCCCCACTGAGGGGTAGGGCTAACCGTTGGGCCATTTTTCCCCATGGTGAGCCCAGCTGAGCTCAGTGGTGGGAAATGCAGTCAGGCAGGGGAACAGGGCTGTTTATGCAGAGGTCTGTAGGAAAGTCTGAGGAGCTGATGTCCTTCTCAGCACAGCCCTCCAGGCAGGTGCTATGATTTCCTCAGAAATGGTACATGAGACGAAACCTCTCTGCCTTCTTGGATTCATCGAAACGACTTAACCCAGGTGCAAAGTCTGCCATGACTTGGCCCTTCTATTATGAGAAAGACATCCTTACTTCTGCTGAACCCTGACTCCTCGTGGGTAAGTGCACATGATAGCAATAATTTAAGTGTACTCTGAGAAGGACTCTGCATGGCAGATGCACCTGAATGTGTGTTCTGAGTTAGGGAATCCAGGAGTGGCGAACTCGGAGATTTGTTCCATGTCTATCAGGAACATCTGAGTCGCTGGCCCATCCCATGGAACATGGGGATCCAGGCCCTGAGTTTCAGGTTGAATGAGGATTGCCAGGTGGCGGTTGTTCGGGGGAAGGGGGGAAGGTGTTAAGTGGAAATGCTACATAAACTGCGTGCTTTTTGCAAGGAGCTGTGGTTTTCCTGCCTAGCTGCCACCACTTTACTGTAGGGAAGGCAGATTTCTTGTTCACTCCACGACCACTGGACCTTCTCCCCTATATGTAAGCCTCGAATAAAATCCCATGGGCCCTGCGGTGGCTCACGCCTGTAATCCTAACACTTTGGGAGGCCGAGGCAGGCAGATAACTTGAGGTCAGGAGTTTGAGACCAGCCCGGCCAACATGGTAAAACCCCGTCTCCACAAAAATACAAAAATTAGCCGGGCATGGTGGCGCACGCTTGTAATCCCAGCTACTTGGGAGGCTGTGATAGGAGAATTGCTTGAACTCAGGAGGCAGAGGCTGCAGTGAGCCGAGAGGGCACCACTGCACTCCAGCCTGGGCAACAGAGGGAGACTCTGTCTCAAAACCTCCCCCCCAAATCTCATGTTTCGTTTGCTGGCGCTGGGTC
The DNA here is from genome assembly GCF_008728515.1 of Papio anubis. Lineage (NCBI taxonomy): Eukaryota > Metazoa > Chordata > Mammalia > Primates > Cercopithecidae > Papio > Papio anubis. Next base: position 159,717,253 of record NC_044978.1, on the reverse strand, counting down.
TCCTCTCCAGCCTCTTGAACCTGGTACTGTCCCCACTGGAGTGAATAGGGGTTCAGGGCGACACTCCTCTCTACCTGTAAGTTAAATGCCCCGAATCTTAGACAGTTTTCTCCATTGTTCCACTATGGCCATCCCCCTCTTCTCACAGCCTACTTGGACTCTGGCCTGTGGTTCCAGTTGGGCAACACTCATATTAGATGCCTAGAAAAATGTCCTAAGTAACCTTTGCTCTCGGTCATGTCCCCTGTTAGCAAGAGCAGCAGCCCAGTCTGCCAACATGGAGAAGCAGCCCAATCTCGTCACAGGCTCCTCCCTCATCCCTGACCAGGGATCATGCCGACCCATCCGCATTGTTCCTGGTCCTTCCAGACGCCCTTCTCACCTCCTCTCCGCCACCCTCCCCCTTGTGCGTCCTTCAGGACCCGTGCCGAATCTGTGTGTCTCTCACCAAGCCTTCCTGGACACACCTCTGTCTCTGTGACAGAATTTCTCCTTCCGCTCAGTGCCTCCAGCGCCCAGCCCCACCCCGTTAGTGACCATTCCAAAGATTCCATCGACAGGCATGCGGCCTGGTGATCTTTTTGTCCAGGTTTTCATAGGCCTCAACTCCAGGTAAATGGATTCTAAATTCAAGCCAATAACTATCCACATTCTTCTCTCTCTCTCTCTTTTTTTTTTTTTTGAGACACAGTCTCACTTTGTTGCCAGGCTGGAATGCAGTGGTGGGATCTCTCGCTCACTGCAACCTCCGGCTTCTTGTCTAAGTGATTCTCCTGCCTCAGCCTCCCGAGTAGCTGGGACGACAGGTGTGCGCCACCATGCCTGGCTAATTTTTGTATTTTTAGTAGAGATGGGGTTTCACCATGTTGGCTAGGCTGGTGGAACATTTAAAATTCTGACGACATTTCTAGTTACAAGAAAAATTTGAAGACAAGTCACCTTTTATACATAGCATGTATTTTCAACATTATAGCCTTTGGCTAATGAGAACTTATTATGGGAAGCACCAGATCTTTATTTCCACCTGGGGACAATCTCCTCTCACCTCAGGTCTGGAGGCCCCATGTGAAATCCAGCTCTCTTGTCAAAATGCTCACTGTGTAATCGGCAGAATTTGCAAAAGTTGAATGGCTGGAGGGAGCAGGAAGGGAAGAACTGGGCTGAGAAGTAGGTCAGTGGAGAGACGTCCTGAGTTTAGACTTACGTAGGCGTTTTCTGAGAAGATAAAAGAGGCCGTTCAGTAGAGGGAATACTATACATAAGAAGTGGAATTTGAAACAGCTGTCTAGGTACGCCCTTTGCTTTTAGGCTCAGCTACATTCCTGCCTTCTTCAGAGCGCTTTCCCAGATCATCTCAGGTCACAGTGACTTTCACTGTTGTTACCTGTCTCGTTCTTTTATTTTGAGACAGAGGCGCTCCGTCACCCAGGCTGGAGTGCAGTGGCTCGATCTTGGCTCACTGCAACCTCTGCCTCCCAGGTTCACACAATTCTCCTGTCTCAGTCTCCCAAGTAGCTGGGATTACAAATGTGCACCACCATGGCCGGCTACTTTTGTATTTTTAGTAGAGACCAGGTTTCACCATGTTGGTCAGGCTGGTCTTGAACTCCTGACCTCAAGTGATCCTCTCGCCTTGCCTCTCAAAGTGCTGGGATTACAAACTGAGCCACCGCGCCCAGTGCACCTGTCTCATTCTTACTGTGTGAGACAGGACAGGAGACAGCACAGCTGTGGAGACCAGTTGCCTCCTCCATATCTGGCCCAGGCCCTGGGACTGTGCTCAAGCACTGCTCAGAGCCTGAGATCCTGAGGTCCCGTGGGGAGAACCAGGATGAGTGCAATAAACATTTCCAGGTTGCCAGCTTCTTACAGATTCTGCAGCACAGGAAAACATGTCTCTTCCGAAAACGTAAAAGTTGAAAAAAAAGTGCTTAAGTTTCTCTTGGTAGAAAACAAAGGGGAGTTTGCTTAAATATTATTTTGCCTTTTTGGCATGTAAAGTGTCATTGTTCTGCAGAATGGGGTTTTTAATATTTGATAAGATGTTGAGAACACCGCATGGCATCAACTCCGAATTGCTGGGCTCGGTTCAAAGGCTTGTATAAATATTTCTAAAGGAGAGCCATATTAAAGAGTCCGGTTTCCCTGTTTTGTGCTTTAACTTTATTTACACATAAATCTTGAGAAGAATTCTTCTTTTCAACTTCACATTCGTCCCGACTCGAATGCTGGCTTTTTTTATGGACGAGAAATCTGGCTGATTTGTATTCCTCCAGTATCTACAACAATAAAACCCCTCTCATTACTGAATAAAATTTAAAAACCATCTCCCAGTTGTTCTGTTGGTTTGGATGAAATCTATTACGTTTGGCCCCACTACACTGTGATAAGTGACAGCAAGGGGGGCTTGGGGATCCTAGGGGATTTTGACACCCCGAATGCTAAGTACAGCTGCAACGATATAAGGATCTCCTATTATTATGGAAAATGTGGAGGTCCCGGAACTGAGGCTGGCACACACCCTTAACGTGACCAGGCTTGCGTTAGCTTAGATCAGTCATACCATGCCTTCAATGCCAAAGGTCAGAGAGGTCCAAATTTGCAGAGACAAAGCGTATTTCTTCATTTATGAACATCTCTTTAAAGAAAATGTTTCTGATCTGTGCACATGTGCGTGTATCAGAAAGCATGAATTCTGTGTGTGTGTGTGTGGCCCACTCATCTTACCAACAGGGATACCCTTATTGTGGTTCACACTGCTAAGCGTGTGTATTACACGTGTGAGTATATCTGTAATTTGTGTGTCTCTGTCTCCCTGGTTATATATAAGTTCAGCTCTGTGAATGACCAGCCGCTGATTCGCGCTTTTTCTGCTGCTCTCTTTAGAACTGGAAGGTGGTCACCTCTCCCTCGCCACTGAAAGGTGGTCACCTTCCTCCAACTGGAAGGTTGCCTTCTGGTGACCTTGTGGCTTGTCTTGCTATCTCACCATTTTTCCTGATTCCTGTTAGGTCAGGGAACATGTTAAGCTAGGGATGACTTAAGAGTTCGAACATGTTTTCTATCCCCGGAGCCATTACTGTTCTTAATTAAGCCCTAAGACATTGCGAGGGTGGGGGCAATTAACAATCATCTGTTTTGATTGCCCCAAGTGTATTTGGCTCAAAATAAAATGCAGGTGAAGGTACATTGCTTCAACTAAGTGCATGGAATTATAGCAATACTGTTGTGCTGAGCGGGGCTCAGAGTGGGAAGATATTTGAAGATTTGCTTCTGGTTTTTCTCCAGCCAGTTACAGGGAGCGGCTGGTGGATAATTTAGGTGCTGGCTAGTCCTTCTGTGATACTTTTCTGGCTTTAGGCACCTGGTTGGTGACTTAGACCAGGAACTCCCCTGCTGAAGATGCAAAAACATTCTTCATGGTGTAAGAAGTGGGGTCAAGCCGGGCGCGGTGGCTCAAGCCTGTAATCCCAGCACTTTGGGAGGCCGAGATGGGCGGATCACGAGGTCAGGAGATCGAGACCATCCTGGCTAACACGGTGAAACCCCGTCTCTACTAAAAAAAATACAAAAAACTAGCTGGGCGAGGTGGCGGGCGCCTGTAGTCCCAGCTACTCGGGAGGCTGAGGCAGGAGAATAGCGTAAATCCAGGAGGTGGAGCTTGCAGTGAGCTGAGATCCGGCCACTGCACTCCAGCCTGGGCGACAGAGCGAGACTCCGTCTCAAAAAAAAAAAAAAAAAAAAAAAAAGTGGGGTCAAAAAAGATGTTAAATTTTTTACTCCCTTATCGTTTTCCCCAAATAGTCTTATTTGCTCATAAGGGAAAGATATTTTTCAACTTGGTTCATGAAACGGGTGGTCTTTGAAAAATTAGACTAGGAGGTAAGTGAAGTCTTATATTGGGTCACTTGATTTTTAACAAGTCATGAACACACTAAATTCTGGAAGAATTCTTGAAAGAGAACATCGGTGGAGAGCTGGCATTTCTCTTTGCTTCTTACAGGATCTCCTTTTTAATGCTTCATTTCCAAATGGGTCAGAAAAAAAATGGAGTTGTCTCCAAACGGTGTATGTGTTAATTCATTATCCACTAGTTGCTGTTTCTCAGGTGTCTGCCACACTTTGCACTCTATGTGGTACATATTTTAGTAACTTACATATAACTGATGTTGGCAGTCACCTGGGGATCCAGCCAAAGCCAGCAAATCCTTCAGCAGTGTCACATGTTCATCCTCTTGTGGGTTCTTTGGTTCCACATTTATATCCCCTTTTGGTAGCAATTTGTTTTACCATCATCCATCACTTACCTTTGTCCCTTAGAACACTGAGTAAATTTCTTATGTGGCCAATGTCCGGAAGATTTTCTTCTAAAATAGGGTTGTGTATGATTTGATGAATGCTTTGTAAATATTCAAAATTATAGGATTGGGTTATAAACAAATGACTGGTTCTAACTCCCTGGTGAATGTACATATGCAAATCAGCTATGATTCCCGCTCTGCTCCCCACTCCAAGGCTGTGCTTTTATTTCTATCTCTGTTACCTTATAGTCAATATAGATTCTTCTTCCCTTTAAATTATTCATCGTCAATGTAAAGGACCAGTTGTCACTAACTTTTATACAAAGCAGCCTCTAACCTAAGTCAAATATAGCTGGATGAGCAACCTGTGGTGGGAACACAGAGGAAGAAGTTGGAAGGGGGATAAAAAAGAATTAGCACTTACTGGCCACCAACTCTGTGCCAAGTGCTTTATGTAGGTGATTTCATTTTTTATTCACAATGCTATCAGATGCAAGCGGTGAAACTCAGAAGTTAAGTCTTTTACCCAGGGCCATGCGGTGGCAGAGACAAGATTCAAACCAGTAAAATATAGCTTTGGAATATGATCAAGAGGATTTAGCAGGTGAAGGCAGATGGGAGGGACAAGGATGGGCTGAAAGATGATAAATTTCAGCCAGTAATGAGCCATTAGTTAAAACACGTGTAAGGACATACTTCCGCCTGTCACACACAGACATGCAAGATTAATCTCAGGACCCAGGAACAAAAAAAGCAGTGTTGTGGTTCACAGTGAGAGAAAGTATGAAAGGATGCTGGTGTAGTCCCGTGGGAAGCTCACGATGTGAGCCAACAGCTGCTAGTTGCAGGCCAGTCCTCAGGCACAATGACACACTTGTCCCCTGGCCCTCTAGTGTCCCGTCTGCCTGAGATCCCCTCTTACAACACATCACGATCTGGACGCACGGGGGACTCTACTCTTCTAACTCCTACTCTACCATCATTGTCTTCTTCCTTTGAGACCCGGGGCATTTGGGTCTACCAGGAGGCCTGAATTAGATTGCTTCCTAGACAGTTCTGATTTACACCCTAAGCTTCTGGGAGTGGGACTCATAAGGTACCCAGGCAGAGCCTGGCACTGGGCCTGGCACAGAGGCCTGAAGAGAGAGAGAAAAGGAATTCGTTGAATGTTTCATTCCAGGCCGCAGGTTTTGGATCCATCCTCCAAGAGCCCTAGAGCCAGGTCTTCAGCAAAGCTGTGCTCAATAAACATTTGATGAAAGAGGGAATGAATGAAGGACAGAGGCAGTTCCCTCAGTCTGCACAACCTAAACCGCCTCGAATCAAAAGAGTGTTTCTCCAAGTACTAAACGTTACAGAATTTTCTTCCCTCGAGTTGACCCTGGAAGTGACCATGTGCAAGAAGTGCTCCTTACCGGCTCCTAGATTTTTGTGTCCTCTGAGGTGCCTGTTCTCATTCACCAGGGGTAGCTGCAGCTTTGTGCAGCTCAGAGGGCTGGCCCTGGCTCTCATTACCTGGCCATGGGGATATTTGCCTCACAGCGTCTAAGTTTTCGATGGGCTTTGTAGCTATTTCGATGTGGCAGGTTCTCCCTTCCCTTTACAAAAATAAACCCACTAATGTTGTTTTGGTTTGTATATGTGGAAAAACACATATTTAGGGAAGAACTCCTTTCGGAAACAGATGGGAAACGGTGGTTGAAAGTGATGGCGAAGGCTCCTCCGTGGTCGGGGGTTTCCTGAGAACTTGTTCAGCTGCTAAAGGAAGTGGACCCCGGGAGAGCTGCGCGCTGGGGTAAGTGCATTCTGTAGAGAAAAGCCAGTCTGCGTGTATCTCCTAACTGGATGGTGCTGTGAAAATACACGGCCCTGGTGGAGAAAACACATGCTTCCCTCCTCCTTTCTCAGTCCCGCTTTCGCACGCGGTGGACAGCGGCATCCTGTGTCAGCTTGAGGAACGCACATTCTCCCCGAGTAAGTGATGTCTCTGTGAACAGAATGCAAGATACGTGCAATTAGAATCAGCTCTTCTTGGACATCCGAACGCTAGATTTTCAGATCAACACTAAACCCAAAAGCGGAATGGTAAAAATGAAGCCCCCACTCCTCCCCACCCCCGCACCCCCCACTCCCCCGCCATGAAATGAAACAGCGAAATCCTCATGGTTGATTCAGTAAACACAGACTTTGCTGAAATGGCCGGAGCCCAGCTCGGAGGAGTTCCGCTGCCACTGTGAGAGAGGCGCCCAAAATGATGAGTGAGATCTAGGCAGCTGGGAGGATGTCCAGTGAGTTTGACAACACAGTGACCTTGGACAGACGCTTAATGTCATTTTGTTTCCCTTTGCCCACTTCACACATCTGTTAAAGATGCATCATAACCCATCCTCATCTCATGTGGGGGCTGAGGATTAATTAATAAGTGATTCTAAATTACTTGGCACTCCTCGGAGGAAACGCATTCCATAAGTGCAAAGAATTGTTATTATGGAGCAATTCAGCTGGCTCGGAAGCAATAATGACTTCGGGGAGGCTGTTGAGCACATGCTGTGGTCTTTCCAGGCTGGAAACCAAAGGTTAAGGTCCTATAGGGCACTTTATTTCCCCACTCTGCCCTGCTATGAAACAAGGCATTCTCCCCACACAACCTCTACCCCACTGATGACGTTCCACCCCCTCAGTGATGAAAATAGATCTCTTCCTTAATTCAGACTGGAAACTCACAATGCGGCTGAGTGGTATTTCGCAGAGATGATTCCCAGAGCAACTGGCCCCCAAGATGCCCCAAACCAAAAGGGCTTTGTGGCTACCTAAGTTGTGGGGACTCTACACATTACGCCTTCTTCTTGGAGGCTGATCATTTATTTCCATATGTAAAAGTCCTGCAAGGGGCTTGAAAAACATGTTGAACTTTATTTACCTTAGTCTTTCCCAAAATGTTTGCAAAAGTCGCCATGATTCCACTCAGTGAATGCCACCCCATTGGAATGTGGGTCTGTGGCTTCTCTCTTCAGGGAGTGGAGTCTGTTTCTCTGTCCTCTGAAGTGGGGTGGGCCTTGTGACTCACTTTGTGCAGTAGAATATGACAAAAACGACATGATAGCAATTCTAAGCCTGGCCCTCAAAAGATTTGGCAGCTTCTGTTCACACCCTTGGAACTCTGCCAGCTTCTATGGGAACAAGCCTGGGTAATCTTCTGGAAGATGAGAGAAATGTGGCCCAGTATCCCCACTGTCCCGGCCAACAGACGTGCACCCTGAGAAATGTAGCCACCTGACTTATGGAAGCCGATCACAGGCACACAAGAGGGACCAGCTGAGCACAGCCCAAGTTGCTGACCCTGAGAACTGTGAGCCAAGTAAACAGTTGTTGCTTTAGGCACTGATTTTTTAGTGGTTTCGTATGCAGCCATAGATTAATGATACAATGGTGGCAGCCATTTAAAAAATTCCCTTTAACACTCCCAGACCTATCCATTGGGATAATAAATTGGTGATGCATATACTATTTATTAATACCATTGGCTATGGTCAACTCAATACCATTACTGCCTCTTTGTCCACTCTCTTCTGCATTACAAGGAAGAATCAGGGACTACTTACATTCCCCCCAGTTCTTTTCCCTACATGGTTTTGGGTTATATTCAGCCAATCAGAGGCACTGGAATGAGGTCTGGAAAGTGGAAGAAAGGGTGAAGCTATCATCCTTCAGGGTTACTGTCAGGAGAAGTGTGGGATCGGCATGGGGTTTGCAGCAGCTTCTGGGTGAGCCTCCAGGAATCACTCACCAAATAATACCTGAAAGTGATCGCAAAGGCTCCTCTATACCCAGTAGCTTTCCCTGAGAATTTGTTCAGCTGCTAAGGGAAGGAGAGCTGAGTGCTGGTGTAAGCGCATTCTGTTTAGAACAGCAAATCTGCATTTATCTCCTAATTGGATGTTGCCATGAAAATACACTGCCCTGGTGGTGACAACACCAGGGACTGCCTGCTGCTTCTCCACGGCTCTGGCACTTCATGGGTTCAGGAACTGAAGCTGTGGCTTCACTGGCCTCTGCTTCCCCAGGCCTTCCAAGGGGTGTGAAAGCCTCTGGTAGGAAAGACTTCCAATTAAATCAGAAATTAGAATGCCATGACTGTTATAATACAGGACCTTCTGGGGTCTAGCAGGCCTCTGTGATTGATGGCCCTGCAGAACAAGTTGGGGGCTCAGCCTTGCTACTTTTTAGCTCAGTGACCTATGGAAATTCCCAGATCTCTTGCATCATTTTTAACACATGGTTTTCCTCATGTGCAAAATGGGGATGGCAATTCTTTCCCCACAGTGGTTGTCATGAGGAATAGATGAGGTCCATGTCTGCAGTGTTTGTAACACATCCTTATTCTCCAAATGGCAGGCAGTTGTCTATTAGCTCAGGCACGTCTGCATTTTCAGTGAATGGGGGTCTAAGTGATTGAGTTGTGCTCTTTCAGGTGGCCCCACTTCGCTCTCTTCACTTTCCTATCAAATATGACACATTAGCACATCTCAGGAAATATTAGTAACCTTCTGAAAGACTCTCATTTCTGATCTCTGCATCTCATGTATGACTTGCTCCTGCTGCAAAGATTGTTTTCTAATAAGCAAAAACATTTTACTCAGGTGAATTTGAACACAATCGCTGTCGTATTTCTCAGGGAGCTGCCTTTGAAATCAACAAGCAAATCAAAATGTTTCATTCCCCTGCAAAGATCCCAATAGGATTGCATGAGAACTCAAAGGCAAGAAGGGCAGGATGGGACAGGAGTGAGCAAAACAATCATCTGTTTTCCCTTGTACAGTCGTCGCTGTTTCCGCGTTGGGAAAGTCCCATGGGGAATCAAGACAGTATTTAAAATGAAAAATCAGAAAACTTTATGTAGTGTCTTGATATTCTTCTCAGTTTGCTATTTACTTACTTGGGAGAGGTGTGGGGTGCTGGACTTCTTGATCTTTCTTTTCTGGCAGGAAACCTCTACTGCAACCCAGAGGAAACCAATCTTTTCAGAGATGTTGATGTGTGGTCCAAATCCACAGGCTGAAAGCATGACATTTATTTGATCTTAATGCATATTAATTTTTCCTATACATAATATAGTCATATTTATTTTAATATGGAAACAGTATTTCCCCCTTCATCTTCATATATTACTGATGTTCCAAGAAGATGTATGTATCAGGTTTATTCCTTGTGTGGTAATACTGTAAAGAGAATAGACTCAGGACTCAGATAGATGTGGGTTGGAAATCTGGCTTCATTATTTTATAGCATGTGACCTGGGGAAAAGAAATTAATTTATCTGAGCCTGTTTTCTCATCTGAAAAAAAAAAAACCCAACAAGATAACAATATTTCTCTGGCGCGGGTGTTGTGAGGATGAGAATTACTTGAGATAATGTATGTAAAGTGCCTAACAAAGTAACTGGTAACATGCACATAGGAATTAGCAGCTATTACTTTTATGCTAACTTAGAAGGAGGAAAGTGAAGACGTATTTTTAATCTTCTTGATTACTCTAGTCTTAATCATGGCTGAGATCTTAAAATTGGACATTATGAAACTTTTACAATTCCAGGGTCCTTGTTGTGGGATTGAGCAAGTACCCTGGAAGACAGAAGAAAATATATATATTTGTAAAGAATGGACTCTATTTGAACAGTGGCTTTGATTTTCTTCAGTTAATTCTTTCCAGTGATCTGATTTTGAAAGACTGGCTTGCTAATATTTTTATGTGGATCTAAATGTTTACTCAAATAGTCATGTGCTTAGAACTGTGGAGGATTTATGGTGCATTGCTATGGCTACCTGTATTCATTTATTTCATCTTATCAGCTTGATTTCTTTGTCTGAGCAGATAGATTTTAGACATCCAAAATGCTTTTTCAAGTAAATACCATAGGATAAAATTAGAAGATAATAACCAAGGCTCTTCTTGCTGGCTTTTTTTTTTTTTTTTTTTTTTTTTTGGCCCCCAAACTATTCATTGCTTCTATGGGAAGAGTGAGATGAAGGGAGCATTAAGATGTCACCAAATGGGCTGTGTGCAGTGGTTCATGCCTGTAATCTCAACATTTTGGGAGGCTGAGGCTGGCCAATTGCTTGAGCTCATGAGTTCGAGACCAACCTGGGCAACATCATGAAGTCCTATCTCTCTCTATAAAAAAAAAAAAAAAAATTAGCCAGCATGGTGGTGCTCGCCTGTAGTCCCAGCTACTTGGGAGGCTGAGGTGAGAGGATGGTTTGAGCCTGGGAGGTAGAGGCTGCAGCGATCCGACATCATGCCATAGGACTCCAGCTAGGGTGATAGAGCCACACTTTGACTTAAAAAAAAAAAGAAAGAAAAAGAAAAAAAAAAAAAGATGCCCCGAAATGGTTTGCAAACAGGTTTCTGAATGGAGTTTTTAGAGATCGTGGTAGACACAATTGTCTTGACAGCCCAGGGTTTTTTGGAAAAGGTGTTTTGAGGCCAGAGTTGGTCATGAGCCTAAGAGTGCTGGGATGTGGTGGTTTTAAGACCATGTCCACACATTCTTTGATATGCCTTCCTTTTAGAAGTGGAGCTCGATTCCCCTTCCTTTGAGTATGGACTGGACTTTCGACTTTCTTCTAACAAATAGAACATGGCAGAAGTGACAGGATGTCACATCAAGAGTAGAGTATTTAAAGACTGTGGCTCTCATCTTGGGAGCTGTCTCTCTGTCTCGGGGAAGCCAGCTGCTGTGTCACGAGGCAGCCCTGTGGAGAGAAGATGTGAGTGAGTTTGGAAGCAGACCTTTTGAGACTTGCTAGTAGTCCTGAAAGCAGATGCTCACCCAATGGAGTCTTGAGATGATGGTGTCAGGGCCAAAAACAGATTGATGCACTCTCATGAGAGACAATGAGCCCCAGAGGCCTCCAGCCAAGTCATGCAAAATTCCTCACCCAGAGAAACCATGAGATCATTAGCATTTGTTTTTCTGAGCTGCTACGTTTTGGGGTAAATGTATTATATGCCGATAGATAACTAATACAAGTGCCCAATGCACAGTGATGTAAAGCCAGTTTTCTTGTCCAAAGTGTTGAGAAAGACCTGATGACTTGTTGGTGATAGACGACAGGCAGAGAGAATGTCACTCGGGTTAAGGCAATGATGGTTCCTCATCTTGGGACATAGGCAAATGTCCCTAGAGTTGATGGAAAACTCTGGTAAGTCTGTAGGATTCTGCAAAGTAAAAAAACTTAAGTCTTGCTTCTCAAGGAAGCAGAAGGCTTCCTAAAGAAAAGAGCTATTTCATTGAAATGATAGTAGGTAAAATAACAGTCAGTGTATCTAAGTCACAGGCTGGCAAACTTATTCTATAAAGAGACAGATGATATGTATTTTACGCTTGTGGGCTATATAGTCTCAGTTGCAACTCTAGTTGTAGGGACTAGTTGTAGTCCATGGCTGCCCAAGAACAAAATGTAAATGAAGGGGCGTGACTGTGTTCTAGTAAAACTTTATTTATAAATGTAGGGAGTGGGCCAGATTTGGCTCCTGGGCAATCGTTTGCCAACCGCTGGTCCAGGATAGGAAGACTTAAGTCAAACCCCTGAATCTCTAACAGACCCAAGGGAAGCGAGAAGAAGCTGAGACAAACTGCTGGATCTGGCCTCTCAGTGAGCGAGAAAAGGATGCAGAGGACCTGGGCGGACTGGAGCACAGACCAGGATGTGAGCATTTCACCACATCTGCGGTGGCAGGGGGACTGATGACTATAGGCTAACTGGAATTGTAGATCTCAACATAAATCAGCATGGATAAATGTGGGAGGCCAGGGATTTCATCTCAGATTTTAATCTCTCCCTTGGGAACAATTTATATAACTTTGGTAATTCTGCATCCAAGTAAATGCTCTTATATTTGCATTTATAAGTGGCATTTTACAATACGAAGATGAACAGTGAAATTCATGTAAATAGCAAAAGAGAGAGTATCCTGAATTGACCGAACTCAAATCTCCACATCACTGAGTTTCTTTGAGTTTTCAACTTTTTTTCCCTCTATCATTAAATGGTAAATGGAGTCTCAAGAACTTAGTATCAGTCATGGAGAAATAAAAAAAATGTGAATTTTTGCACACCTGAACATTGTGATTATTTAACAGTTGTTTTCTATATGAATGTAAAGTTATTAAGAGGTAAAATCAGAAAGATCCAGACTTAGGAGGTGGAGAAGAGCAAAGTTTACAGCACCTGAGTAGAAACAGCAATTCCTAGAGTTGTGTGTGTGTGTGTTTTTTTTTGTTTTTTTGTTTTTTTGTTTTTTTTTTTTTTTTTTTTAGGTGGAGTCTCACTCTGTTGCCCAGGCTGCAGTGCAGTGGTATGATCTCGGCTCACTGCAACCTCCGCCTCCCAGGTTTAAGCGATTCTCCTGTCTCAGCCTCCTGAGTAGCTGGGATTACAAGTGCCTGCCAGTATGCCTGGCTAATTTTTGTACTTTTAGTAGTAGAGACTGGGTTTTACTATCTTGGCCAGGCTGGTCTCGAACTCCTGACCTCAGGTGATCTGCCTACCTCGGCCTCCCAAATTGCTGGGATTACTAGCATGAGCCACTGCACCCGACCCTCCTACAGTTCTTGACTACATAATTTGAAGGGCCCAGTGCAAATGGAATGCAGGTCCCCCTTTTCAAAAGCTGGGGCAAGTGTGCTGTTAAAAGTAGTGAAATAGAAAAAGCTTTTTCCTGTCTTCCTTGGTCTCTTTTTGAACTTGTCACAGGGTTTCATATTTGCTCTTTAATGTTGTTCTAAGGAAAGAAAAATTAAAAGTTGCATTATTCACATGAATTTGACTGTTCATCTTTATATTGTACCATGCCACTTTTAAATGCAAACATAATAGCATTTAGCTTGAATGTAGAATCACTTAAATTATATAACTCGTTCATAGCTTGTAAATGCATATATATTTTGTTCTCAACAGTACAGTAGAAATGCTGCACAAAACTAACTCAATTTTTAAATTTTTTTAATTTTTACTTTTTACTTTTTTTTTTTTTTTTTACTTTTTTTGAGATAGGGTCTTGCTTGGTTGCCCAGGCTGGAGAGCAGCAGTGGGATCAGGGCTCACTGCAGCCTTGACCCTCTGGGCTCCAGTGATCCTCCTGCCTCAGCCTCCTGAATAGCTGTGACCACAGGCACATGCCATCATGCCCGTCTAGTTTTTTGATTTTTTGTAGAGACAGAGTCTCGCTGTGTTGCCCAGGTTGGTCTCGAACTCCTAGGCTCCAGTGATCCACCCACCTCGGCCTCCCATAGTACTAGGATTACAGGTGTGAGCCACCGCACCTGGCTATTTCACTGTTTGATATGCACACATTCGACCGACACTCTCCACCTTTTGCTTACTGATGCCTACGGAAGGACAGAAAGGAAAAGGATTTATGGGCTGCATGTCTTTCTCTTTCCTTCTGTGTCATCATTTTCTGCACTAGTGGTTGCCTAACAGGGAAGTAATGTGAGGAAGAAAAAATAGTGTGTTCTGCATCTGTTTGCTGGGGCTGCCATAACAAAGTATCAGCTGGGTGGCTTATACAACCAAACTTTACTGTCTAACAATCTGGAAGCTAGAAATCTGAGATCAAGGTGTTCACGAGATCTTGCTCCCTCTGAAGGGGATAGGGAAGGATCTTCCAGGTCTCTCTCCTAGCTCCTGGCAGTTGGTTGGTTTGTGGCAGCATAACTCTAATCTTCACACACCATTCTCCCAGTCCATGTGCTGGGCTCACACTGCCCCTTTTCCTAAAGCCACCAGCCATATTGCATTAGGGCCTCCTATCCTGGTATGAGCTCATCCTGATTTAATTGATCCTAATTACCATCTGCAAAAACCCTGTTTCCAAAGAAGGTTTCATTCAGAGGTGCTCAAGGTTAGGGCTTTAACATATGAATTCTGGGGGAGCAAGGGACGCAATTTAACCCATGGCAAGCTCCTTGGTTGTTTGGGTGTCATAAAACACTATTGCTTTCCTTCTGTTCTTGAAGCAAGTTGTGGTTTGAACAGAAAGCATGACTTCTCAGGGCTGTCAGTGTCTCCCATATTCATAGACCTGAGTTTTGCTGGTGTCCCACATACCTTGGATGCACTGGAATTCTGTGCTCACAGGGAACCATGAACACTGTATGCAAATGTGCTATCAAGGAACAGAGGCAGATATGCATATTTCATGTGTTTCCTGGGCTCATGTGCATGCTCTACTGTCTCTTCAGACTTAACTTATAAAACCCAAATTCTGGCCAGGCACGGTGGCTCACACCTGTAATCCCAGCACTTTGGGAGGCCGAGACGGGTGGATCTCCTGAGGTCAGGAGTTCGAGACCAGCCTGGCCAACATAGTGAAACCCCATCTCAACTAAAAATACAAAAATTAGCTAGGTGTGGTGGCGGGCACCTGTGGCAGGAGAATCGCTTGAACCCGGGAGGTGGAGGTTGCAGTGAGCCAACACTGTGCTATTGCACTCCAGCCTGGGCGACAAGAGCGAAACTCTGTCTCAAAAAAAAAGCAAAAAACAAAACAAAAAAACCAAAAACAAACAAAAAACCCCCAAAAACAAACAAACAAAAAAAATAAGTTCAAAGATAAAATCACTAAGATTATAAGATAGCAACAATTGGGTATTAAACCAAGTATGGGGATCTTCTGAGCCCGGAGCCCTGTGCAACTTGCCTGGATGACTGTATGGCAGATACACCTGAAAGCAATAACTCAAGCATACCCTGAGAATGACCCTATGGTCTTGGAAGAATGTGGGTTCAGAGCTCTGAGCTAAGGAATCCAGGAGTGACCGACCCAGGAACTCACTCCTTATTTATAAGGCCATCTGAACTCCTAAGGCCCATCCCTTGGAACACATGCTGGACAGGGGATTGAGGCCCTTTGTTTGGGGTTAAATAGAAGTTGCCAGGTGGAGGTTCCTAAGTGAAAATGCCATATAACTTGCATGCTTTTTACAAACAGGAGCGGTTTTCCTGTCCAGCTTGCTGGTCCTGGACTGCACTGTTTATACCCTATGTCTCGTTTGCCAGCTCCAGGTCTCTTCCTTGGCCTCTTGGACATGGTGCCATCCCTGCTGGAATCAACAGGGGCCTGGCATGACAGTTGCACATACACAAAGCCAGCTCTGTCAAGAACTGGGCCTCAGATCTCTGACCTGAGCTTCATGTCCTGTTCTACAGTACCCTAGAAATGTGTTGGTGATCAGATCCAACCATTGAAGATCTGGAATTCAGGGAGGGTAAGTGCCCATCCAGAGAGCCCAAAGATAACAGGCAGGACTGGAACCCAGGTTTCCAGATCCCTGGTCCACTGCTTACTGTACCATATCACCTTGCCATCTACTTAGGCAGCAATCCCATTTGCTAAGAGTTAGCCTAGCATGAATGCCCCACTGCATGGAGAATCTTTGAGGGTTCAGTTATACACTAGAAGCTGCAGGACACTCATATGTGTGTATACTGGGGGACAGACCTGCTTTATTTTCTAACATGGAAATTGAAGCAAGTGGTGTAATGGCTGCTGTTTCCCTTCTCTCCTGAATCTTATGGCTGGGTTTAAGGCAATGGGGCAATGAGCAAGCTGGGGTATTAGAAGGATGGGTTTTCCAGTTTACCACTCAGAGAAAAGCTTTGAACTTTTGGGGAAGCAAGGAGTGGGAGACCCAGAGGGTGGTTTTATCACACAGCAGGGGCACAATGCTTAGATTTGGCCCAAGGCAAATGGTCCAGTGATGGAACTGGTTTTCAGGGTTGCCCTGACATTCCCTGGCCTCCTTCCTGTATCAGTCAACTTATGCTATGTAACAACCACCCCAGAACTTGGTAGCTTAAAACAAGGGCCGTCCATGTAGCTCCTGACTCTGCGGTAATTCGGACTGGGCTCCAGCTTGTCTGGTCCATCTTGCTCAAGCATTTGTGGCTGGAGGCTGGGGCTTGCTGGCTTAGGAAGGATCAGGGTGGTTTTTGACTGGAGTTTCCCCATGAGGTCTTGCTCATCTTCCAGTGGCTAGCCTGGCCTTGTTCCTAGGGTGACAGCAGGGTTTCAAGTCCTGCAGAAAGGGAAGCTGTCAGACCTGTTGGGACCTAGGATTGGAACTTAATCCAGTGTCCTTTCTGTCATATTCAATTGCTCAAAGCAGGTCACAAGAACATTGCAGATTCAAGGGGTGGGTAGATTTCACTTCTTTTTGGGAGGGACTCTGAAGCATTGTGGCCATCTGTAATCTACCACGTGACCTATGGACACCACTCTCAGTGCCTTCCACCCAGGCCTACTAAGAGTTACCTATCCTTGGTCTCACCCATTTTTTTTTGTCTTCTCCCTGTTATTCCAGGGCTCTTTATTAATGATTTTTATTTTAGGGGAAGGATCTAGCTTATTTGAGAAATAATTCATGCCAGGTAGTAGATAATGGAAGTGAGAGTACCAACGGGTTACTTTAAAACATTCCTGGTAGTAGAAGTCCTGGGCTTTTAAAAACACTGTGCCTTAATTCAAGTCTGTCTTTTATTTATTTATTTATTTATTTTTTGAGACTGGGTCTTGATCTGTCACCCAGGCTGGAGTACAATGGCATGATCTTGGCTCATTGCAACCTCTGCTTCCCAGGCTCAAGCAATTCTCCTGCCTCAGCCTCCTGAGTAGCTGGGACACCAGGCATGAGCCACCATGCCCGGCTAATTTTCTTTTGTAGAGATGGGGTTTTGCCATGTTGCCTAGGCTGGTTTTGAACTCCTGAACTCAAATCAATCTATCCACCTCGGCCTATCAATCTATCCCCCTCGGCCTCCCAAACTGCTGGGATTACAGGCATGAGACGCCACACCCAGTCATCAAGTCTGTCTTAAATTCTCACTATCATGAAAATTATCTGGGGAGCTTGTTGAAAATATAGATTCCCAGATTCCATCACAGATGTACTAATTCTGTATTTTCTGGAAGAAGCCTGGGCTTCCGTGTATTTTCAAGCTTCCTGGCCATCAGGCCATCAGCTTCCTGTGTTAGTTTGTAAGGATGATGCCTATCCTCATTCAGACCCCTTGAAGCTTCACAGGTGTAGTCACCCTTATAATTGCTCATGGACTCACTTCCTGGATGACTCTTTTGATTAGCTGGGATTTGGAAACACAGGTTTATCTCAAAAGCATAAGAAGCAACCCCACAAGCAGACAGGGGAAGTGTTTGACTCTTGAGGCTTCCAGAGGAATGGACTGTGTCCTATTTTTTTATCTGTTCCCACGGAACCTGAGAGCTATCATCAGATTTGAGGTGCTTATCATGTTTAATTGGATTAATTGGAGCTGTGGACTTCACAGGGTGGCTCATGTTCCAGAAGCATCTGCTTTCCGGGGAACAGGCTAGAAATGCAAATTATTGGACCTCACCCCAAGCCCTTTGGACTAGACACGAGATGCACATGGGAGAGGGAACTCGGGGCTGGGGAACCTGATAACCATTTGCACACACACAAACGAGAAGGGACCACCTTGCCCTTGCTGGGATGAACATGTTGCAACCAGTTCGACCTGCTTGCCCTTTGGGAGAGCCGACCTGCGGCCGCTGAGCTCTTTGAGCATGCCTGCCCTGCGACCTTTGTCACCTGCGCTAACACACCTCACAATTCTTGCTTCTGAACTCTGGACAGGGCGGCTGGCCCTGCTTATCAGTCAAGGTTTCTGCACCAATAGCAAAATGATGATTCCTGCTGGGTAAATAGAGCTTTGAAGTTGGTGTCAAGATTTTTCCTCCTTGCCTGAAAAGCTTAAAAAACTCCTTGCCTTAGGTGGAGTGCTAAGGGCATAGGAATTAAAAGGGAATTGGCGTGAGGGGTCACTATTGCTGCAGAGTTTCAGGCACACACTTAATTATGAAAGTGCATACACACGACACGCACGCACACTCCCCGCACAGCTGGGGCAACAAGTTCCTTGTTCTTTGAAGCCAAGTTCCACTTCACTGTGGTTTCCTGGAAAGCTCTTAGCAAAGAAGGGCATGGCAGGTCCTTGTCAGCCAAACTGGGCCCAGGAGTTTTTGTTCCCTGGGCCAGAAGGCCAACGAGAGAGGAGGGATGTGTAAGAAGAGAAAAGAGCTTGGCCTGGACATTCCAGCACCGGATATGTCACAAATCTTGGAACAAGTTGCTTCATGTCCCTGATGCTCAGCTCCTTCTCTGTGAAATGGAACACGTATCTAGATTATACCTTCTTCCCCTAAAACATTTTGGAAGATGCTTATAATTTGAATACTTGTCAAGTAGAAGTTAGAAATACATAAACAGAAATGAGGAGTTTCTTAGGAGAATTGAACAGAGATTAACGGTAGGGAACCGGATTAGAAAAGCTGTACATTAAATTAGATCCTGAGACCTTGGACATCCTGGGGTGGCCTGGAAGAGGTAGACCCGAAAGTTCTTTCTTGCCCAATCAGGTAAAAGAAGAAATGTGGAGAGAGCGAATTGAAGGTGCTGGTAGGGCTTGGGCTAGCCCATGATGACAGAGAGGAAACATGGAGTCGCAATAAAACTCCTCCACTCCAATCCCCATTCCTTCCTGCTATTCATCTGACTCAGATTTCCTGAAGTCCCCCTACACGGTGGCTTCGCTTGGCTATTGTGGGGGGATGCTGCAGTTAAGCATGAGAGAATTCAGACTCCCCTCCTGAATTCTCACTAGTGAGCTCAGGCCATGTTTCACTGCTATGCTGGCGTTGTACTGGTGAATGCAGTTCTGCTTATGGGGTAGGTTTTCAGATGGGGCTTCAAATGGGAAACGAATCTTTCATCTTGAAGAAGTACAAAATGACCTACTCTTTGCTTAATGTGCAAATGAAAAGGTGAGGGAGGCTCTTAATGGGTTAAACGGTAAAGAAGCCAGAGTGGTGGAGACTTGCTGGAAGAGGCTGAATGGGAACAGGGGTGCCTCCACATTCTAGTCTGTGCTAAAGGCCACGCCTGAATAAGACAACTATGAAGGGGAAGAACAAGGCCTGGGGAGTTTTCCTACCAGATAGCAAGACCGAGGTGAATCTGGAGTACAGACGAAGGGTGTTGGCACAGGTAACTAGGTCACTGGCACAGGAGGGAGAACCTGGACACAATTCCATGCATGTGTGGTGGGCATTACAGATTGGTGGGAAACTGAGCATTTATCAATAATGTGTTTTTATTTCTTGGCAATTGGTTATTAATATGGAGAATAATCAAATGAGATTCCTAACATCGTGTGGCTTAAAGACCTAGTTATGGAAGGACTTAAATATGAAACTTTAAATATGGTTACAAGAAAGTAGAACATCTTTGTAAACTTAATGTTGAAAAGAATTTCGTTACATTCCAAACTTGCAAACCACAGCGAAAATGGAAACATTTGATTTGCATTGAAACAAAATGTGTTTGTCAAAAGTTACCTTTAAGAAAATAAAAAGATAACTCACGGGAAGAAATAATTAATACCTAGAATACATAAAGAACTTCTCAAATTCAAAAAGCAAAAGACAAACACGTTAGTTAACATGGGCAAAACGGTTAAGAGATAATTTACTGAAGTGGAAACATCAATTGCTAATAAACAAGTGTAAAGATGGCTAACCTTACGAGTAATAAGGAAAATGCAAATGAAAGTTAAAATTAAGCCAGGCACGGCGGCTCTCACCTGTAATCGCAGCACTTTGGGAGGCCGAGGGGGGTGGATTATCCAGAGTTAGGAGTTTGAGATCAGCCTGACCAACATGGTGAAACCCCTTCTCTACCAAAAACGCAAAAAATTAGCCTAGTGTAATGACGTGCACCTGTAATCCCAGCTACTCAGGAGGCTGGGGCAGGAGAATCACTTGAACCCGGGAGGTGGAGGCTGCCATGAGCCAAGATTGCAACACTGCACTCCAGCCTGGGTGACAGAGCGAGGCTCTGTCCCCCGCCCAAAAATAAATAAATAAATAAATAAATAAAACAAGCAAGCAAGCTAAAATTAGACATTATTTCACACCATCAGATTGACAAAACTCAAACTAAAAAGTATGACAGTATCAAGTTTTGGTTAGGATGTGGGGTAATAGGACATCTAATCCATTGCTGTTGGAAATGAAAATTGTTACAGCCACTTTGGAGAAAAATTTGGCAACATCCACTAAAGTTGAAGATATGTATACACTATTACTAAGAATTATACTTCTAGATACATACCTGATATGAATTGATATCTATACTGTGCATGCATACATATATACATATTCATATAGCTACATGTGCATACCTATACATATATCTACATATAGACATATATATATACACACGAACACACACATATGTGTCAGGAAACATTAAAAATAATAATCATAAATGTATGATTCACAATAGTAAAATATTGGAAACTTCCTAGTGTCCATTCGGGGAGAAATAAATTAAGCTCTATGATGGAATTTCATATTGCAGTGAAAAGGAATGAACTAGAGCTTACATGAATCAGTGTGGACTAATTACACAGACATAATGTTGATTAAAGAAAGCAATTTGCAAATAAATATTTGTGGTATAATATCTACATGAAAGTTCAATGTATTCAAAAATCCTGTAAGTTGAGTAGAGATCTTTCTCTCTCTCTCAATAGGTAGACAGATGGAAGAGAGAGAGAGAGAGCTATCGAGTGAGAGAGAAAGAAGAAAAAAATAAATGCAAACAAATGATAAATCTCTAAAATCAGGACGGGGTTCTTCCTGGGAGGAAAGAAACAGGGGAGAAATCTAGAAGGATCCTATATGGGGGATTTAACTATGTTGGCAATGAATTAGTTTTGAAGGTGGATGATGAATCCTGGGCTATTTATTACGTTATCCTTCATGCTGTTTTTTATGTCTTAGATATTCCATAATAAATTCAACAGCACTGTTGGTTATCAGCCCAAACATGTATCCCCTCAGGGACAAATCAGGATTGATCCAATCCAGTCACGGTATTCCATTTCCCTTTGCCATATACTCATTTATCCCTTCTCCCTTTGTATTTTCTATTTTTAGACCTAAGAAGAAGTCAGTTGGAGGAGGAGGTCATGGTTCTGGAAAGCTTTTACTTTCTGATTAAAAAAAAATCCTATTGGCTCCACCACTTCCTTCCTTCTTGGGGCAGTAGCACGAGGATGTGATGTCTGCAGCTGTGGCAGCCATCTTGAAATCATGAGGTGACAAGCAAGGCAAGTGCAGATTAAAAGCAAGAAGGCAGAGAGCCAACACACTGAGGATGGTAGAAGAAAAGAATAGTCAAAGCCTGGGTATCTGATGACAGCTGAGGCACAGAATGGACCCTGGAACCAGGTAGAAACCACGGACTCCCAGATTGTTTCTTAAAGAAACAATAATTGTCTTCATGGTTCAAGCAACTTACTTTTGGTATTGTTTCCTGTTACTTGTGGTCACTAACTTACCTGATACATAACGTGAGTCGCTTTCCTTTTAGACTTATTGTTGGGATTGCCATCCATGAAAACATTAAGCCCTTTCTCTCCTTCAAATCTCTACTATTTCCTCCACATACAAGGCCTCTTCTCTCCCTGGTGAACTCCTCACCCCTGAAAGCTTTCTGAAATGTATTCTCGGTGATGGCTTCTCAGCATTCTGAAATGAGCCACACTTCCTTGTCTGCAACCCCAAACATTTTCCCTATGTCTGCATTCTAGCCCTTAGCATGCACAACTGCACACTCCACCACTGTCCCGATGAGGCAGGGTCCGTGATGTTTTCATTTCTGGGTCTCAGCGATGGCACAGTTCAGAGCATATCACAGGGGTCTAACAGAAGCTAGTTAGAATGAATGATGCTTGTCTTGTATCAACATCTTAGAGGGAAAACAAATCAAACACTGAAGTGGGTGGTGAGGAGGGAATGTGTGGGGAAGGAGACCAACGGCCTTCCCATAAATAAACACTGCAAAATGAACCCTTTTTAAAACAGCTCCTAATGCAATATTACATCAATCACATTCACATTTGCTAATGATTTTGTGTGTTCGATAGAATCTCATTTAAGCTCACTAGCCTATTTAAATCCGGGCTTCCTTTTATTTCCCCATCCTAATCAGATTTAAGTGACAGTTGCAAAGGACCTATTTTGTAAGGAGATAAATGAATGCATAGGTGATCCTGGACGCTTACAAAGTGGTTGCTATCCCCAGGGTTGAACTACAGAAGTGTGGGCAACCTTTATTATTGGACAGAGACCCTTGTGTGCTAGGTAATACAGAGACACAGCAAATGCACGATTTAATTCAAATGGACTTAAACATGGGCTCCAGTACACTCCTCTGCGTCAGTGCATCATGAGACTAGAACAGGGATTACATGAGACATTTTTTCTGTCTCCTGAAAGCCTTTCATTTATTTTCTTTTTTAAGTAGCTGCTGTGCTTGTGAGTGTGGAAGGGGGTCAGAGATGAATGAATGGCAAAGTGCATAGATATGCAGCATAACCTCCAGACAGCAATCTAGTGAAAAGTCTGCATTAACTCTTGATGTAGCCAGGGTGCTGGGGCCATTAATTGGCACATGTGTTGAAGAGGACAGGCGTTAGCTAAGGGAAGATGCCAATTGCGAAAGGAATAGTCTGAGGCATAAAGCCAGTTTGAAGCAGATCTTCATTCGCAGAGGGTCTTTTGAACGCAACTGTAGGTGAATGATAATGATACAGCATTTATTTTATTTTATTTTTGAGACTGAGTCTCACTCTGTCACCCTGGCTGGAGTGCAGTGGTGTGATCTCAGCTCACTGCAACCTCTGCCTCCCAGGTTCCCTCAACCCTCCCACCACAGCCTCCCAAGTAGCTAGGACTACAGGACTGCACCACCACGTCTGGCTAATTTTTTTGTATTTTTAATAGAGACAGGGTTTTGCCATGTTGGCCAGGCTGATCTTGAACTCCTGACCTCAAGTGATCTACCCGCCTGGGCCTCCCTAAGTGCTGGGATTACAGGCATGAGCCACTGCGCTTGGACTGATGCAGCATTTTATATAATACCCAGCGTTCACTGAGCATGTGTGTGCTCAGTGCGTTACATGGATGATCTCATCCAAATTTACAAAATAACTATTTATTGTTATTTTCATCTGGCAAAAAAGAAAACTGACTCAGTAGATTGTTTTCTTTGATAGATCCAGGGATCACAGAACCAGTAATGGGAAGACACTCCCATTTTCCTGAGAGTTGGTTATAACTATTGTTTTGTGCGTTTGGCAAATGTTGCCTCCCCCTTCATAGTTCTAGGAGGAGAGGTGCCTGCATGGACAAGCAGTCCAGCTGCCTTCTGGGCATTAGAGCACCCATACTTCAACTTCTGTTGCTCAAAAGTTGACATTAGGGGAGGGTGATTCCAACCAAGGCCCAGGGACAGTGAAGGGCAACAGGGTCCTTGAAAAATTTTACTAACAGGCTGGAGACCTGGGATCAGTGGGCCAGCCAGGATCAAGAAGGAAGAATCAGGCGTGGTCATCCTGGATCTGAGATGTCATGGTTGCTGGAACCTGACCTGGAACTTGTATGGGATTTAGCAGCATCTTCCGCCTTCCTATTGTGGATGGCAAGAAAGTAAGATACACTTTTCCTATGATTCTCTTTGCCCTTGTGTGGTCTTCTATGGCCCCAGTGCGCCTCACAGGTTATCACCTCCATTCTGCACAGCACAGAAGAGGATTCCTGACAGTCAGACTCTTCCATCTGCCTCTGGGTAGACTCACAACTTCAACCCCATTAGCTTTGTCTGTTCCCACTCTCTTGTGAGTACACCCTCTAGTGCCTGCTGACCTCCTATCCTCTGGCCCTGCTTCTCCTTGCCCATCCAAATGCATCTGGTTTTTTTCTGTTTCCTTGGGGTCCTATCTCTTTCCATGTTGAGGACCTTCATTAAGCTTTAGTTCTTTAATTAAAACGAAGGTGCCAAGAGAATGGGACCCAGAAATTTAGGAGCAAGATACGGGAGTAAGGGGGCTATTTCCAGAGCACCAGACACAACACGGATGGTGCCTTCCTATTCTGTACACTTGACACCCAACTATCCTGAGTGTCTGTGCAACGTGAGACAGAACAGGGCCTGGTGGCAGCTTCTCCTTCTCATCTCCGTGTGTGCAGCCTTGACTCCCAGACAGGCAAAATGTAGTGACAAGAGCTCAGCTTGTGTTCTGTTTAGGTTTTAGAGAGGAGCTGATTCTCTGAAGTTCTACCCAAACCACAGCTGCCCTCTGGGAAGTTAATCGGAAGAGAAATGAGGGAAGTTTGGTTTGGAAGGCAATAGGATCAGTGTGCACCAAGTGGATTTGATGACTGGAGTGAACCGTTTTAAATTTTCATTGGTGAAAATGGATACATTAATTTCTATGGACACATTTCCTAGTTCATGTCTAGGCCTGGCTCATGCAGCTCATTAGCTAACTCATCTTGACCCATGATTCCAGTGGCGATGACCGGCTGGAACAGGCTTGGGTTGGGGGTGTTCCTGTTTTAATTCAGCTAATGTAGAACAACCGTCCACACTGAGGACCTGCCCTATCTTCTTTGGAAAGGTCATCAAGAGTTAGCGTACTGGGAGGATGGCTCGGGCACTCCCTCAAAGAGCCCCCTCCGCTGGCCACTCCTCCCTCTAGTAAGAGTTTGTTGGTCTTTGTCTTCACGCATAAAAGAACATAGTTGTTTTGTGAAAGAAGCAAAGAGAAAATGACCTTACGGAATATTCTTCTAAGCTGACTGTCGTCCTTTCAAAAGAGACTTTGTTGTGTGTATGCGATGAGCCCTACCCTGTACCAGCAATTAGCAATTGATGAAATGCTCTTCCCTGCACACTTACCATATCCCAGGCTGGTTTCAGAGGGAACAACTATGTCATTTCTTGACTACTACATTCTGGTTTGTTTGGATGAGTTTGTTTGCTTTCACTTCGTTTTTGTTCTTCCTTTGCTTTAACACTCTTTAATTACCCTCTCTCTTGGTTTTACTTACTGTTGTATGGGGGAAGAGAGGTAATAATAGGACCCACTGGGGACCTGGCAGAGTTAACTTCTAACCAGGGCTTTCTCGCTAGCTATTATGAGACAGGGCAAGTCCATTCATCCCCTTGGAAATTCAACATCTGTCAAACGAGGCCCCTGAATTAGATTCCTGTTAGTTTCCCTTTTGGTTTTGACATTTCTGGTTCTGACACTCTTAGTCTCCCTCAGCCAGTTGAGGACTTTTATCTGTGCACGTTCTTTCAAGAGGATATCTATTTGTTGTAATTTAATGTAGCTTCATCATGATAAGTGCCTATAAGTTGTTTCCTCTTTTTCTGGATTTTTTTTTTTAATGTGGCTTTTGCCTATTGTGTAATCATACCTGCAAAAGCCTGAGTCTCTGGCTTGTGTGGACAGAAACTAACTTCACTCTTAGTCCTTTGCAAAGGCTTCTGGGGGTTTCATTTCTCAGGGAGGCATCATTTCCAGCATGTCCCCTTGCGGGTCATGTTTCCTGCACTCTGCACTGGCCAGTTAACCGTGAGTGTGCCGTGCATGAGGAAATCATCTTCCAGCTTTAGGGCCGGCCTCCAGTTCCTGCTCAGGCTGGTGCAGCTCTGGGTGTAGCTTCCTTGAGATTTCCCAAGCAACATGTCCTCACCGCATGTGCCGCTGTGGTTTGCAGTTATTCAAAGGTAACATGCCTAAGTCTGGGTGTATTAGAGCTGAGTGCAAGCTGACTATCAAAGTCTGCTCTCATGTACTGAATGGCTGTCTGTTCACACGACTGCTATCTTGTGAAGGCTGTGGTGCCTCCAGAGACGTTAGGCCACCCAGATAGTTGCAATATAGGACAAGCTCAGAGTAGCTGGAGAGGGCGTCTGTTGCATTACCTGCCCAGTCCCTCTGTTTTAAGAACTGCAAAGGTGGGCCACTCATTACAGCCATGTTTGCTTCTTTGCCCCTGATTAACAAAAGGTGAACACTTGACCCAAGTTTAACCAACCAGAGATTTTTCCCTGAGAATGTACATTGGGATGGAGAAAGAGAGTCACTCTTTTTTGGTAGTTGGATTGCCCCAAAGAAAATGTTTGCTTGGCGGATTCTCCTAGGAAGAAGCAGAAAAAACTTATGTTGCAAGAGAGAAGGATGAAGCAGCTATGTGTGTGTATTTTGGGGCAGGGGATGCTGAGACGAGAGATAGTGCAATAACACTGCTCCCAGTTCCTCTTCCTGGGTCGTCTGAGGTCTGGCTGCATTTCTGTTCTCAAGACATTGTCCCATAGCTTGGGTTAGTTTCTGTCACTAGCAAACAAAATAGCTTTTTCCATTAGGGTACTCAATTATTCTACTTAGATACATATAGGCTGGAGATCTATACTGAAGAAAATGATTTATTTCTATATTACTGTGCACTTTACCACTGTTCATTCATTCATCCACCATCCATCCATCCATCCATCCATCCATCCATCCATCCATCCATCCATCCATCCATCCATCCATCGATTTTAAATAGATATAATTTGAGTCACTTCTGTGCCGGAACTGTGCTAGCCCCTCAGAGGGACTGGTGAGCAGTGTAGACATAACCTGGCCTCAAGAAGCTTATGGTCTGTGGAAGAGAGAGAGTAGATTTGTTGTCTGTGTCTGGCAAGTTAGTTACTACAAACTTGGAGGCTTAAAGCAGCAGAAATGTATTTGCTTACAGTTCTGGAGGTCAGAAGTTCAATATCAAGGTGTCAGCAAGGCCATCCTCCTTCTGAAGGCTCTAGGGGAGAATCCTTTCATGCCTCTTCCAGCTTCTGGTGGCTCCAGACATTCCTTGGCTGTGGCTGCATCACTCCAGTCTCTGCCTCCGACTTCATATGGTGTTTTCCGTCCTCTCTCTGTGTGTCTCCTGTAAGGGCACTTTATTGAGTTTAGGGCTCGCCACAATAATCCAGGATGATCTCATCTTGAGTTCCTTAAGAGAAATATCTGCAAAGACCCTTCTTCCAAATAAAGTCATATGATCAGTTTCCAGAGGTAAGGACATGGACAAATCTTTTTGGGAGCCACCATTCCACCATCTACAGAGGGTGAACACTGGTTAGTGTGGAGAGGGTTACAAAGGGGACTCGCAGGGTGCTCGAAAAATTGGTGGGACAACCCCTTGTTTAGGCGTCAGAGGAAGTGGTATCATCTGGAAGCAGAAGACTGAGTAAGCCCCTGCTGAATTGTAGACAGGCAGAGAGGCCCAAAGAAAGACAGAGGCCCAAGACAGCAAACAGCTCCCAGGGTAAGAGGCAAGCCCAGCGTGCCTGGAACACAGAGGCTTTGTGGAGGCCGTGGAGGGGCACAGAGTGGAGCAATACAGAAAGACAGGTGGCTTCCAATCTTGCAGCCCATGTGGCCTTGTGCAGAGCTTTGGATTCCACGGTGGCAGCGATGGGACTTTGTAGTACGGTTTTAAGTGGAGTAAAGTGATCTGATTTGCATTTTAAAAAGATTTCTTTGGCTCTTGGGTTTTTTTGTATTTTGGTTTTTTTTCCTCCCCAGCCTTCAACTCCCTAATTTTGTAATAATTGCCAACAATATTGTCGGTGGCAAATCCCTGGCAATATAGGGAAGCTTAGGCAAGGAGAGATGTCTAGGTGGGAGCGCATCAAAAGCCTCCCTCTCTGTCTAATTTGCACCTCCACCTTGCCCCAGATCCCCTTCTGCTTTAATTTTGGTTTTGAAAAATTGTAAATCAGTTAAGTATTAGCTCACAGCCTCAGATAGCAAGGGCAATTTAATACCGTGAAAAATAAGAGGGATCTTTGCTGTTCTGACATTTATTATTCCCGGACTCGTTATTTTTTCCTAATGAACGTTTCTTTCTCTCCTTACGCTTATCGGTTTTAACACATGCCATTTACCACCTCCGACCCACTGATTAGGGGGCTGGAAACGGGCTTACATCGCTGTCAGGGCAGCAGAGGAAAAATTGCAAAGTAAATGGCAAGATGTTGCCGCGATAGCGAGCAGGAAAATCTGCAGTGCTTAGGAGAATGCGGGACCCAAATGAAATTCCCCGTCTCCCCGCGGCGGGTGCCGCAGAGCCACCGGCGAGGGGCGGGCGCCACGTGACTGATTATTCAAATGGGCCGATG
This sequence comes from Papio anubis, assembly GCF_008728515.1. NCBI lineage: Eukaryota > Metazoa > Chordata > Mammalia > Primates > Cercopithecidae > Papio > Papio anubis. The sequence continues at coordinate 159,688,822 of NC_044978.1, read as the reverse complement.
ATTAACTCGGTTTATATTGATGCAAATAATCCTGCCGGAGCCTGCAACGGCTAATGCATTTTGGAACTGTGGTTTTCCATTGATAGCAGAAAATAGTGTAGAGGAAAGCCATTTTCATAATATTAATAATGGAATTACAGAATCAGGTCACCTAAAGGAACGGCGCTGACTCAGCGACAGCAGCGTGGAGGTTGAATGTGGGGATTAGCACTGAGCAGAACGAATACAAACCTTCTGCAGCGATCTCATTGCATAAAACGCACATCCCCTTCCCTTTTTCTTTTTAAAAGGAAAAGAGCTTCAGAAACGACCGTGGCTGAGTGCAATTCTCAGATGAATTTATTACAAAGAAAGAAACTGTCCAGTGAGCTTAGGGAACCCCCAGTAAAATAATTTTCCTTTTTTCCCCTTTGATTAAATTCCTTTGATTAAATAGTGGATTTACCTTCCTTGCTGCCCATGCCCTGGTTTAATGTCCTAGAACAATGTGTGCAAATGCTTTCTAAATGAATAATTCGAATTGCAAATGAAGATCAATAAATGCCCTCTAAAAGAATGACTATAGTTGTCAATGAAGAACTAGGGCTGACAGGAAATTCTGCGCAAATCTCTCAGGGTCTTCTTCTGTGTGCTCAAGCCGAAGTGAGCTTCTGGGCTCCTTGTTGGGTGGGAACTGGGGAAGACAGATGGCAGAGTCCAAGGAGATTGGCTCTTTTGTAGACATGAAAAAGAGCCTAAAAATATCCAGAGGAGGGCACAAAGATGTATATGATGATGTTCACTGCAGTGCGTTTGTAAAAGTGAACCAAACAGAACATTAAGGCATATTGAGATATAACCCAAAATGGAATATTATGCGGATATTAATAGGATAAACTGTTCATCATATCTTAAGGCAAGAAGCAAATTCCAAACATTTTTAAAAGAAAGGCAGGACTCCTGTTCTGTGCATTTGTCCAGCCCACATTTGCCCACTCTGCTAGGGTCTTGGTGACTACTCCTGAAATGGTGCGGAAGCCAGCCTGATGAAGAGTCAACTGCTTCTCTTTCGCAGCCTAAGGAGGGAACTGGAGAAGAATTACAGGGCAAGAAAGGACTTGGCAGGAATTTGAAGGTGCTTAGTAATGAGTGCATGCCATGCTTTAAAAAATTGTGATAAAATACACACAACAGAACATTGAACATTTTAACGGTTTTAAAGTGTGCAATTCAGTGGTATTTTATACCTTCACGATGTTGTGCAGTCATCACCACTGTTTAGTTCTAGAACATTTCCGTCATCCCCAAAGGAAACCCCATGTTCATGGAGCACCACTCTCCTTTCAGCCCTGGGCAACCACTAACCATACAGGGCTATTTTTCTTTTTAAATTTCTTCTCCTTCTTCCGTCTCCCATTCCCGTTTTCCGTGACTATTAACCTTTCTAGAACTCTTAGAATCAGATGGTGACTAGCTAGTCACTTGGCATGAAGGCAGTGGGGAGGAGTGAAGGGACGATGGCTAGCTACTCTAGGGCTCCAAATTTAACACTCTCCCTCCACTTATGGGCAGTGTTTTGATTTAATTTAATTTAATGTAACTTAATTTAGGAGAGCTAAGTAATTAAACATGAGGCCAAAGTACATAAGAAAGTGGCAGTCTTTTATTGCAAATATGCATACACTCTCAGACGAGGTTCTCTGGTCCTCAGGTGTAGGGGGCCAGGGAAGTCGCGCTGGCGCTCTCGGGTGATGTTCTCCGGTCCACGAATGTGGGGGGCCGAAGAAGTCAGGCCGGCTCCTGCCGGCGGCGGGCTTTTGTGCCTGGGAGCTGGAAGGGGAGGAGTTTGGGGCGTGTGTGTAGGAGTGGCTTCTTGAATTTCGGTGTCCCCGGCTTGACGTCATTCTGCGCATGCTCAGTTGATTTGGTTCTTTTCCCGGTCGCGGGAAAATCTGTGATGAAGAACCCGGAAACAATAGGGACTGCTCCATCTTGTTCACCTTCCTCCATCTTGTCCCTTTTCCCTCACCCAAACAGGCAGCGGTATTGCTTAGTGGCTGTGAATAAGGATCCCGGAATCCAACAGCCTTGGTTCAAATCCTGGAACCATATCTTATTTCTAAGTTACCACTCCTCTAAGCCTCAGTTTTCTTGTCTCTAAAATGGGGACAGCAGAAGAACTCACCTCATAAAGTGGTAAGAGCAAATGATTTTTGACTGATGCTTAGAACATGCTTTGACCTAGCATAAGTGCTTAATCAATGTTTGTTGTTATGGTAATATGAACTTCTTCAAGTAGTTTCTCTGATATCTGGATGACGAGATCATAATAGCTGGTTGAGATTGAATAAGATAGGATTTGCAAGCTGGTTGTCCCATTGATACCCAACAGATGTAGGTGTCTTTGGGCAAGAGTTTAAGTCAGAGGCAAGAGAAGTTCTCCGGTCCACCGACTTCTCTGCTTGCACAGGATCAGGGATTATTTCCATTTTTTACACCCATTCTGCTTTTTAAAATAAGTAGCCTCAGGTACTTGAGTTACCAGAAAGAAGTCCAGATCTAGACCCCGATAAAGGGCTCTTGGATCTTGTACAAGAAAGAATTTAGGGTGAGTCCATACAGTAAAGTGAAAGCAAGTTCATTAAGGAAGTAGAGGAATAAAAGAATGGTTACTCCCTAAACAGAGCAGCCCCGAGGGCTGCTGGTTAGCCATTTTAATGGTTATTTCTTGATGATATGCTAAACAAGGGGTGGATTGTTCATGCCTCCTCTTTTTAGACCATATAGGGTAACTCCCTGATGCTGCCATCACATCTGTAAACTGTCGTGTCCTGGTGGGAGTGTAGCAGTGAGGATGACCAGAGGTCACTCTCGTCGCCATCTTGGTTTTGGTGGGTTTTAGCCTGCTTCTTTACTGCCATCTGTTTTATCAGCAAGATCTTTATGACCTGTATCTTGTGCTGACCTCCTGTCTCATCCTGTGACTAAAAATGCCTTAACTGTCTGGGAATGCAGCCCAGCAGGTCTTAGTCCCTATTTTACCTAGTCCCTATTCAAGATAGAGTTACTCTGGTTCACACGCCTCTAACATTTGGACAAGCTTCTCACATAATCTGATTTCTTAGACTCTTCTCTGACACCCCAGTCATCTTCCCTGATTGTGTTCTGATTTGCCATTGTCCTTCTTAAATGTGGGGCTCAGAGTTGAACCGAACAAACTTATTTCAATCTGCTCCTGGTTCCTTTTGAAAATTTGCATTTTCGTTAATCCAGGATGCTCCACTTCCTGCCCCATTCAAGCTTTATTTGTGATGGAAATCTTTAGAAGTTGAGAACAGAGAGTGACAAGATGCAAGTCACTAAAGACTCAGTTGAGCAGGACCCTAAGTGCAGTGTCAGAATTCTGGCTGAAGCCTTGACCTAGCCCTTGCCTACCCCTATGTCTCCAGTCCTCACCTCTTACCACACTGCTCCTCTCACCGTCCTCTACTCATACTGGTGACTGCTTTTCTCCAAACATGCCACACTCGCTCCATGCTCAGGCCTTCTGCTTTTGTTTGTTCTGCTGTGGAGATGGCTTTTCCCAGCATTCCCATGGTTGACTGCTTTACTTCATTTAGGCTCTGCCTAATGTCAATCCCCTGGGGGCTTCCTCTGATCATGACAATAGTCTATGTCTCTCTCTAGCCCCATCCTGCTTTATTTTCCTCTTGAGCGCTTAGGTTTACATGATACTCACCTATGCTTATTTGCTCATTGTTAATTGTATCTCTTCCCTACCAGATTACAGACTCCACAGGGCAGGGACCTTGTTAGTCTTCTTGGTCCTGTATTCCTAGTGCCTAGAAGAGTGCCTGGCACATAGTGGGTTCTCAGTAAATATTTGTTGAATGAATAACTCAATGGTAGTCGTTAGTGGTGCTGAGAAAGAAAAATGCAGCTCTTGTCAGCCAGAAGTTGGCCTGACACTCAAACAGGGCCACAGTGCTCTCCCTGTAAACACAGACAATTTCACAGAACATCAACAGCAGACAACACAGCCATGCTATGACCCTAAGAAATCATGACCAAGATGAGACTGAGAGCAAAGTGAGGACATTGTCCAAACCACAACCAACAACCAATCATTCCCCATTCCTGGCCAATGCAAATGATTGCTGTGTCTTTAGGGAACCCTGTTCTTCCTGCCTTTTAGATGAGGATAATCAATCACAGAATTACTCCCACTTCCTGACACTCTCCTAAGTGGCTCCAGCTCTGATTGACGTGGCAAGGTGTTGGGGGAGGGGCAGTGTTCTATACTCCTGTGATTAGATCTGAGTCTTCCCGTGAGCCCATGTCCCCGGGCTGTGAGCTCCACAAGTGCTCCCTCTAGCTGTCTCCAGAGCAAAGCCTGGCTTCCTTGAAACCTTTTCACCATCCCCCAATACAAACCCCAGTCTTAAAACTAGGCCTTTCTATCACTGTCTTGCTGAGATGGGGCATAGGTCCTCTGTGGTGTGTTGTCTTTCTCTTTGCAATGACTTGACAGACCCAATCACAAGTGTGTTCCTGGTGGTCTTTGACTACTAATAAAAATTATTATTTTTGTCATTATTGATCTTGGTATCTACCACTCCAGTTTTGGATACCTTGCAAATTTGAGACATTTCCTTTAATATATTCACCTGAGAAAAATCTATCAGTGCTGAAGGCCTCTTAAGCTCACAGTTAGAGGTCGTCTGCTGGTCTGCACTGATTACTGCAACTAGTAGCTGCTTTATCTCATTATAAAGCCAGCAGCAGTCCACAGGTGGAGCCATGTTTTATGAGATCATGGGCCAGATCAGTCTTCTTGGTTGTATCTGTCTCCTTCCGTTGTTACCAGTGGCGAATCTGGACTGGTCTGCAGCAACTTGATTCTTGTCTCTTGAGAGGAAGGAGTTCAGCCAAGGGGCATAAGGCAGGTTGAGACCAAAGCAGGTTTTAGAGGAGTGGGGAGAGTTTATTAACAAGTTTTAGAGCAAGAATGAAAGGAAGCGAAGTATGCTTGGGAGAGGATGGTGTGGGTGATGAGAGAGATCCCAGTGTCCCATCCCACCCTTGACTTGGGGTTTCATACATTGGCGTGGTTTTGGGGTTTGTGTTTCTTCTCCTGATTCTTCCCTCGGAGCAGGCTGTCTACAGGCGTGGTGGCCTGCCGGTGCTTGGGAGAGGCCACTCGCACAGTGTGTTTATGGAAATTGTACATGTGCTCACTTGAGGTGTTCTTCCCTTACCAGTTCAGTGTTCCTAGAGGAAGCTCATGTACCAGTTAAATGCTGCCATTTTGCCTCTTAGTGTGCATGCTTGAGCCCACTTGCCCAGCTGCTGAGATCTTTATGGGAAGCTGCTGATCACCAGCTTCAGGTGTTTTCTATCTACTAGGAGACTGCCTTTCACTGGCAGTGGCAGCAACCAGTTACTTTACAGAGACAGTTTAACAACCAACCGGCCATAAGTTCCTGATGGTTGGCTGACATTCCTGGTGGCCAGGGGCCGGAGTGGGGGCACGGCAGGGTGCCTCTTCTGCCCTGCTCATGTCAGCCTAGCCACCTACTCGGACACTAGCACTTTTCCCGGGATGTCACCATGACCAGATTGCTTAGGGAGAGAGTTGCTTTCTCCCTACCTGTATATGGTGCCCCAGTTGCCCACCTTTCTCTGCTACTGTTCCTCCTTTCTCTGCTCTGGCAACAAATATCTATTGAGCATCGTCTGTGGGTGAGACCTGTGAGGTGCAGTGCTCTTCCAGGACATGACGGCGGGGAGGAAGTTGTAGTAAATGCCTCACTACTGATTTCTCTTATAAGGGCACGTATGTGAGCAGAGAGTGGAGAATCCTATACCCACCTGCAATGTGTGAGGGGCATCGGGAAAGTGGTGAGCAAAGGGGTGATCTGGAGGCGCCGAGAGGACAGGCATCTCCTGGAAATATTTATTTTGGTGTTCTGCACAGAGGGAAAATTTTGCATTAGGGATGCTTTCATCTTTTTAAAACCACCAAAGTCTTTCCTCCTGCTTGGTTATTGTCATCTGGTGGTGTCATTTTGCGTTTGTTAAGGCGCCTGGTGGGGTCGCTGCACAGAAACTTCCCTCAGCCGTGTTCCTGGCAAAGGGGGGATGCCACTCAACTCCCTGGTAGCTTTGCTAAGGCAAACGTAACCACCTGCAGGATAATGGGAACATTGTGCTCCTTATTTTTAGCAAGCAGAGCGGAATGCAGTAAGCAAAGGGTGATAAATACCCCTGTATACTAAATGTTTTACAATAATGAAAAAGCAACCTCTGTCTTAAAATTGGCCATTCTTTTCCATGTAATTTTTTTTCCCCTAGAGCCGACAAATTGACTAAGTCAGGGTGGGCAGACGTGGCTTTCATCAGCCCTGGATAGATTTAACGGGGGCTCGCCCACTGGGGCATGCAGACTTTCCGGCTGCGATCTTCTGTACATATTTATCAGGAGGTAGACCTGGGGAAATGTTGCTGGCGGGAAGCAGCCCCAGAGAAAGTATTCACCTTCATGAGTAAATAATCCCCAGCCCTGAGAGCAGCTGGGATATAATACAAAGCCCCCACGGGTGGTCTCCTGTGGGCTGGTTCATTTACACTTGAAACTGAGCATTTAGTGGGGATTTTACTGCTTATTACAACTAAGGAGGTGCCAGGGCCTCTCTGACCTCAGGGATGCAGTGCATGAAGGGTGGCCCCACACCCCCAGAATTAGTGGTCTGGTTGTGGGGCCACTGTGCTGACGGCCCAGAAGGGCTGGAGGGGGTGGGTGCACATGTGTGTATTTGCTCAGGTGGGCTTCATTTTTCTGCACAGGGATGATTATATATTTGCCTGGCTGACATTTAAACTGATTCTTACTCTGATGGGTGAGACCATACGTTCCATTGCAAGGGAAGCTCACCTGGCCAATGCTCCCCCACTTTTTACAATTTAACAGTTTGAGGCTTATAGAAATTGAGCAGAAAATACAGAGATTGCAGCATATTCTCTGTGCCCTCTTCTCTCCAGTTCTCCCTATTATTTTTGTTTTTGAGAAGGGTCTCACTCTGTCGCATAGGTTGGAGTGCAGTGGCAGGATCACGGCTCACTGCAGCCTCGACCTTCTGTGCTCAAGGTATCCTCCCACCTCAGCCTCCTGAGTAGCTGGGACCACAGGTGTGTGCCACCATGCCTGGCTAATTTTTTGATTTTTTGTAGAGATGGGGGTCTCACTATGCTGGCCAGGCTGGTCTTGAACTCCTGGGCTCAAGTGATCCTCCTGCTTTATTTTTTTGTAGATATGGGGTCTCACTCTGTTGCCCAGGCTGATCTTGAACTCCTGGGGTCAAGCAATCCTCACTTTTGGCCTCCAAAAATGCTGGGATTAGTGATGTGAGCCACTGCAGCTGGCACTCCTACTGTTAACATCTTGCCTCGGTATGGGATGTTTGTTACAGTTGATGAACCCATACTGGTACAGTAGTATTAACTAAACTCCACAGTTTATGTTAGAGTTCACTCTGTGAACAGTTCCATAGTTCTTGTCAAATGTGTGATGTCTTTTATCCACTATTCCAATATCCTACAGAAACAAGAGACCTCCTGAGAGCAGGGAGCTGAGCAGCACATTGTTCCGCCGAGCAGCACATTGTTCCGCCAAGCAGCACATTGGTTCTGGCTAGAGCCCTTGTCTGCTGGGTGCCCAGTGTCAGAGAACAATGATGCTTCTCCCTGTGGGGTGGAGAAAGAGCAGAGCTGGCCTCAGACACAAAGAGTGGTGTCATTAACCCCTGATAGAGGTCACTAGGAGAGGTGTGAAATTCCCTTTGAAATAGGTAGGGAGGCTTTCTGTCCTCTCATCACCCAGTGAAATGTCCCTGCCCATCAACCTTTGTGTTCCCAGGTGTCTTGGGGTATTCCTGTGTATTCACAGGGGGGTTGGATGATGCCAGGCAGTGCTGTGGCGTGGACAGGTGTCACTCTGGCTGGACAGTCAGTGGCTAGGGACCTGTCCTCTCCTGCATTGACAAGAGCCATAGGGCCTGTGGAGCCAGTGGTCATTGACAGCAGTGAGTTCTTGGTTTCCATGTGGCCACTGGGCCTCCTCCACAAAGCCTCCGCAGTGGTCATTCTCTGGATCCCCTTACTCAGCTTTTCCTGGGCAGAGACCCCTCTTTTTTCTTGGGTGACAATCTCAGAATCAGCTCTCAAAGTGTGTGTGTTCTAGGCTGTTGCTCCACCACCGGGGCCTCTTTAGACATCGTCCCTCCATCCTCCAAGAAGTTCTAGTCCCTTTTCCTTTCTCAGTGGAGTCCCCAAGAAGGGACAAAGCTGATGGATTTTGGGGGCAGCGGCAGCTGATAGAGCTGATAGAAACTGACGGTCTTTTTTAATATTGAGACTTCTTGATGTGTTGTTCAGGCCTTTGGTCAAGATAAAAACACCACAACTTATGCTACTGGTGCTTGCAGGAAAAATAGAAAGGGGATGTCCAATGCTTGGGACACAGTAGAATGGAGAGGATAGTGGCTTGAAGACATGATTATAGCATGACAGCAAGAGGGGAGCAGCAGGGGTGCTGGCTCAGGGGTCTGAAGTGAGGGCTGCCTAGTAGCGGCAGGCGCTGCTTTTGGTAACATGCAAAGGCTCCCTACAGGCTCTCAGGAATACAATGAGAGACGAAGCTCATAAAAGTCATAGCAGAGGGGTCAGACTGCATTAGACCAGTATCGAAAGGTTATTCCTGAAGTCTGGAGAACCTTGTATGCCTGTTTCACTGATGGCATTTAAACTGAGGTTCAGAGATGTTACGAAAACAATCAGAGACACACTGCAAAGGTCATGTGATGAGATTCAAACCCAGAACTTTTGGTTTCCTTAGCCTCTGGTTTTCCCATTACATCTTGATGGCTTCTTGCAGCCGGCTGGGGAAAACAGAGGTGGTAGAATAATCGTTAGGCTTTAAAAAGAGTTAATGGCTTCCAGCTTCATCCATCATCCTCAGCAAACTAACACAGGAACAGAAAACCAAACACTGCTTGTTCTCACTCATAAGTGGGAGTTGAACAAAGAGAACGCATGGACACAGGGAGGGGAGCAACACACACTGGGGCCTGTTGTGGGGTGGGGGGTGAGGGGAGGGAGCTTAGAGAATGAGTCAATAGGTGCAGCAAACCATCATGGCACAAGTATACCTATGTAGCAAACCTGCACGTTCTGCGCATGTATCCTGGAACTTAAAATAAAAATTTAAAAAATACAAAAAAAAAAGAGTTAATGGAATGAGCAATGGTACAGAAGGAGCATGGGATAAAAACAGTCAACATTTGCTTCACCCTTTGTCTAATCTTCAAAACAACTCAATAATTCATTGTGATGACTAGCATCATCTTCATTTTAAGATAAGAAAGCTGAGTTTCAGAGAAGTGAAATAACTTGCCCAAAGTTGAGTGGGTCTAGAGCCTTACTCTGAGCTACTCCCAGGCCTGGTCAGGGCTGCAATTTATCAGTAAATGTAGCTGTTGACTGCACCCCACTGCACACGGGGCCCCCTGCCAGACACCTGCAAACACTCTTAAATTTCATCCTCACCCTCAACTCTGTGAGGGAGGTATATTTACTCCATTTTAACAGATAAAGGAACTGAATCTCAGAGAAGTCAAACAACTTATCCCTGGCCACGCAGCCAATAGGTGGCAGAGCTGGGGCTTGATCCCGTAACTTTCTGACATAATACAATCTTGTGCTTCTCCTCCTCTATTGGTGGTTTCCACACCTGGAAATAACATCCGCACTACCCAGCGAGCATTTATAAAATACAGATTCTTGAGTCCCATCCCCAGAGATGGCGGGGGCAGGCCTGGGAATCAGCATTTTGCAGAAGCCTTTCAGTAACAGGAACTGCTGCACCACGCCACAGTGCAATGAGTGTGGTGATCCTAAAGCCAGAGGAAGTCTGCAGTCGGCCTGGGAGGGATTGCGCTTCTGAGAGAGGGTGGGAAGTACACCCTTCACATTCTTGGCACCTCTGGCGTTGATTTGCTGTGTGACTGCTGATCAGACAACCATACCATCGGTCGTTTGATTTTCAGACATACAAGATTAACAGCTAATGCAGGTGTTTCCTTTATTCGATTCTGATATGGAAAGGAGTAACTAAAACAAAAGTCTCATCTGCAAAATGTTTGGATGGCTCTAGACAGTGTGGCTAAGAGGAGGGGCTGGTGTTGGCAGAACTGGCCCACAGTCAGGACAGAGGAATTCATGGTGAGTTACCTCCCTGTCTGGTCCTTAGCTTCCACGTCTATAATGCGAGCATGCTGATTGATCTTAGAGCATGATCTGGAACTTCCTGCACCTAAAACACATACACAACTTGTTAAAAATGCAGATCGCACTCACTAGAATGTAAGCTCCACGGCAGCAAAGGGCTATTTGTTCAATCCCATGTCCCCAGGCCCAGAAACAGAGCTTGGCATGTTGTAGGAACTTATTAAATATTTGCTGAACGATTGAATGGATTCTTGGAAACCAGCCCAGGCCTACCGAATTAGCGTCTCTATGTGGGGCTAGGAATCTGGGAATCTTTCTGAAGAGCTGCAGGTGATTCTCAAGAGCATTAGCGTTTGGGAACCACTGAAATTGGTAGTTGCCACCATTTTTATGGTATGACCTTGGACATTCCCTTGGCTTGTTCCCACATCCAATCTGCAGCTGAATCCTATGGCAATTTGCCTTCAAAGGGGGAAGAAGAGAGAACTGCTGAGAAGCTCTTGTTTTTACGTGACGTCATCAGGAGCGTTTTCCACCAGCCTCTCCTCCTCCACCCTGCAAAGATCAAGGGGAGTGCCCAGGCCTGAGACCTGTGGTGATAGAACAGACAGAGGCCACCGGAACTGCTGAGGACAGAGGCATGGCTAGGACCTCAGCCTGTGTGGTGCTGCTGTGGCCCCTGGGCTGTGCCCAGCAGCCTCGTCAGTATCAGGTGCATTTCCCGGGAGGCACACTGCCCTCCTGAGCGTTGCATTCTGGTTGGAATGCAGCCCACACTGCAGCACTGCTTTGTGGCCCGTCCCCATTTACAAAATTACCCAGATTATTCGAGTTGACGTGGAGAACTGAATCCTCTTGTGAGCTGCTTACCTGGGAAGCCACTTTAGTGACTTGCCACAGGGGCTCAGGAGATAGGGCATACTGCATGTCCTTCCCTTCCGCATGACCAGCGACTCCTGTCCTCCTGCCTGTAGGAGGAGGACCCCAAGGGAACCCAAATCACATTCCAGAAGAAACTTGGTGAAAGCCTGGTGTCTGGGCAGGGGGCCTCATTTTGGTCCATGTTTCTCAACCAAGGCTGCATACCAGGTTGCTTGAGGGAGCTTTTGAGAGACTAATGCCTGCTCCACCGTAAACCAATTAAATGTGAACCTCTGAACATGGTCACTGGAAATGCACATTTTTTTATAGTCAAGGTTGCAAACTGTCAATTAGATGGAGCTGATGTTTAGTTGCCTTTTAAGACCGCTTCCTTTGGGTTTTGTTTGCTCTATCAAATGTTGTTTAAAAATTAACACACTTTTTTAGAGCAATTTTAGGTTTATAGCAAAAATGAGCAGAAAGTAGAGAGAATTCCAAAATGCCCTCCTCCCTTCTCCCTTTCCCTCCGCAAGCTCCGCTTTCAAATGCTGTTTTCAGTACAAACAGCATTGCATGGTTTGCAGTGACCAAAGAATGACTCTCAGATTTCCTCACATCAAAAGATGCTCCCTAAAACTGCCTGTGCACAAACCTAGCGTTGGCATAGGTTTCATAACTCCTCTTTGGAAAAATGGCGGAATCCCTGGCCTTTTTGTGGCCAGTGTCTGTGGCGGGCTGGCTGCTGTCCTCTGCCTGGCTGCAAGTCAGCTTGCAAGATTTCTCTGGTGTGCGCTCTGGAGGTAAAACCCTCCTTTCTCAGGGACGAGTCTACAAGGCGACCAGCGTGAGGGCGCATACAGAAAAGGGCTCAGGAATGGATTGTAAAATAATCACGTTCAAATCCCCTTAAAACAAAGGAGCCATCCCTCCACCTCCAATTTGTCCCCATTTCTTTCTAAAATGTCATTCCGCTTTTTGAAAATCTTATTTCCGGCTTAATTCTCAACTTTTAAAATGTAAAAACATTTCACTAGGGGGCACTTCAAGACTGAGTAAGAAAAAAACCCCAGCAACTTGGTGACAATACATTCCACTTCCCCATTAACTGGGTAAACAGTCCTGTACAAAACAAAATATAAAAAATACATAAGGAATTAAATATGTATTTAGCTGAAACTGTGACTCCATTTCCGTAGGTCGTTTTCTACACCTGTTTTCTTCAAACTGGACACAAGTGGCATTCTTGGACTTGCTGACAATTTTGTCCTGAGTATTAGAATCATCATCATCATCATCATAATGATAATAATAATAGTCTGTTCATCTGCTTAAAACAGACACTTCGCTTACTGCAGTCATTTGATGCAACTGGGCGTTTGAAGCTTTTATTCAGAAATTTATGTTTAAAAAATGTTTTCTTCCCCAACATTCATGGGGAGTGTGGATGTAGGAGCTAGCAGCTTCTTGGTGCGGGATTAGTACAGGAATTTTCTACAGCCGAGAGAATGTCTGCAGGGGGAATCTGGGACCTGAGTCCTAGCCCTGGCTTATTTCTATCCAGCAGTGTGACCTTCTACAAGTCACTGTCCCTCTTCGGACCTCAATATCCTTATTTGTAAAATGATAGTATTGTACTGGAGGACACTTAAGGTCTCTTTCCAATCTGACCTGCTGTCCCCCAAGCAGTCTCCCTGTGGTGACAGTGCTCACACTGCATTTTTCCTGAACTGTTGCATGAAAAGTTAAACCCAAGGCAATTCTGGGGAGAAAGGCAGAGAGACAGAAGGATACGGGCTTGAGTCTTGGTTCTGCCCTTTGGGAGGTGTTATGGGTCTAACTGTGTCCCCCAAAAGATGTTGAAGTCCCAGGACCCGTGAATGTAGCCTTATTTGGTGATAGGGTCTGTGCAGATGATCAAGTTAAGATGACATCATGAGGACGGGCCCTAAACTAATATGACTATGTTCTTTATAAAGGGGAAATTTATATGCAGAGATAGACACAGACAATGGGAACATCACGCGAAGGTGAAGGCAGGGATTGGGGTGATGTATCAACAAGCAAAGGAATGCCTGCAGCCACCAGAGGTGATGGGAGAGCACGGAACAGATTCTCCCTCACAGCGCTCAGAAGGAGGCATCCGGGCCAACACCTCCATCTTGGACTTGCAGCTTCCAGACTGTCAAATAATAAATGTCTGTGATTTTCAGCACCTGGTTGGTGGTACTTTGTTACAACAGCCCTAGAAAACTAATGCAGGAGAGTATTTAACCTCAGCCTTCACCCATAAGGATGCGAGCAATGATTAAATGAGATGATGCACAGGAAAGCCCTTTGCACACAAGGCTTGCCATCTGGCAGGTGTTTATCAAATGTTAGTGACTGTAAGGAAGGAATAAAGGAGAGAGGAAGGAGAGGATGGAGGAATGAGGAAGGAAACTCTTAACACGAAGCACCTGTTAGGTGCTGGAAACTTTATATGTTGATCTTTAGTTCTCGCTAACAACCATATTGCTGCTGAGAGACTGGGGCCCCTCAGAGGTACAGCCATTTGCAGAAGGTCACAGAGCTGGTAAGTGACATTAAACTGGGCCCATCTGACTCCAAAACCTGTGCTGTTTCCACACTGTTATGCTTGTTTTTAGGACCAAGTATTATTTATCCTGCCATGATAAACCCCATTCATTCATTCATTCATTCATTCATTCATTCATTCGCTAATTCATTCACTTCCTCATCATTCAAGAGAGAAAAGGGGAAGGAGGCAGGTCCATTTCAATGAGCTGATGGTGGACTTGATACCAAGAAGTCACAGTTTGATTTCTAGAATGGCTGACATTAATTGTCCTCAGGATTGTTTGCTGCCGGAGGCCAGCTTGAGGCTGCCTGAGGAAAGCAGATCCCAGAAGCCAAACCAGGAGGACTTGGAGTAAAAAACCAGGCGATTCACATTCCTTTAGTTTCTTCCCTAAATAAATATGTCCACACTCTGCTTTAAAGGGCATTCACAGACGACTCAAAACCAGGTTTATTCCAGGCAGAATCCTTTCAGACCCCAAATCTGTCTTGGTTGTTGGCCCATTCCTGATTTGGTATTTCCCCTCTTTGGGCTAGCCTCATCCTTGTCCTTGTCCTTCCCGCCTCTCCACATCCCCCTACTCCCATCCCATCCCGTCCCGTCCTGTCCTGTCCATCCCATCCCATCCCGCCCCAGTTAAGTTAGACATTCACCTGGAGTTTGTCTTAGTTTCTGAGGATATAGAGGTGAGCTAAAGAGGGAGCCCTGGAAGACCCCAGGTTGTTGCAATACCGTCGGATGTGCAAGTAGGCACTGGATGGGGTTATCCAGGAGGGCTTCCTGGAGGAGGGGGGATGACAAGCAATGGTTTTGGAGAATGCAATGGGACAGGATTCAGGCTCAGGAAACAGCATGCGCAAGGGCCTGGATGCCCGAAATAGCAAGGCAAGTGTAGACAACTGGAAACAATTTGGAATTGGGCATAAAACATAAGAGAAGGGAGTGAGAGAAGGCTGGAGGGTTAGCAAAGTCTGGGTCACTAAGTCAGCCTGGCATTCCAGAGCTGCCCTTCAAGATGCCCATTCTGCCCACCATTTCCAGAAGCCCCTCCTCTGCTGTGCTTCCTACAGCCCTCGATTCCCCGCCGCTCAACTTTCTGGGATCCAGGGGGGCTCCTCTCTTCTCTCTGCTTTTACCAAATCATGCATTCCTTCACTGGTGCAGTCATTCCGCTCATTGGAGCGTCTAGTCTGTACTAGGCCCTGCTCCAGACCCTGCGTCCCAGCGGGGAAGAGTCATGGCACCAATGGAGAGTGGTTTATGTGCTTCTTAGCTAAGGCATTTTAGAAATAAACAACGATTCTGTGGCAGGCTGGAGGGGAACTATTTGGGGACAGTCAGCCCCTCTCCTTGGAGCAGACCATGATGCGACGTGGCTGCCTGGTCACATGGCGGTTTGAGCCTCCTCCTGTTCCCAACCTCTCTGGGCGGTCAACTCCTCTCATCTCAGTTCTTCTGTTGCCTTGGTAAGGCTCTTGGAGACACCTTTCTTGTGGCTGACACTGCCTGGATATTTCAGGAGGATAGATGTGTCCTGACCACATCCTGCCTGGTTGGGCTTTATTGGCAACCTCAGTGTGGCCCTGATGGGAGGCCTCTTTGGGGCCAGTTGTGAATGTCTTCATGTTCACCGTGGTCTCATTTGTGCCACTGACCTCAGGGATTTCTCTTTTTCATTCCTGAGCTTCCCCCCATGTATCCCTGGGTGCATTTGTGTTCCAGGACTTCCATAACACACTGCTGCAAGCTGGGCGGCTTATAGTGACAGACATGTATTGTCTTACAGTTTTAGAGGACTAAAGTCTGAAGTTCAGATGTTGGCAGAGCCATCATTTCTCTGAAGGCTCTAGGGGAGAATCCTTCCTTGGCTCTTCTAGCTTCCTGTGGTTGCAGGCAGTCCTTGGCATTGGCTGGCTCGTGGCAGCGTCACTCCAGTCTCTGCTGCCCTCTTCACACAGTCTTTCCCTCTGTATGACTGTGTGTCTCCAATTCTCTCTCCTTGCAAGGACATCAGTCATTGGATTTAAGGCCCATTCTAAGCCAGGATGACCTTATCTCAACTTGATTACATCTCTAAAGACCCTATTTCCAAATAAGGTCACATTCACAAGTACCAGGGATTCAGACTTCAGCCTATCATTTTGGGGAACACGATTGACTCCACAATACCGGATGTGAGAAGCAAAGCTTTTCCTTTGGAGCATCTTAAGCCTGGCTTCATCTTACCATATAAGAAGCAGGGCCCCAGGTTTCTCCCAGCACTTCTAAAGCTAGAAGGCTTGTTCTGTCAGGGAAAGCTTGGTCCCTGACATCAGGGACACAGCCAGTGGGTGCTGAAGTCTAGACAGAAATGAAAATGGATCTGCTGAATTCCAGAATGTGGACACACACACATACACACACACACACATACACACACACAGAGAGAGAGAGAGAGAGACAAGAGAGAGACAGAGAAACACACACACAGAGAGAGGTAGAGAGAGAGAGAGAGAGAGAGGGGACTATCTCTAGCTGTTGCTCCCACTCCTTTTTTGCAGATCCTTGCTACAGTTTGCTGGTGAGCGGGGTGGAGCACCTGATGCTGGGTTTAAGTATCTGTTCCCTTTCCTGAGTGTTTAGCTCTGTTCTGTGTACCTGTCTGTTCGTATTTTACCATTCAGTTCCAAGTAGCGCCTCAGGGTGAAAGGTAACGCGGTAAGGCTTGGTCAGCAGGTCTGCGGGTGGGGGAGCAGCCTGTTTCCAGACTGCAGACAAGCTTAGGGGAAGCAGAGATTTCTCTGCACTGAGTCAGGACCAAAAGCAGAACTAAGGACAGCTACCAAGTACAGCCAATCAGATGTGCCTAGGAAAGTGATGATGCCCATCGATTGCTGTGAACTTTCTAGAAATGTCTAGGAAACAGGTGGGGTTGTGCCTGTGGTCTGAAGCAAAAGAAATATTTGTGCTCCTCTGAGTCAGGTGTTTATCAGATATTTTCCATAAAACAAACCTTGTTTGTTTTGAAGCAGTTATCTTTTGAGTGCCTTTCTTTAAACAGATTTCTAGTCGTTACATATTCAGTTGAGAACAGCAACTTCTCTTACCATTTCTCCTGAGCACGGCGAGCCAGTCGTATGTGGAGGTGGGCATGCAAGTCTGACTCGCCCTCACATCAGTAGCAGCGGCTGATGGGTGAGGAAGCAAGCACGTTTTCTCTTAGGGAAGCAGCGTTTTAATGCGGCTCCAGTAGGCGCTGCCCAGAACTCTCTTTTCCCACCCAGGCCGGCGTGTTCTCCGCCAGAGCACTTAGGAGACGTGCTGAGATGTTAAGTACTGAGGGGTGCGGGACGTTTTTGTTGCTGTGCTCTGCAAAGCCGACGGCTTTTTACAAACACATTAAACATTAATATCTACAGAATGGGCAGTTTTATAGTGCACAAGCACGAGTTTCCTGGACACGGATTTATTTATTTTTTATTAATGTAACCTTAGTATGCCGCATATTTCTTGCAGAGCTCCAGATCTGAAAGGCCTTCGCTGGACCCAATGAATACTTTATGATTCCATTTAAGACCAAGGGAACCAATAAACTCACCCCAATTTACATTTCAGTGGAGTCTCATAAGTAATGCATGCCTGCATACTGCTGGCCCTCAACTGTCTCCCGGACTGCCTTTAATACCTCATCACATGCGTGACCTTTTCAGGAGGCTGAGAACAGAGGAGTGTTCTCTTCAAACTGTTTTCTTTTACTTCCCACAACGCGTGAAACCTCTGTCTGTGGTCATGAATAGGTAATCCTAAGGAACTGGTGGCTGGGAAGTCCTGTGCCGTCTTCCCTCTCTTGCCCTTCCTGAGCCCCTCATGCCCATGGTTTCAGACACCACCTCTAAGCCCTGCCTTTGAGAACCGTACCTGCAGTCATGAGCCGGCAGGCCACCTCTAGGCCCGAATTCCCACTGCTTTTATTCTAGAGGGTTGTTCAGTTTTTGTTTCAAAACTAACCCTTCTCTAACAGAATTCCTAGGCCAGGCCCCAGGTTGATTTCTTCATTTCTGTTTCATGGCGGACTGTGCTGCGTCAGCGGGCATGGGAAGTTCAGGGCTGTCCTGCGAGGTGCCTCTTTATCCCATCCTTCCCCACTCCTGGACCGGGGAGCTGCTCACACTGGGTAATCCTTCCAGCATACCTCCTCCCTGGCAGCCAGGGCCATCTTTAAATGGGGTGAAGTGGATCATACTATTCCCCTGCCCAGAATCTTCCAGTGGTTCCCAATTCTCTAACTTCTGCCCGAGTTTCCAGTCTATTGGCCTGACATGTGAATTTCAGACTTGCCAGCTCTCACAATTGCATGTGCCAACTCCTTAAAATATGACTCCTTATATCTACCTATACGTGCACACACACACGCACACACATATGCCTGCATATACATATACATATGTATATAGGCTTATATATGTACTATGTATGCATGTCTACATAGATCTGTGCATCTATATATGTGCATATCATATCTATCTATCTATCTATCTATCTATCTATCTATCTATCTATCTAATTTCTTCTTGGTTCTGTTTTTCTGGAGAATCCTGACTGATAAGGATTTTGGAGTCTCCTTTACTAACCATCTACTATACATACCATTCTCTCACACTGCTGTCTGTGACATCTACGAATTCTTTAGCACTCCTCCTATAAAAAGGTGGAATCTAATTTTCCACTTCTTGAATATGGACCAGTTTTAGTGACTCACCTCTAGGAACGTAATGCAATGGAAGTGGTGCTGGAGGACCCCTGAGGCTAGATTAGAAGATGCAAGTTAGTGTCAGCCTGCCGCTCATGCCCCGCCCCCCGACCCTCTCCGTCTCTCATCTATCTTAGGATGCTTGTGTTGGGATTTACTCACCATATTGTGAGGAGGCCTCTGCTACGTGGAGAGTAGCGTAGGTTTCCTCCATGGCTATGTGATGTTCCAGCCAACAGTACCACGT
Source organism: Papio anubis (assembly GCF_008728515.1). NCBI lineage: Eukaryota > Metazoa > Chordata > Mammalia > Primates > Cercopithecidae > Papio > Papio anubis. The sequence continues at coordinate 159,670,144 of NC_044978.1, read as the reverse complement.
CAGGTGCCAGCTGCCAACCAGCATCAACTCCAGACAGGAGAGAGGAAAAGGCTCCAGACGGTTCCAGCCTCTAACCTCAGAGCTGCCCTAGAGATGCTGAGTAGAGCAGAGATGGGCTGTCCCCACTCAGCCCCGCCCAACCTGCAGAATCAAGAGAAAAAACAAAGGATGATGATTATTAACACCCACTCTTTGGTGGTTGATATTTATATAATAATAACTGGATAGCAGGAACATTGTTTCTCCTTTTATACTGCTAGCTTTTTGAAAAAATTTCCTATAATTATTTGGAATTATGCATCAACTCATTTATTATCTGTCTTTTCCATTAAATATAAGTTCAACGAGGGAAGGAACTTTTACTATCCTATCTATTGTTTTATCCTAGTGCCTATAAGAGGACTTGGCACATAGAAGGCACCCAGTAAATATTTCTGAATGAATAATCCTCCTGAATCTACTGAATTATATTTTCTTATTTTCTTTCTTCCCTGTCTTCCTTTCTTCCTGCTCTGCCTCAATCTTTCCTTTTCTTTCAACTTCCTTTAATTCTGTCTTTCTTATTATCTCCCTTGCTTGTTCCTTTAAAATTTTTAAATGCTTTTTAATGACTTAAGTTTCACATAAATACATTTTTCTTGTAAAAAATTAAAACACTTCAGGTAAAATCAAATCCTTCTTGGCCTGGTGTGGTGGCTCACACCTGTAATCCCAGCACATTGGGAGGCCGAGGGGGGTGGATCACCTGAGGTCGGAAGTTTGAGACTAGGCTGGCTAACATGGTGAAACCCCGTTTCTACTAAAAATACAAAAATTAGTTGGGTGTGGTGGTGCGCACCTGTAATCCCAGCTGCTCGGGAGGCTGAGGCAAGAGAATTGCTTGAACTGGGGAGGCAGAGGTTGCAGTGAGCCAAGGTCATGCCATTGCACTCCAGCTTGGGCAACAAGAGTGAAACTCTGTCTCAAAAAAAAAAAAAAGTAAAATCCTTCTTTGCTCACAATGCACCCCCAAGCCTGGCCCTCCTTTCCCTTCACCTCCTTTCTTCCTCACTTTGCCTCCGTGGTCCAGATTGATCTGGAAGAGATGAATCCCTTCTGACCTCACCCCCACCGCTGCAGCCTCCTAGCCTACCCCTCTGCTGCTGGAGCCTCCTTCTTCTGACACTTCCTTGATGTTGCCAGATTAATTGTCCCCAGCCTCTGTTTTGAGGGAAACATGCCCCTAAAGCTCTCCAAGGCTCTGTATTACCTAGAGATCAGGGTGCAAACTCTATAACCTGGAGTTCAGACTTCCATGATCTATCTGAGCTCTTTCTAGGCTTTTGGTTCTTCTCCTCTTCCTTTGTGAATCATCAGTTCTAGCTACAAGGGTTTCTCCCCACCTCAGGGCGGCTCTGGTTTTCCCATGGCTACCTTTTTGCAGAGATGTGAAGAGTAGAGTCTTCATGTTTTCAACACCTTGCCAATCTAATCCACCTTTTCAGGTGCTATCTGTTTGCCAAGTCCTCTGGGAATGGTCCCTTCCTCTTCTTGAAAGAGACCTCTCTTCTGTGGGCTTTAACTGCTCACTGCCTTCTCTCTGTTGTTGTCTTTTGTGGGTGCGCCTTGGCTTTCTGTGTGTCCATTATTCTTCATGGGAGTTCAGGCTTGTTTGAGAATAAGGACCACACTGTGTCTGTTTCATGTGCTTAGAGAGCGAGGACAATGAAGAGGCTTCTAGAAGGTTCTGCCATTGCTTCTATGGTTTCACGTAGCTGCCCTAGAGACAGCACATATTTGATGCCGTCAGGGCCCATGTATTTGTTTCCTGGAGGTTGTCACAGTGGCCAAGTGGATCATAAGAGTTAGTAGATTAGTGGGTTTCTTCAATAAATTCAACAAATATGTATCGAGCACTTGCTATGTGGCAGGCACTACACTTTGGAGAGGGCTAGGGATGGGATGGTAACAAAACAGACTCCAGGCTCTTGTCCTCCCTGCATTTATAGTCTAGTGGAAGAGACAGGCAGATAACTTGCAAATAAACCATCATAACTCAACATGGTCAAGGTGATGTTTGAGATGAGCCGGGAGACCCTGATCACATAAAAGGAACATGGACTTAGCTTTGGGGAGATAGGGAAAGGCTCCGTAAGAAAAAGATTCTTAAAGATGAGATCTGGGCGGGGTGCAGTGGCTTGCACCTGTAATCCCAGCACTTTGGGAGGATGTGGCGGGTGGATCACTTAAGATCAGGGGTTCAAGACCAGCCTGATCAACATGGTGAAACCCCATCTCTACTAGAAATACAAAAATTAGTCAGGCATGGTTGCACACACATGTAATCCGAGCTACTTGGGAGGTTGAAGCAAGAGAATTGCTTGAATCCAGAGCATGGAGGTTGCAGTGAGCTGAGATCATGCCATTGCACTCCAGCCTGGATGACAGAGCAAGACTCTGTCTCAAAAAAAAAAAAAAAGGAAAAAAAGAAGAAGTTGAATCTCTGAATAGACCAATAACAGGCTCTGAAATTGAGGCAATAATTAATAGCCTACCAACCAAAAAATGTTCAGGACCAGACGGATTCACAGCCGAATTCTACCACAGGTACAAAGAGGAGCTGGTACCATTCCTTCTGAAACTATTCCAATCACTAGGAAAAGAGGGAATCCTCCCTAACTCATTTTATGAGGCCAGCATCATCCTGATACCAAAGCCTGGCAGAGACGCAACAAAAAAAGATAATTTTAGAACAATATCCCTGATGAACATTGATGCGAAAATCCTCAATAAAATACTGGCAAACTGAATCCAGCAGCACATCAAAAAGCTTATCCATCGAGATCAACTCAGCTTTATCCCTGAGAAGCAAGGCTGGTTCAACACACGCAAATCAATACACATAATCCATCACATAAACAGAACCAAAGACAAAAACCACATGATTATGTCAATAGATCCAGAAAAGGCCCTCAAAATTCAACAGCCCTTCATGCTTAAAAACTCTCAATAAACTAGATATTGATGGACCATATCTCAAAATAATAAGAGCTATTTATGACAAACCCACAGCCAGTATCATATTGAATGGGCAAAAGCTGGAAGCATTCCCTTTGAAAACTGGCACAAGACAGGGATGCCCTCTTTCATTACTCCTATTCATCATAGTGTTGGGAGTTCTGGCCAGGGAAATCAGGCATGAGAAAAGAATAAAGGGTATTCAATTAGGAAAAGAGGAAGTCAAATTCTCCTTGTTCGCAGATCACATGATTGTATATTTAGAAAACCCCATTGTCTTAGTCCAAAATCTCCTCAAGCTGATAAGCAACTTCAGCAAAGTCTCAGGATACAAAATCAATGTGCAAAAATCACAAGCATTCTTATACACCAATAATAGGCAAACAGAGAGCCAAATCATGAGTGAACTCCCATTCACAACTGCTACAAAGAGAATAAAATACCTAGGAATCCAACTTACTAGGGATGTGAAGGACCTCTTCAAGGAGAACTACAAACCACTGCTCAATGAAATAAAAGAGGACACAAACAAATGGAAGAACATTCCATGCTCATGGATAGGAAGAATCAATATTGTGAAAATGGCCATACTGCCCAAGGTAATTTATAGATTCAGTGCCATCCCCATCAAGCTACCAATGACATTCTTCACATAATTGGAAAAAAACTACTTTAAAGTTCATATGTAACCAAAAAAGAGCCCACATTGCCAAGAAAATCCTAAGCCAAAAGAACAAAGCTGGAAGCATCACACTACCTGACTTCAAACTATACTACAAGGCTACAGTAACCAAAACAGTGTGGTACTGGTACCAAAACAGAGAGATAGACCAATGGAACAGAACAGAGGCCTCAGAAATAACACCACACATCTACAACCATCTGATCTTTGACAAACCTAACAAAAACAAGAAATGGGGAAAAGATTCCCTATTTAATAAATGGTGTTGGGAAAACTGGCTAGCCATATGTAGAAAGCTGAAACTGGATCCCTTCCTTACGCTTTATACAAAAATTAATTCAAGATGGATTAAAGACTTAAATGTTAGACCTAAAACCATAAAAATCCTATTAGAAAACCTAGGCAATATCATTCAGGGCATAGGCATGGGCAAGGACTTCATGACTAAAACAACAAAAGCAGTGGCAACAAAAGCCAAAATAGACAAATGGGATCTAATTAGACAAGAGCTTCTGCACAGCAAAAGAAACTACCATCAGAGTGAACAGGAAACCTAGAGAATGGGAGAAAATTTTTGCAATCTACCCATCTGACAAAGGGCTAATATCCAGAATCTATAAAGAACTTAAACAAATTTACAAGAATAAACAACCTCATCAAAAAGTGGACAAAGGATACGAATGGACACTTCTCAAAAGAAGACATTCATACAGACAACAGACACATGAAAAAATGCTCATCATCACTGGCCATCAGAGAAATACAAATTAAAACCACAATGAGATACCATCTCACACCAGTTAGAATGGCGGTCATTAAAAAGTCAGGAAACAACAGATGCTGGAGAGGATGTGGAGAAATAAGAACGCTTTTACACTGTTGGTGGGAGTGTAAAGTAGTTCAACCATTGTGGAAGACAGTGTGGCGAATCCTCAAGGATCTAGAACTAGAAATACCATTTAACCCAGTGATCCCAGTACTGGGTATATACCCAAAGGATTATAAATCATGCTACTATAAAGACACATGCACATGTATGTTTATTGTGGTACTATTCACAATAACAAAAACTTGGAACCAACCCAAACATCCATCAATGATAGACTGGATTAAGAAAATGTGGCACATGTACACCATGGAATACTATGTAGCCATGAAAAAGGATGAGTTCATATCCTTTGCAGGGACATGGATGAAGCTGGAAACCATCATTCTGAGCAAACTATCACAAGGACAGAAAGTCAAACACCACGTGTTCTCACTCATAGGTGAGAACTGAACAATGAGAACACTTGGACACTGGGCAGGGAACATCACACATGGAGGCCTGTTGTGGGGTCGTGGGCAGGGGGAGGGATAGCATTAGGAGAAATACCAAATGTAAATGACTAGTTAATGGGTGCAGCAAACCAACATGGCACATGTATACCTATGTAACAAACCTGCACGTTGTATACATGTACCCTAGAACTTAAAGTATTTTTAAAAAAAGAGAGAGATCTGAAGAAGAAAGAAGAGTTTTCCAGATGACAGTGGGATAAAGAGCAAACAGACAGAGGGAGGCACAGCACAGTGAATTGGAGGAGAAAGGGAGAGAGAGAGAGAGAGGGAGAGAGAGAGATAATAGAGAAGAGGAGAGAGTCAAAGACCTCAGGTCAGAATACCCAGCAAAGTAACAGCAACTTGGGACCTGTTTACTAGGACTAGACAACAGATGGACTTGTTAGAACTTGGACTTGTTTCCTTATGGAACAGAAAGGGCAGTCCAGCTGTCCTCACCTCGGACACTTGCAGTGGTGCCCTGCCTGGGCCCCAGCAGGTGCACATTATGGCATGACATGCAGGTAATTTTCACATCTGTGCATTGGGAACCTAAGCCAAGTGCTGTCTCCTTTGCCCATGCGGTCAAGACTCTTCATGTTCCCCACTCTGACTTTGACACAAAATCTATTCCTTTCTCAGGCTTCCCCGAGAAGGCCACCCTCCTGAGTGACGGGGGCTTGCTGACCTTTTGTAAAGGATGCAGGGAGTCGTGGGGAGGGCTCACATAGCGGAGCCCAGGCACCTCACACAGTTAGAACCTTTTTTCTTCTGAGGCTTCCTTGGATATGCCAGTGACTTGTTGTCTCCTCCCTCTGCTCCTCCACCTCTGCCTCCTCTCAGAAGAAAAGCAGCCCCGCCTGCTCCTCTGATCCCAGCACCAGCTGACCCAAGCCCCTGCGTGGGTTGATCAAAGCGCTTGCCTGACAAAACTGGGTCTCTCCCTGGGGGAAGGATTCTCATACCAGCTAAAAGGAAAAAAAATAATATCGTTGCGGGGGAAGATAAAATAAGCCTGGGAACATTGGCAGCTGGAGCGTCTTATCGGTATGGACCGAGGGTCTGCTCCAGCTGAGAGCCAGCGGTGGGGAGAGGCATACTCACTTCTTTTGCACACCCTTGAGTGACTCCCCCTGGGGCTTTCAACAGCACTTTTGTAGGTAGTGAGCTCCCCTGCAGGGAAGAGATGTTACTTTGAACTGGCATCATCGTCAGCCCTGGATTTTGTCTATTCTGCTCATTTCCCTTTCTTCTACTTTCAGTTTTTTAACCCTTGACATTCAACAAATATTTACTGAAGTCTTTCATGTGTTAGGAATCAAACTAGGCATTGACCAAGGAGAGAGAGATTTTCTGGATGGGTCGAGGGAACTCAAAGGAGACTTATGCACACTGTCCCCTTTCTCGTGGGAAAGTGCTTAAGTCCCATCACCATGGTGACCACCGACATAGTCGTGTCCATCTTGAACCCTCCCTTTGGGCACCTGACCCAGGCTAGGTCTATGGATCTTCTCTCTGGGATTTTTGGTCTTAAGAGACATTGGTTAATCCCCTGTCTGAAGTAGAGGCTGTATGACGTTATGCTCAAGTGCTTGGGGTGCGGTTGCGGAGGGCATGTCCCGCCTCCCCCAACCCCCAACATGAGGAGAAAAGCAATGTACATTAAAGAAGAATAAACCAACAGTGAAAGGAAAAAAGAGAGAGGATTTGGGGACAAAATCCTGATGAGTTTCAATCTCCAGGCTTTTCCGGTTGTCATCAAACTGGGCTGCATGCCTGCTCTTCCCCCATGTCTGCTTTCTCAATTTTTATTTGCAGTAAAGTCAATAAATTTCCATTTTTGCCAAAACTTGTTTGAATTGAGATTCTGTCACTTGCAACCAAACTGATACAAATAGTTCATTAAAATGAGATACATGAGGTTCTTCGCAGTAAATGGGTTTCTCTGAAAATAAAGAAAAAGGCAGAAGGATTGATTATTCCAAATCATTACAACCTAGAGTATGTGAGAAGGTCTGTGAGTGGCTAGTAAAATGTGTGATGCTTAACAGAGCCCCATGCATGTTAGTTTTTGTCTTGCCCTCCCATCCCCTTATCTTCGCTTCCTGGAAATCGATTTCAAGTTAGATGCCGGAAAGCAAAAGGCATTTTAAAACAAGTTTTCTGTGTCCTTGTAGATTACTAATCTTCTAAGTGGTATGAAGTAGCCCGGGTGATCTAATGCTTCTCTGATGTCCTACTTTTTCATGGGCTCAAGCTGCAAATGCACTTAATATATAGCCAAAATTATATTGGGAAAATCTGAGTCACAGAGGCACATAAATGGGGAGCTCTGTTACTGGAAAATCATGGCTTTTAAGAGAATGGATTTTCTATAGAACACTTGGGCACACCAGAAGATATACAGGGTGTTAGTCTGATCGCTCACATAATCAGAAACTGCTGGGCTTAATGTGCATAAACTTCACACGTCACTGCTATGGTCTGAATGTTTGTGTCTTCCCAAAACTAATATGCTGAAACCCTAACCTCCAAATGGGTGGTATTAGGAGGTGGAGCCTTTGGGAGGTGATTAGGTCATCAGGGCTCCACCCTCATGAGTGGGATTCCCAGAGAGACCTTTTTCCCTTATACTATGTGAGGGTGCAGCCAGAAGGTGCCATGTATGAAGCAGAAGATGGGCTCTCACAGACACTGAATCTCCTGGTACTCTGATCTTGGATTTTCAAGCCTCCAGAACTGTGAGAAACAAATTTGTTGTTTATAAGCTACCCAGTTTATGGCATTTTGTTATTGAAAGGTTCTTGTATCGGTTCGAACCCCAAGAGCACGCCAACAGACAACATGAGGCTGTGTGAAGCAACATGCTGTTTTAATGAGTGCCTGGGTAGAGGCGGGTTGAGGCCTAAAATGGTGTCAGCCCCAAGTGAGGACGGGGCAGGGGTTTTATAGTCTCCTGTAAACAGGAAGTGTACGAGACGGACGTAACTGCTACGTGGTGCCCAGATGGCCTCTTTATCGATCTTCAGGGGTACATGTCTTCCGGCCGGCTCTCTTCCTGCTTCTGCTATCTTGCTGGTGCAAGCTGCTGGTGCCAGTAGTTTTGTGCCTTGAGACTGGGCCTGAGAACGGAGGAATTATTCATTCCCTTAAGCTTTCAGGCCCCAGAGAGAATCTTTCAGTTATAGCAGCCCAAATAGACCAAGGCAGTCACTTGGTCTTTGTCCAAAATGACTCCGTGAGTAGTTTCTAGAATATCTTTTAAATGCTTTTTAAAAAGCATTTAAGGCCACACCTTTTAAAATGCTTTGTTTCTATGTGGTTTGCCATTTGTTGATGCCTGCCTTCTATTAACACAGCACGTTTTGAATAAGTCATTACACTGACCAAGGTTTGCCTTTGAACTAGATCTCTATCTTGCAAATAGTGGCTAAGTTGCAGACTTCACAATGCAACTGTTTACATTAGGAAAATAAAAGTGTATAACAGAAGGGTTAATTGAGAAAGGAATCAAGACTACATTGGAATGATAGAAGCAATCATACATACATATATATATATGCAGTATATAAAATAGGTACTGCCTTATATATATATAAAGAGACAGAGTGATTTAGAGAGAGAGAGAAGTGTAGGCTTCTTCTAGGCTCTTGCTGCCAATTCTGAGTGACAACTGTCATCAGAAATTCAGGGTCTTTGATGTCTGCATTGAAATCCCACCAACTGTCATGGTTAAAGCTGTGCAGAAGTTCTAATTACTATGCATAGCTTGCACGTAACATAAATAGTTGTAACCTTTCTGCAAAGTGCAAAGTCAGGAAATGTTAATCCATAGGGAAGCCATCCCTAGGCCATGGCTCCAACCTGATCGGTAATTCCTGTTCTTGTTCTCTGATTTAGAAAAAAAAAAAAAGAGATTCCTCTGTCTACAGTAGCTCAGTCTCTATTATGCTGTGTGTGCATTAGTAAAATTGATCTCCATGAGAGTTCTTCAAACTGAATTACTTAACAGCATTGTTTAGGGCTGGTGCAGAGGGAAAGAAGTCAGCAGGACCAGGACTTAAGGAAGTTGCTAACGTGGAGACTTATTGAGGCTTCCACACTTTGCAAAACATGCCTGGCCATTGCTTAGTAGAAGCCTGCTGCACTTTACACCTGGAAAACAAGCCCTCTGAGCACAGGCTCTTGGCAAAAATCGCATGAAGACTCCTCATTTGGAGGTTATGTGAATTGTATGTATTAGTTTCAGTTCACTCTGGTTTCTCAAGGTAATGACACAATTCAGGCTGATTTTTGAGTGGAAAGCTCTTACCTTCCAATTCTGAAGTTTTTTCTTTTCAATTTTATTTTATAAAATTCGTAATAGGGCAGGCAAAAAAGAAAGAAAGAAGAAAAAAGATGAACCAAGTGAAGTCAGGTATTAACACAAACTTAAAAGCTGTTTTCATTTAGTCTTGGACCTCACAGGACCCTCAGTACAGGCAAGGGGGTCCTGGGAGGGAGGATCTTAAAGCAAAGATAGGACCTGCCAGGTTGCTATGTGGGCTGCTTATCCCAGGGCACATGAGGGAATAGTCTGGGGAGGGGACAGGTAGGTGGTCCACCTTAGGACAGGATCAGGGGAGTGAGGCATTTGCCTACATTTAAGACAGCCCTAAAAAAGATCAAGAATCAATATAAATAATATGTTAATGCAATATGTAAAAAATCAAAATGAATGCAAAAATAATCTATAAGAAATAAAATATAAAATTTTGAATAAAGTTAGGATCAACCCCTGCACTCGGACGACTTACCCTCCTCAACCCTTTCCTGCCCTGTCCATGGTGCCTACTTATCAGTGACTGCCACCCCAGCACCTAAGAGCATCATAGTGCGATGATAAAGCAGGTTCAAGCTATCTACTCTACCTTGGTGGTGTTTCCCACCTGTATCAGTCCATTTCCATATTGCTATAAAGAGCTGCCCAAGACTGGGTAGTTTATAAAGGAAAGAGGCTTAATTGACTCACCATTCAGCATGGCTGGGGAGGCCTCAAGAAACTTACAATCATGGCAGAAGGTGAGGCGGAAGTAAGGCACCTTCTTTACAAGCCAGCAGGAAGGGAAGAACGCCTTATGAAACCATCAGATCTCATCATAACTCACTCACTATCACGAGAACAGCATGGGGGAACCGCCCCCATGATTCAACTACCTCCTCCTCATCTCTCTCTTGACACCTGGGGATTATGGGGATTACAATTCAAAATGAGGTCTGGGTGGGGACACACAGCCTAATCATATCACCACCTTTTGCTGTAATCATAATGTCATTGTTCGTGGTTATATACTCTGGACTCATATTCCACTCCAGACACTACTGAGTTCTCTACACCACAAATTCGTTTAATTCTAACAGGTGAGGTAGGTGACAGTGTCCACAGGTGCTGAATCTGAGGCTCAGAGAGGTTCAATCACATGATCCCAGGCAAGTGAAGAGCTGGGGTTCCAATTCAGGACTATCTGATTTCAAGACTGTGCCCTTCATCAGGGCACCATACTCCAACTCCAGAGTGAGCCAAGGTTCAGTCATAGACAGAGGGAATCAGGAACACTGCAAAGAGCATCAAGGAATCTAAGCGGAGTTCCCCATGATGAACTTTTATTGACACACGATTGGTCTACACTTTGCTTGGACCTTTGCAGCAATGGGGAATTTCTTGTTTTCTAGGGCAGTTTCTCCATGTTGGGGCCATTCATGCTTTTATGGAACCAAATCTGCCACCTCATTATGTCCACATATTGTTCCCATATTTCCCTTTTGGAATAACTCTTCCTTTGCTGGTAATATGTTTTCTTGCCATCGTCTGTTGTTGAAACTCCTAACTATTCCTTGAAACCCGTATCGAATAACCCCATCTTTATATATCTTTGTCATATTCTCTAGATCAATTGTTATTCCTCCATCTCTGGTCTGTTGGCATTTTATACTTCTTTATGTTCTTATTTTTACTACAATTTTTGGATGTAGTTATTTGTTGGCACATTTACCTCTCTGCGAGGCTGTGGATTCCTCAAGGGTAAGAACTATGTCTTGTTTATCTTTGGGCCTCAAACACCCAGCCCATTGTCTGGCTCACACTGAAAATGCTTTTGTGGGAGTCAGGAGAACTAGACAGATCTACTGAGAATTCTCCTTGTAAGTGTACCCTTCATAAGCTTGGAATAGCCTGTGGCTCCTCTCCTGTTACAGAGGAAGGAAGATGGACTTTGGAGTCGAATAGACCCAGGTTTGAATCTAAGTCCTGCCTGTCCTACTTTCTAGATGAGTTACTATGGACACATTATGTTAATCTTTATTTTATTCTTTTCTCTTTTCTGCTTCCTCTTCTCCCCCACCACCCCAATATTCTCATTTTCTCTCTTTCCACTTTTGCTTCTTACCTATTCACACGCAGCCTCTAGCAGGGCCATCACAGGGCCCAGTGCTTGCCCAAGGCCTGCGTACAGCTCTCCCATTCCAACTCCAGGCTATTTCTAAAGCCTGAGGGTGACTCTGCAAAGAGAAAACTTTTCGATTATCAGGCACTGCTGCTTAATCTATCAGAGCACCGACTGGCCCTGCAAAATCCCTCCCAGAGCACAGCATCGATCTTTGATTTTAATGATGTAAAGGGAAGAAAACAGATATCCTTCAATGGTGGGGTCCCCATTAGGGAGGTGTCTTCACAGTGAAGGGGGATCCCAGGAGCAAATGGTAACCCCTGAGGGCCTGGAGCTCTGGGGGTCAGGCTTGCTTGGCACTGACATTCATTGAAGTGCAAGCCCTGAAAGCAGGAATATTTTCATGCACTACCTCTTCCTAAGGTAGAAGATGTCCATCCCCACAGAGCATATGCCTCCTTAGACAAGAGGAAGATGGAATTTAAACTTTTCCTTCTCTTCTCCCCTCCACAAAGTTTCTATTATATGAGAAAAAGGGACTTTAAACCCTACTACATTTAAAGATTTTAATAGGTAATGCTTGGTTATGCCTGTGATGTAGAGACTGTGATAAAACACAGAATTAGATGCCTAAGAATCAAATGACACAAAATACTTCAATGAAATCATTGGAATATGTGTACCCACGTCTGCAGGCTTTAACTCTGTGCTGAAAAAGCAGACACCCAGATCTGTGGGGAACACACGGGGCAGCCTAAATCCTCCTGAGGATTCTAAGCTTGAGTCGTGTCATTTCCAAGGTAAGCATTTAAAAAATTCTGCATTTCCAAAACTCGTGGCCCAGGTGATGAGGGCATGAAATTCAAATCTCTTATTCTACTGTCTCCTGCTGCTTTTGAGCTCAGTGAGAATTTCAGAGCAACGATCTGTTTTTATGCCTCCAGTTTATTCTGCACCACAACCCAAGGCAATGCCAACATGTAAAGGATGATTCTACAGATTGCAGCCACTGTGCTGCTCCCATATCTGACAAGCAAAGGGCAGTGCAAAGCTGTGGGGGGTTGGGGGGTGGGGCTCCAGGGAGAAAGAGAAGGCTGGACTCCAAAGGGACAAGAAAGAGGTGATGGAAAATGAGGCTTTTTTTGTCACTCTGTATGCATGGTGGAAATACATTGCTTTTGTTGTTCATCCAGCCTCATTTTGGTGAGTCACTTTTTCTCTATTGTATGTGTTCTGATGGTACTGATAAAACCATGCACAGGTTACTTCCTTTTGTCCTTCAGAGACACATTCTACTTTTTTTTTTTTTTCCCCCCCACATTCTCTGCCTGGGAGGCTGAGCTATAGGAATCTCATCACCTGGGCTCTCTTCTCCTTGGCTTCTGGTTGGATTTATCCAATGAGAGGCATCGACAGGAGACCAGTGCTGGGAGGATGAGGTTATTTATCAGGCTTTTTCTCTCTGGGTTGCTCCTAGCTCGTGCAGGTGCCTTCTACTGCCTCTGGGTTCTAGGAACTGTCTCCCTTATGCCTTTCACCAGGAGAAGTAACAGCTTCTGGCTGTTCTTAACCCTGGGGTTCTTCCTCGTCCCTTGTAAATTGCCTCCATTCTGCACACCTCTTTGTAAAGAGTCTCTTTACTAAGCTCACCTCAAACATCCCATGAGCATGATGTCTGTTTCTTATTATCAACTTGACTGATAATACTGTATACCCCATTCCCCCCTCAGTATTCCCTCTAAGTCAAAACCAAACACTGTGGATGGTCCCATGCCCCACATGGGTCCCTTCATTCTTTCAGAGATATTTACTGATGATTTACTGTAAGCCAGGACTGTTCTGAGCATTGAGGAGTACAGGGGCAAAATGGCACACCCAGCTTTTGCCCTCATGGCACTTACATCACAGTGGGGGAGACTAGAAAAAGACTAATCAATCACACACGCTTCAGATCATCTCAGATAGCTGTTCAGACGATAAAGAAAAGAAAGAAAGGTGGCAGCAAATAGCTGGGTGGGTGTAGGTGGGTTGAGAACCTTAGGTCATGTGGTCAGAGAGAGTGGTTCTGGGAAGATGACCATTAAGAGGCATTGTGGATGACAAGAAAAATAGGGAGAAACACAAATCACATGAAAGGAACAGCAAAGGACAAGTATCTAGGAGCAAGAATGAGTTTGATATAAAGAAAAGAAAGAGGGCTGGGCACGATGGCTCATGCCTGTAATCCCAGCACTTCGGGAGGTCGAGGCGTGTGGATCACCTGAGGTCAGGAGTTCGAGACTAGCCTGGCCAACATGGTGAAACCCTGTCTCTACTAAAAATACAGAATTAGCCGGGCATGTTGGCACATGCCTGTAATCCCAGTTACTCAGGAGGCTGAGGCAGGAGAATTGCTTGAACCTGGGAGACAGAGGTTGCAGTGAGCTGAGATCGTGCCATTGCACTCCAGCCTGGGTGACAAGAGCAAAACTCCATTTCAAAAAATAAAAATAAAATAAAAATAAAAAGGAAAAGAAAGAAGCCAGTGTCCCTGAAGAACAGTAAGCCGAGGATAGGTAATGGGGTTAGAGAGATGCCGAGGCCTGATTATGTGGTTAAGGGAACAAAGGACTTAGATCTTATTCTGAGGGAGAGAGGGACATTGCAGGAATTTAACACAGGAGTGATGTCATCTTTTGCATATTTGTTAAAAATCCCTCTGGCTGCCATCTCACAATGGCAGTGGCTACATGATCTCTTGTCTCTTCTGTATATATCATTGACCATTGTCTTTCCCATTGAGGCACCCTGGCTTGGGAGGTGGCATCCCATCTACTGTGTGATTGGGTAGAAATCTAGACACCTTCCTTGAACTGCTCCACCTCACTTATCCTCTCCATTCAGCAGCTGCACACATCCTTTCTGCTTCTTTTGCAATTCCCCTGTCAGCTTTCACTCACTCTGTCCCTACTTAGGTTGGGAACCTTGTCATTTCTTGTACCAATTCCTACAGCAACTTCTCTACTTCCATCCTCTTGTACCTCTGGTCCATTTCCCACTCCACTGCAAGGGTGATTTTATTAGAATGCACTCCCCAGCTTCCTGTCCCTGAATGACTTCTCATTACATCCCAGGCTGGGCAGTATTTAGCCCCTACCCACCTTCCTAGTCTCCTTGCCTCATAATACTCTTAACAGATGCTCTGTGATCTTGCTTCTTGGACCTCTTAACCTGTCAGAGTCTGCTCCTTCTCACCTCCAGGTCTCTTCTGCTGCTGTCCCCCCCAACCTTCCTGGGATGCTGATTCTCTGTGGCTCCCAGCTATGCCTGTTGTCAGTAATCGCCTCCTTGGTAAAGCCAGTTATCATGCTCCACCCATGAGGCTGTTGGCCTGTGCTCTAGGTAGTTCTATTTCTGTTCTTCCCACACTGTTCGGTAACTTGTTGTTTACTTGTTTATCTTCTCCACTAGACTGTGTTCTCCTGCTAAAGAGATTGGGTATGGGAGCCCCGGAGCAGGTCCTGAAGTTCTGGAAGCCTCTCCCTGCCTCTTTGGTTGGTGAATTGGGGATAATTCCCAGGATCCTGAAGGAGAAGCCCTCAGGCAAGGGTGGCCTGGAGGCTTAGAGCAACAGCAATTCACTAGCTGTTATCTGTTCTCCTACTGTTAGAATACTGAATGGCCTGCACTTAGCCGCTGCTCAGCAAATCTTTGCTGAACAAATGCATGATATTCTGCCTCCTCCATGAAGCCTTGCCTGACTTTACCTCTGGTTTACACATATGATGCCTTTTGGAAAAGCACTGAATTTTTGGACAAAACTACATAAATGACTGTTCAATGATTCTCCACCCCAGTTCAAAGGCAAGGCTTCCTTATAGTAATACCTTATAGTAATTATCTTATAATAGCAAGGTGCTATACTTATTCCCATTTTACGGATGACAAAACAGTGGCACACAGAGAGAAATAAGTCACCCACTCCTCTCAGCTAATACGTGCTGGAGTTGGGATTGGAGCCCAGGTAGGTTGGGCCCAGAGTCCACTCATGTATTGACTGTGACTGAAGGGCACAGGAGAGCCTCCCATTGTAGGCTGCAAAGATGCCAGGCAGCTCCCGCAGCCCAGCCCTCACAGCCACCACTGCTGCTGCCTTTTCCTGTTGCAGAGAATGATTTAGGGGTCGAAAAGATTAAAAATGCAAAGTGGCATTTGAGTTTGTCCGTCGCATCATGTTCAGTTTAGTTATTCTTCAGAGATTTTTTAAAGTCAGTGCAGGTGACTAGGAACATCACTGATACATCAGCGAGGATGACTTTAGCCAAGCTACTTACATCCTCTGTGCCTCAGTTTCCCTATCTGCCCAATGGGGATAATAATAGTACATGTTTTATAAAGTTGTAAGAATTAAATGAGTTAATAGATGCTGAATGTTTAGGACAGTGCTGTATGCAATGTAAATACCCAATAACTGACTCTTTTTCCCCTCCTCCTTCTCCTCCTCCTCCTTCTATGAGGTTTGGGGCTCAGTTTAAACATCACTTCCTCAGGGAGGTTTCCTTAACCTCAGGTCAGGTCAGTGCTCCTCGATAAGCATTTCCCTAGAGCTGTCCACTCCATTCCATGATTTTCTCTGCAATTGTATGTGTATGTGCATATTTGTGTACACAGGTGCATAAATATGCATATACACACATGCACACATGCACACATGCATATATATAACCATTCTTCTAGGCCTGTCTATACTGTTTGTGACTGCACCATAATGTCCATCTCAGAGCTTGGCACCTAGCATAGCCTCAGTAGGTATTTCTAGAATGGATACTGGGTGAGATGTTTAACTATGACCATCTAAGACTGGCCCCGATATCCCCAATTCTGGCTTTCTTTTCACTACAGCACACCACAGCTCTACCCACAGCCCCCTCCAGCCTCTCCCAGAGGGATCTGGAGAAACTGTGCCAGCTATGAGCTAGACTCAGGGCTCCCCTCAATCCTGTTAGGTCGGTCATACCCAATACTGGATGATTTATAAAGAAAGAGAGGTTTAAACAGTTCCACGTGGCTGGGGAGGCCTCACAATCATGGCGCAAGGTGAAAGGCATGTGTTACATGGTACAGGCAAGAGAGGAATGAGAGAACCAAGCAAATGAGGTTTCCCCTTAGAAAACCATCAGATCTCGTGAGACTTATTCACTACCAAGAGAACAAATGGGGGGAAACCGCCCCTGTGATTCAATTATCTCCTACTGGGTCCCTCCCACAACACAGGGGAATTATGGGAGCTACAATTCAAGATGAGATTTGCATGGGGACACAGCCGAACCATATCAGAAGGATAAAAGGGAATTTCTTTTGCTTATACTTTTTTTTTGAGATAGGGTCTCACTCTGTCACTTAGGTTGGAATACACTGGTGTGATCATGGCTCACTGCAGCCTTGAGTTCCCAGGCTCAAGCAATCTTCCTGCCTCAGCCTCCTGAGTAGCTGAGACTACAGGTAGGCACCACCATGCCCTGCTAATTTTTGTATTTTTTGTAGAGGTGGGTTTTCACCATGGTGTCCCAGCTGGTCTCCTAGGGTCAAGCAATCAGCCTGCCTTGGCCTCCCAAAGTGTTGGGATTACAGGTGTGAGTCACCATGCCCAGACTAAGGACACTTTTACATGTATCTCCTGAGATACAAGATTCCAAGGCCTCCACTCAGAATCCCAGAGCCAAGTTATTGAACAAATATGGAGGAAGATAGCAGGTGTGGCCTCCAGCCTTGCTGGGTTGACTTCCTGGCAGCCAGCAAGATAGAGTCAGGGCTGTTGTGGTCTGACCTGGATGTTTGTATTCATGTGGGGTGGGGTAGGGACAGCACCAGATCCAATGGGCTCCTTCCTGGGGCTCAATCTTTCCCAGATTTACTCTTTCCACCCCAAACCGAGGATATCAGAATTTGAGATGAGAAGAAAAATAAAACTTTTGAGAAAGAAAACACAGGCTTTCTAGGACACTCAGGTTTGACTCTGAGCCCCAAGATCTTCATGCTTTAGGCTCTTTTCTCTGCTATCCATTCAACCTCTGTGAAGCTCCTTCCAAAGCACTGCTCTTGTGCTCTGTTTATTCAAAATACAGTCTCAGTGGAGCTTAAATGAGAACAGAGAGGGATAGAACAGACCAGAACATTTTCTTCACACAGTTCCAAACAAACTTGAAAGAGGAGAGGTCAAATCCACTCCAGCTTTTATATTTTCTCTAGATCCAGCCTCCCTTTCTTCCCCATTTCCCCCCCATGTCCACATTTAAGAGCAAAGAAGAACATTCTTGTGACTTTAAGTATTTGAGCTGCTGGTACAGGTTAAGTTTTGGAAAAGAGTGGGCATGCTTGGTTTTGCAGTCAATCTAGAGCAATTTTCAGAAGGCCAGGCCCTTTCTGCATTTTCAATTTCTTTCAAATGAAAATAGCTTTATTGTTTTCACTGATTATAAAGGTAAGCAATCTGTCTGGCTTTACTGGCTTAGAATTCATACTGAGGTCAAATCCCTTCTTATATTTAGATTACATGACTTGAGCACCAGCTTGCTATTGCAGGAATGTATTGACCTTTCTGAGTCTTTTATTTTTTTCTGTGTCAAGTCCGAGAACTCCAAGGACCTTACTCAGTCCTAGCACTGAGTTTCAGTTACCACAGTCACAACCGAGTGCACAGGAAGAATCTGGCAGCTGCATAGGAAGCTGCATAGGCAGACCTGGACTGCATAGGAAGAAACTGACAGCTTCTCTAGTCTGTATATTGCAGCCACCCAGATTGAGGATCTGAAGAGGATGCTGGCCCAGTCATGTGCTGCAGTGCTCACAGCTGCAGTGATGTTGGCCGGGCAGGGCTCCTAAGGGTGTCTCTTGTTCTGGGACTATCTTCAGCAATGTCTTGAGTTTCCACATAGCGAGGACTAAACTCTGACCTTTTCATCTCTTGCCTGAATTCCTATCTGAGGGACCAAGGTTTGTCATGCCCTACAAACCATAAAATCTCATCAGATGGGTTTTATTTAACCCTTTATAACATGACTTACTTTCCAACCCGACTCTGGCATAACATCATGTAGCAGATAAAAAAGAAAATCAAACTTCTTTATCCCCAGATGTTTCTTTGCTGTATTTTGAAATGGCCCTCCAGAACCATCTTTTGTGGAAGAAAATTTGCATCTGTAAAGAATCTCTGTTAAGGTAACTAGTTCTTTCCCCTTCTAGGGCCTCCCAATCCTGAAGAGATTAACTTAGAGTCTAGCACTTTTTAGTGGTCTGAACAGGAAACATTTGCCATCTATTGCCTCTGAGGGTGGCCACCTATTGCGACTTCATCTACATAACAAGGACCTCAGTCTCCACAACTTCTTATCTTACCCTAGACAGTCCTTTCTATTGATTCCAGGTTTTTTAATAACTCTTTCAGCCAACTGCCAGTCAGAAAACCTGTGAATCCACCTGTGATCTGTAAACTCCCTCTCTACCCATCCTCACTATACCATGTGAGGTATACATTAGTTCATTCTGGAAAGGTAAGCCTGCCTTTCTGGACCAAACCAGTGTATACCTCACATGTATTGATTGATGCCTTATGTCTCCCAAAAATGAATAAAAGCAAGCTATAAACCATCCACCTTGGACACATGTTCTCAGGACTTCTTGGGACTGTAAATGGGGCCATGGTTACTCATATTCAGCTCAGAATAAACCTCTTTAAATATTTTTACAGGATTTAATTCTTGTTGTCAACAATAGGTAACCTGCCCAGTATCAAACTCCATTTCTCACTCATCTGATTTCTATTGAGTCCCTGCTCATAACAATTGTCAAAATATGAGCACACATGTCTGCACAACACACACACACACACCTCCCAGTAGCTTCCTGGTTATACCCATAGCACACACTCCCTATTCTATGTTCTTACTCCTCATTATTCAAAGTGTGGTCACCTGTTGAGCAGCCTCAGCATCCTCTGAGCTTGTTAGCAATTCTCAGGCTTCACTCCAGACCAACTGACTTGGAATCTGTATTTTAACAAGTTCCGTGGTGACTCATATGCTCTGTCCTCTCCCTGCTGGGAAACATTTCTTTTTCCAACTACAGGACCTCGAGATGCTGCCTGCCTGTGTCTGGACTGACCCCCAGAGCCTGTAATGTCATGCTTCAGCCTGACTGGTGGTCTCCATGGATGCCCCTGGCCCCACCTCTGAGTTTCTTTTGGACCCTGGAATGGAGCCATTCTCACATGGTTAACAAGAATTCTGGACAGAAATATAGTTGTAAGTAAGCATTAACCAGGCTGCACTTTGACCCACTTCCGAGTAACTGAAAGCCTCTCAATGCTAGACACTGGCTATTTGCATCCCCATTGTTTCTGTAGCTAGGATTTCTGACATTAGAATCCTAAGCCTTTTTTTTCAGAATTGCTTAAGCAGATCCTGAATTCCAGCAAAACAGCTGATGCCAACAGGTTTAAAGACCTTCACAGAGAATCGGCATGAGAATACAATTTCTTTACCTCCTTGTCCCGTGACTTAATCCTGCACTCTCAGACCAATCAATGATCTCCACACGTTGGCCCACCCCAAAACCCTTAAAATCTTTGGCCCCAAACTCCTCAAGGAGACAGACTTGAGGTTTCCTTCTGTCTCCTTGTTTGGCGACCCTGTGATTAAACCTCTTTCTCTGCTGCAACTCAATGTCTTGGTGCGCTGACTTGCCATGTGCTTCAGGCAATGAACCTATTATGGTTACAATTTACCAATTACCATTATAGGAGAAGGAGTTGTCTCTGTTCCAGACCCTATCTAGCCTTCTGACACCCAGTAGTTCATGGAAGTGATTTTTTTTTTTTTTTTTTTTTTGAGACAAGATCTGACTCTGTTGCCCAGGCCGGAGTCCAGTGGCACCATCTTGTCTCACTGCAGGCTTGACCTCTGCAGACTCAGGCGATCCTCCTGCCTCAGCCTCCTGAGTAGCTGATGCTACTGGCATGCACCACCATATCTGGCTAATTTTTTACTTTTTAGTAGAAATGGGGTTTTGCCATGTTGCCCAGGCTGGTCTTGAACTCCTGGGCTCTGCCTCCCAAAGTGCTAGGATTATAGGTGTGAGCTACTGTGCCCGGCTGTGATTTGTTTTTAGGTGACTGCTTTGGAGCTCACGTTCTGAGGCCTCTCTGTATGCTCCCACGATGCACAGAGTTTAGGGGAGTGAACCTGGGCATCCAGAACAAGCTCCCCCGGGGAGCTGAGTCCCTGGGCCTTGGCCCGATGTTCTTCTATTAACACATCTGCCCATATGGAGATCGTGGAGTTCTAGCAACTACCCCACAGAAACTAAGAGTTTGTATTATTGAAAATCCTTATATGACAGTGACTTAGCTCTCATCAGAACCCGATTCTCCCTCTGTTTTACGAGCCACACGCTTGGGGCTAACATCATCTATTGCTGTAGGTGAATTTATTCCCTCAGCTTCTTGCTTTGGTGCGAAAATGTGTTCAACTGCTCTTAATGGAAATTCAACTACAGTGGCTTAAACAAATAGAGGTTCATTTTCCTCAGCTGAAAAAAGAGTTCAGAGGCAGGCTATCCAGGGGATGCTCCAGGGGCTCAAAGATGCTCTTGGGAACTAGGTCTCTTCTAACTTTGAGCTTCACCATCCTTAACAGGTGGCCATGCCACCTCTGGGCATGGGGCCTGTACCATAGGCAAAAACTGGGCCAAGATCTCGTATCAGCCAAGTCTGTTATTGTTTATCTCAGGAAAGCAATAGGTTTCTGGGAGGCGCCACCCTGTCAGCTCTCATGTGCCTCTCATTAACCCAAATTGGGTGATGGTGATGTGCAAATAAGGAGGAGGTGAATTGGATTCCACAGGCATCCAGCCGTGGCTCCCCTGCTGTCATTATGCTGCATTACCAGGTAGTGGTGTTAGAGTTGATTTGATGTGGGAGAGATTGGGGAAGAAGGATAAAGAATTCAGATGCCACCGTAATAGTCTGGGCAAGAAGTGAGGAGGGTCTGCATGAAGGTAGGTGAACAGCAGGAAGGACCACCATCTCCATGGCTGCCCCCTCTCCAGATCCATCATCTCTCCCATCTGGACCCCACAACTGCCCGTATAGGCCTCTCTTCTTCCTTTTGTTCCCTCCAAACAGCAGGCACAGTGATCTTTAAATATACACCCAAATCAGAACAAATCACTTCTTTGTTTTAAACCTTTGAATGCCTTCCAGTTTCACTTACGAAACCCTCAATCCTTCCCGTAGCCGACAGGGCCCTAGAATATCTGGTGCCTGAGGAACTTCTCTGCTCTCATCTCTTCCCAATTCCCCCTTTCTCTCTGCTCCAGCCACATAGCTCCCTCTGGTTTCTGAATGTAGCTTGATTCTGCCCCAGGGCCTTTGAACTGGCTGTCCTCCTTCACGCCCCATCTCTCTTCCCTGACATCTCTGCATGGCGGGCTGTCTCTCATCTGTCACATATCACCTCTTCTGAGAGGCCTTCCTTGACCACCTGTTTTTAGTGGTTCAGACACCCATCAACTACCCATCTCCTATTGGTGTTTCTTCCCTCTCCAGTGCCAAGCTGAGGGCAGGAATCTTCTCCTGCTTGTGCGCTGAGTCCTAGTGTTCACGATTGTGTATGATGCATGGTAGGAGTGGTGTGCCTATTTGTTAAATGCATGAGAGTAAGTGGATAAAAGACTCAGTAGTTACTGCAGAGGTAGAATTTGGCATGCCTCGCTCCACACAAGACATAAAGAGCCTGAATATAGAGCGTCAGTGCCAGACATGCATGGATTCTTGGCTGAGAAGTCAAGGGTCCCAAAGGGCAAGTGTAAACCTCAGAGGGGAAGGTGAGAGCTGAGGGTGGGTCTGGGAAACAGATGAGACAACTAGAGACAAGAGTCACTTCTTGGTGGGAGATCTCATTCCAGGAGACAGATGTGGTCTGGCTCTGGCTACTTCATGGGTGGAATAGTCTTGTTTTCCAGTTAGTGGTTGAATTTAACTTTTTATTTATTATTTTTATTTATTTTTAATTCTTGAGACAAGGTCTTGCTCTGTCACCCAGGCTGGAGTGCAATGGCACGATCTCAGCTCACTGCAACCTCCGCCTCCCAGGTTCAAGCGATTCTGCTGCCTCAGCTTCCCAAGTAGCTGGGATTACAGGCACCCACCACCACTCTGGCTAACTTTTGTATTTAAGGGTTGTCTTCAAAGCCCTACTTTGTGCCTCACAAGCTTCCTTAACTAGATTGTGAGAAGACAGGGAGACCCAAAGATGACACCCAAGTTCTCAGCAAGATGATTGAGACTCAAGTGGTTCCATGATTGCAGGGGGTCATGCAGAAGTAGTTGGTTTATGAGATAAGGCAATGAGCTGCTAGTTTTTCTCCTGGTGCCTCCTGTAATCCTCCTGATCCTGGGGATGTGTGCATGGTAAGGGCTGGTTGTCTACCTCTGCCGTGTGTCCTACTTTCTTTCCCTTCTCCTCTTGTAGCCTGGCCTAATTCATTTTTTTTTTCTTTCTTTCTTTCTTTTCTTTGAGACAGAGTTTTGCTCTTGTTACCCAGGCTAGAGTGCAATGGCATGATCTCAGCTCACTGCAACCTTCACTTCCCAGGTTCAAGTGATTCTTCTGCTTCAGCCTCCTGGGTAGCTAGGATTACAGGCACCTGCCACCACGCTCAGCTAATTTTTTTTATTTTTATTAGAGATGGGGTTTCACTGTGTTGGCCAGGCTGGTCTCAAACTCCTGAGCTCAGGTGATTCATCTGCCTCTGCCTCCCAAAGTGCTGGGATTAGAGGCATGAGTCATCGCGGCTGGCATTCCTTCTTTCTTTTACTGCTGTTTGTCCTAGTGCTTACCCCTGCTGCGCTCCTTCTGCCTGGTGAGGCCTCATCTGGCCTCTTTTGGCTTCCTCTGCAATAGATCTGTGAGCCATATGCTTCTGGATTATATGGAAGTAAAATTAGGACATTTTCCCCCCTCCAGTTGTGAATACTGGAGTGATGGATTTCTTTCTACAGCAAAAAAATCAAGAGAGCTGATGTAGAAATGAAAACCGACCTTCTGCCTGCCACTGAAGGCATAATCTCGTATTTGCATAAAGCTGTGCTTGGAGGAGTTTACCAGGCTTTATAAGCTATGCATAATTAATCTTACAGGGCTCTGCAAAGCAAGGGGAGGGCACAGACTTTTGGTCCTTGTTAACGATGGAGAAACTGAGGCAATGCTTAGTATTGCAAAAAAGTCAGTGAAGCAAAGCAATGTCCAAGCCCATATCCTGAGCTAATGCCCAGAATGGAGGGCGGGTACCCCTGAAAGCTGCAGGGTACCTCTCTGGGAACCTGTGGGCATTAGTTTCCCCACCCGCTTTCTTCTCATCAGGACCCTCAGGCCAGTCCAGTGTGTAGAAATGGGCCAAAGCCTTTACTGTGGTGCCTGAGTGAGCCAGCTTTTAATAGGAGCTTCCAATCTCCAAGAGCTTCTCTTGGTGAAATGCCTGCATGCAAAGACAGCTCAAATTGAATAAAGATGAGGCAGAAAGCCTAGAGAGTTCATGGGGTAGGAAGCTGGTGGCACAGATCAAAGCTGTTTGGTGGCCAGATATTTCTAACTCTCTGGAGATCCCAGGAGAAATCACTCCTTTTTCCTGGCTCTGTGCTCTGCCTGTGTCTGCCCTCAGCTGGTCGCGCTTTGTACTTTTCCATCTGGCAGCAACTCATTCTTTTATTTATGTATTTATTTTTTGAGACAGTCTCGCTGTGCCCTTCTAGGCTGGAGTGCAGTGGCACGATCTCAGCTCACTGCAACCTCCCCCTCTTGGGGTTCAAGCGATTCTTGTGCCTCAGCCTCCCAAGTAGCTGGGATTACAGGCACACACCACCACGCCAGGCTAATTTTTGTATTTTTAGTAGAGAGGGGGTTTTGCCGTGTTGCCCAGGCTGATCTCAAACTCCTGAGCTAGGCAATCTAACCGCTTTGGCCTCCCAAAGTGTTGGGATTACAGGCATGAGCCATAGCGCCTGGCCTCATTCTTTTTTTTTTTTTTTTTTTTTTTTTTGAGACAGAGTCTCGCTCTGTCACCAGGCTGGAGTGCAGTGGTATCTTGGCTCACTGCAACCTCTGTCTCCTGGGTGCAAGCGATTCTCCTGCCTCAGCCTCCCGAGTAGCTGGGACTACAGGCTGATGCCACCATGCTTGCCTAATTCTTGCATTTTTAGTAGAGATGGGGTTTCACCATGTTGGCCGGGCCGGTCTCGAATGCCTGACCTCAGGTGATCCACCCTCCTTGGCCTCCCTAAGTGCTGGGATTACAGACATGAGCCACCATCCCTGGCTGCCTAATTCATTCTTTCAGTCAGCTCGCATTTGTCTTCTCCATGAGGCTTTCCTGGGCTCGGGCTCTGGCTGGAAGGAAATGCACATTCGTGTTGCACACTTTGTGTGCTTACCATTCACTCTGCCCGGAAGATTTTGCATCGGTGTTGGGTGTACTGCCTCACTTCTTCCAGTCTCAGCTCCCACAGCATCTCCAGAGAGGTTTTCTTCGATCACCCTATTTATATTAGAACCTACACTGATACCCCTCTGGCTTCATTTTTATTTACAGTAATTGATTTTACCCTCTCTCTATTCATGTGTCATTTATGTCACCTATTATCAATGCAATATTTTTGTTTGTCTCCTCCATGAAAGTACAAGCTCCATGGGTACAGGGTCTTTGGATGGTCTTACTCACAGATGATCTCCAGCACCTTGTCTAGTGTCTGGCACAAAGTTTGTTCAATGTTTGTGTAAGTGTTTGTTCAATGACTGAATTAATGAATTCCTGTGACCTGTGGCCCCATGGCCCCATTTTAGTACTTTCACACACTGGAGTTTTCTGTCTGTCTTCTCCTCGCAAAAGTTCCTTTGGAGCAGGGAACATGCCTCTCCTTCCTTTAACACAATTGCTTAGTCCCTTAGTTCAGATTCTGCAAACGTGGTCTTAAAATGGAATGGACTGGAAACCACTTGACTTGCTGAATATCCTGATGAGAGACAAGGAGGGAGCAAGGTCATGGCCATGAGGACAGAGAAGAGGGTTTAGACACTGGGGTAGACAGAAGCGATTGCTGGCAACTTATGTAGGAGGGGAAGGAGCAGGAGAGGCTGTGCTTGACTCTGAGAAGTTCAGCCAAAGAGGTTGTGTGGGTGGTGATGATATCAACTGAGATATCAAAGGCAGGAGGAGGTACAGGTTGTTAGGGAATGATTAGGAATAAATAGTCCTAAGTCATTTGCCATATATGACTTCAAATAAGTCACAATCTTTCTGTGCTCTTTTTGCCCACCTCTGAGATCCAAATGGTCTTCTCTCTTACCTGTCTTGTGAGGATGTTGTTTAAAGAATTAAATAATATATTGTCGAATAAATAAATAATGTCTCAAACCCAAGATGTTGAATGCCTACAATATGCTGAAATTTCTGCAAAGACAACTGCTAGAGAAGATGAGTCTGTGCTTCGCATACTCTGTCTCTATCAGTCCCTGTGTCTTTTCTCTGTGTCTCTCCTTATGAAGAGAAGCTATCACTTTCAGGGTACCACTGAGCGTGTTCTCTGCATGGTAATGCCTCTAAGATTTCTTCGAAGCACCCGTGGGGCTGGCAGGTATTTGGGCTTGAGGAGTGTGACTCAGTAGAGAAAACTGCAGTTGTCTGAAGTGGGCCCTCTGGAGTTGAACTGAAAGGAAAATAGAACTCGTCTTCTCAACAGGAGTTTCCCAAGAGGAAATGTGCATGGGCTCTTTGTTCCCCAACCACAATTCTATAGCAATGGTAAAATTTCCCTTTGGGGATCCTATTGACTGAGTCAATCTTTTCCTTTTCCTGGACATATTTTTTTTTTTTTTTTTTTTTTTAAGCATAGAATGTATTCAGATTTAGAGGCCAAATAGGTGTAATTGGGGGACTGGCTCAGGTCAAATGCCATTAATCATTTTTACTCAGAGTCCCTTTCACCTATGTATTCTTTGCCAATGAAGTGCTCCACATTTCCTTGGGAGAAAGTCCATCATAGAAAATGTAGAGGAAAAGCTGTTTGGCTTGGTGCCTCGGTAACCTTAGAAAATTTATTATTCTTCATTCACACTCTACTGTTTGTTTTATTCCCTTTCCCTTGACTCTTTCCAAAAGGAAATATAGGTGGAATTGAAATGTAAGAGCATGAAAGACATGAGAAGCAAATATGAATGTGGGCTCCATAGTTACAGTGACTGAGCATCTGATTTGCCTTGGAGCTTCCTGGTCACCAGGCCAAAAGGGGAAAAAGAGCAAATCCACACCTCTCATTATTACAGAGAAGCATTTTGGGTCCTTAGAGGAAATTTATTTTTCCTGGCATAAAATTCTTAGAGAAAGAAAAAATCTTGGGAGGAATTTTATATATATAGTGAGAGTTTTATCATGAATTTAGAATTTTTTTTTAGAGTTTTATGATGAATTTAGAGCTTGTTTTTAATCCCTATTTCACTTATAGTGATCAAGGATGATGTCACATAAAAGCTCAGGTCAGCAAAATGGTTGTGCCAGATAGGAACAAATAAGAGTTAATTGTGTAGACTTGGGTTTCTCTCACTGGCCTCAAGGATAGAACTTGGATTCCCTGAAACAGTATACCTCCAGTGGTGATCCACAAACTACCTGCATTCCAGTGACAGGGGAGCTTGTAAAATGCAAATCTCAAGGCCCCATCCTAGAATGATCCAACCCCTAGGAACAGAACCTGAGGCAAGCATTAACTAAAGTGGGGACAGTGAAAGAAACCCCAGTGGGGGAGTGGGGAAGTGGGCAGAGAAGATGGGTCAGATGATTTTCGGTACGATATCAAGTCCCCAACTGAAGGTTAACACTCTAGAGGAATTCTGTCCTACAGAACATTTATTACTCCTGAGGGACAGGGATCTGAGGTATTTACACACCAACTTTCATCACTTCTTATTTGAAGGTGGCTTCTGGAGCATTAATATCCCAGCCTGTAAACTCTGGCAGTCAGGGAAAGGTCTCAGGCAAAGAAATTCAGGACTATTAACCAGGACATCTGGTGGCATTGACTGTGGCAGGAAAGGAGGGTGGATCAGTTGGCTAGGGCTGCTGCGACAGAGGACCACACATGGTGGACTACAAACAAATGGATTGTCTCACCGTTCTGAAACTAGAAGTCTGAGATCCAGGTGTCAGCAGAGTTGGCTCCCTCTGAGTGCATGAGGGAGAATCTGTTTCAGGCCTCTCCCCTAGCTTCTGATGGGTTGCTGGCAGTCTGGTGTCCTTGGTTTTGGTTATGTCACCAAATCTCTGCCTTCGTCTTCACATGGCATTCTCCCCCTGTGTGAGTCTGTGTCTACATTTTCCCTTTTTGTAAAGTGTATAGGCTGTATTATGTTTGCCTTCCCTCTGCCCAATCTATATGTTGAAACTCTAACCTTGGTACCTTAGAATGTGACTATATTTGGAGGCAGGGCCTTTAAAGAGATGATTAAGTTAAAATGAGGTTAGGATGGGCCCTAGTCCAATCCGATGGCTGTTCTTACATGGAGAGAAAATTTGGACACACAGAAAGACACCAGGGATGTGGGCCCACAGAGAGATAGCCACGTGAGGACCCAGTGAGAAGGAGGCGCCACTGAAAGAAGCTTCCGAGGAAACTAGGCCTGCTGATGGTAAACTTAACCTTTATCTTGGACCATCAGCATCAAGACAGTGAGGAAGCACATTTCTGTGGTTTGAGCTACTCAGTCTGTGCTATTTTGTTATGGGGGCCCAAGCAGAGTAATACATAGAAGTAGCAGTCATATTGGATTACGGCCCACCCCTAATGTGAACTCATCTTAGCTAATTATAGTTGCAGCAACCTCACTTCCAAATAAGCTCACATATTGGAAAACCAAAGGTTAGAACTTCAGCATATGAAGTTTTTGGAAGATGCAATAAAATCCGTAACTGTCACCCATGGGTCTGACAGCAAAGACTGTATCAACTGAATCTGAACATTTGAGATGGGCTCTGAGAATCTACATTGATATCAGTTTTTCTAGGTACTTCTGTTATGTATGAATATTTGAAAATCAGTGATCTAGAAGTGGGGCCATTAGTTTATCCTACCCAATTACCTATTTTCTCTACTGTAGTTTTGGTAGGAGTGGGAGGGCAGATATTCTGAGGCTTTCCATGGGTCTGAAGGTCAGTTTTATTGAGAGAGTAAAACTTGGCTGTCAAACACTACCCTTGCATTGTAATCTGTTAATCACATGACCACTACCTTCCATTGGTCTGTGTGCTTTTTTCAGGGTAGAGTTGGATTGAATTCATCTTGGCATTGCTTGTTTCTAGTACATTGCAGGTGCTAATGCATATTTGTAGAACTGAATCTGTCAAATAATGGACTGCTATGGAATGTTTTTTAAATGAGTGAAATAGACTAGTGTGTGCCAGCCAATCATTGTCTGTTAAATGAAGGAATAGATATTAAGAATGACACTGAAACTCTGCCTCTTTTTTTTAATCCCCCACTAAATGGTATCATTTGGGGGCACAATATCCCCAGAGTTATCATTATTGCCAACTCTAACAGGGGAATCCAGAATTCTGCTAGTGGAATTTATTTTACCAGATTTCTCTAGGGAAATAAACTGAGTGGTGACCAAAATTTAATATATTACTAGGCAGTTTTTCTCTGTGTTTACTTGTTAAGCAGACTTCTGAAAACTGACATCTATACTTAGCACTAAATACTCCTTGTTAAATTAAGAATGATGAATAAAATGATAAGACTCATGGTCATAGACATTTTAACTGTTCGTAAACTGGCTTTTCTCTTCTTCCTGTCATATGATAGAGTTACACACCTCTGATCCATTCAGAGTTAGATATGGTCAAGTGATTTGTTTGGGCCAATGAAATTCAAGCTCTTTAAGAACCAGTGGGGGTTGCTCTGCCTATGGTGAAGCCATTCTTTATTCCTTTACCTTCTTAATAAACTTACTTTCACTTTATGGAAAAAATTTTAAAAAAGAACCAGTGGGAGATTCACTTTACCATGTAGTGTTAATGTTGAAATCACCTATAGAAAATGAAGCCTCCATTAGCCTGGGTCTCTGTGTGATGGCCATAGATCTCCCCTCACCCTACATCTAGATGTGTAGTAGGAATAAGATATACAATTTGAAGATTAAGCGATTGAGATTTTGTTTTTATCATGCTATTGTAACAGAATCTTTCTTATTGATTGGCAGTGATATAGGATATTTCTCGGTCCCTTTGCCAGTCAGGGATCTCCAGCCAGCAATGCCAGAGGCATGGTACCTGCTGCAGGAGGTACCCTGTCAAATCAGCCTTCGTGGGCTGACTCTGGTTTGTGCAATAGTTCCCGAGTTCTTGTCCAGTGTCCAAGAAGAATGAAGATACACTGACAATCAAAGAGTGAGCAAGGTGGAGAGTTTTATTCAGTGACAAAACAGCTTTCCAGGGAGAGGGAACATGGGGGTGGTCCCCCTACCCAAAGGCAGGAAAGTACCCCCAGTGTGGCTGAATCTTGGACTTTTATGGGCTTAGAATAGGGGAGGGGCAGGCCATAGGTAGTATTGGAAAAGGCAACATTTGATTGGTTAAAAGGCATTATTCAGAAAGAATCAATCAGGAAAGGGCAGGCAAACAGGAACAGAAGTTCTCACTCTGGGTCTGGGTTTCATCCAGGACCAGCAGTCCAGTCTTTCAGCCTTCAGGTTGTTTTTTAGCTTGAACATAGGATTTCACCAGGGACATGCCCCATTTGCATAGACATTTGTCTGCGCCCTGCCGCTATCAGTGTCTGAAGAACCAAAAGAAAGTATGAGAATGATACTTCACCAAATATCAGTAAAGTGATAGAAATTATTTAAAAAAAAACCCAAATATAAATTCTGGAGTTGAGAACAATAATTGAAATGAAAAATTTATAAGAAGTACTAGACTTGAACAGAACAAGGAAAGGATAAATGAACTTGAAGACAGGTAAATTGAGACTATCCAGTTTTAGAAATGATAAGAAGAAAAGGTGAATAGAGCCTCAGAGACTTGAGGGACATCATCACATGTATTAATGCATGCATAGTAGGAGATCTAGAAGGAGAGGGGAGAGAAAGGGGCAGAAAGAATGTTTGAAGAAATAATATCCAAAGTTTTCCAAATATGATAACAATTTAATCTATACATTCAAGAAGCTCATTAAACTTTAAAAACATAAACCCAAAGAGATTCACAATAAACCCATGATAATCAAACTATCTAAAGACAAAGACAAGGAGGCTGGACGTGGTGGCTCATGCCTATAATCCCAGCATTTTGGGAGGCTGAGGCAGGTGGATCACTTGAGGCCAGGAGCTCAAGACCAGCCTGGTCAACATGGTGAAATCCCGTCTCGACTAAAAATACAAAAAAAATTATCTGGGCATGGTGGTCCTTGCCTGTGGTCCCGCCTACTTGAGAGGTTGAGACATCAGAATCACTTGAACCCAGGAAGCGGAGGTTGCAGTGAGCTGGGATTATGCCACTGTACTCCAGCCTGGGTGACAGAGCAAGACTCTGTCCTCTGTCTCAAACAACAACAACAACAACAACAACAACAACAACAACAACAAAAGACAAAGACAAGGAATCTTGCAAATATGAAGACAGAAGTGATTCATCACGTTCAAGGGATCCTCAATGAGATTAACAACTGTAGATTAACAGTAGGAGTACTGTGGAGGTCAGAACGCAGTGGAATGACATATCCAAACGGCTGAAAGAAAAATACCTGTCAGTCAATAATTTTATATCAAGCAAAACTATCTTTCATAAATAAAGGGGGTATTAAGGTATTTTTAGGAAACCAAAACAAAATCTGAGAGAATGTATCACCAGCAGACCTGTCCTACAAAGGAGAGTGGAGGAAACGGGACTGTACTGAAGCAAAGTTTTTTTTATACTATTAAAGTTAAATTGGTATTAATGTGATTAGATTTTTTTAGATGTTAATTGTATTCCTCATGAAAACTACTAAGGAAATAACTTCTAAGACATAGTAAAAGAAACAAGTAAATTAAAATGATATACAATAAAATATCTATTTAACAAAAAAAGGCAGTATTAGAGGAATAGAGGAACAAAAAAAACAGACATAAGATACACAGAACCCCCCTGCCTCAGCAAATGGCAGACATAAATCCTACATTATCAGTAATAAATTAAATGTAAATGGATTAAACTCTCCAATTAAAGGCAGACATTGGCAGACTGGACAAAACCACTGTGATCCACATATATGCTTCTATACGAGACATACTTTAGGATCAAAGACACAAATAGGTTTAAAGCAAAAGGATGGAAAATATATACCATGCACACAATCCTTAAAAGAGTGCTAGAGTGGCCACATTATCAGACAAAAAGGACTTTAAGATAAAAATTGTTACTAGAGATAAAGGAAGACATTTTATAATAATAAAAGGGTGAATTCATTAGGAAGATATACTAATTATAAACATATATGCACCTAACAATAGAGCACCAAAAACACATGAAGCAAAAACTGATAGGATCAAAGGGAGAAACAGACAATCTAACAGTAATAGTTGGAGGATTTTGTAACCCATTCTTAATAATGGATAGAACAACCAGATTTAAGATCAACAAAATGAAAGACCTGAAGAAGACTACAACTAGACTCAACAGACATTTATAGAGCACCACACTCAACAATAGCAACATGCGTATTTGTCTCAAGCACACATGGAACTATCTCCAGAACAGACTATATGTTAGGTCATAAAATAGTCCTCAATTAATTTTAAAGGATTAAAATTACAAAAGGATTAAAAGGACAAAAATGAAATCAGTAATAGAAGGAAATTTGGGAAGTTTGCACATAAGTGGGAATTAAACAAAACACTCCTAAATAACTAATGAGTCAAAGAAAAAATCACAAGGAGAATTAGAAAATAATTTGAAATGAATGAAAACAAAAACACACATACCAAAACTTATGGGATACAACTTAAACAGTGCTTATAAGAAAATTTATAGCTTTAACTACCTATATTAAAAATGAAAATTTGAAATCGATATCCTAACCTTCTAACTTAAGCAACTATAAAAAGAAAAGCAAACTAAACCCAAAGCAAACAAAAGGAAGAAAATAATAAAGACCAGGGCAGAAATTAAGAAAGAACAGAAAAATAATAGAGAAAATCATTGAAATAAAAAATTGGTTATTTGTAAAGATCACTTTAATTAACACACTTTAGACTGGCCAAGAAAAAGAGAAAAGATTAAACTTATTTGAATTAGGGACAGTAAAAGGAAATCACTACTGATTTACAGAAAAAGGTTCATAATGGAATAGTATGAACAATTGCATGGCAACAAATTAGATAACCTAAATGAATTGGACAAATACTAATCTCTGTGCAGACTTTCCTGAGGCAGTTTCAGTAGTTTGTGAATATATCATAAACCAATGAGTTGTAAACTTTAAAAGGGTAAACTTTAGCTGCATGTGAATTACATCTCAATGAAGCTGTTATTTTAAAAAAGTCTGATGATCAATTTTTCCTTCTTGATTTATCGAATGTCACAAAGAGCTAGTGGTAGCTTGAACGTTTTATAGGATACATGTAATTGCCCTTTGGGTATCTGTATTATGGGGCATTTTTTTCTCTTTTTTGGTGGGGAGGATAGGTGGAAGGGGAGGATAGGTGGAAGAGAAAATAGGAAAAGCTTCAGAGGATGCCAATGTCAATTAGTTTTTGTCTATACCTCACATTTGTTTATCATTTGTAAATATCTCTTAGGATCTTCTATTTTTGCTTGTATCATTTCCTATGCCTGTAAAACTTTGTAATTTTATATTTTTTCTGAAATACATCAAAACTCTGAATAATTTTCAGAATGTTTTATAGTTTTCATCTTAATATATTACTTTATATACCAATTTTCTAAATGCATAGATCACTAAAGGAAGAAATGGATCCATGAAAGGATTTGGGCTTTTAACCTAAAGATTCATTTCTATATAGTTTACAAAAATAAGCACAAGGCATTATTTCACTGAGGGAGAGTGATCCAGATCATAAATTTCCAATTTCCATTCCTAAGTTAATCATGACATATTAAAAACACAGATCTTAACTTCCCAATTTTCCACTTCTATGTAGTACAAACTGTTTCCCAGATTTTCTTGTTTCAATGTGAAATATTACTTTCATAAAGCTCTGAGGAGTACAATATCTTTGTAACTCCTTTTCTCTCATCACTGCTGCTGTGTATAATTTATATATATAGCATCTCTGACATTCTTTGTGCTTTGTGTAGCTGAGATTCCAATGTAAGGTCTTTACCCTGAAGAACTTAGAATTCAGAATCTAAAGCTTCAGGCACTCTGAACAATAAAGCAAGAAATTATGGTGGTGGGTGGAGGTTTCAAGGTCTCTAAATCTGCTCTAACAAGACTCTCAAATCATCATTGTAGTGGGTCCTTTTTGTACTCAATAGCTGGAATTAAAAACAGGACCTTGGGTAACCCCACTTCCTTTTCCCATGGAACTATAATAACTTCTCAGGCTCTATTTTTCTGAAAACTTATCAGAGTGTCAGGTTGTTTAAACCCTAACAACGAGTGTCTACTCCTGTGTACCACAATATGTGTTCTATTAACTAGCATGTAAATTTCTTGTTGGAAGACTCTATGTGTTTCGTATTTTAAAATTACTTTCACAGTGTTAAACACATACTTATGGAAAGTTTTACTAATTCAGTGTGGAGTAACAAAAACCTCCTATTTGAATATGTTTAAACAACTTCCAAAAAAAGGAAATTTATTGACTTAATCGAAAAGTTTTGGGGACCTCACCTGTAGACATGGCTGGATTTGGGCTCAAATGATGTCACCAGTGATTGTCAGGTCTGGTTTCTCTCCATCCTTCAGTTCTACTTCCCTTGGTTTATCTCTATGGTCACTCAGTTCAGGCCTTTCCCTGTGGGTGGCAGCCTGGCTCTGACTAATGTAGGCTTCTGGATGACAAGAAAATGAGAAGGCAAAACAGTTTCTCTCTGTTTTTTTCCTCTCTGTCTCTTCACCTGTCTTCCCAGCAAAAGTCATTGGTTTTAGTTGGATCACTTATGTTGGTCCATCCTGGCGGCTGAAGGATGTAATGTTCTCATCAGCCAGGCCAGGTGCGGGTTTAATATCATCTAAACCAGGGCTCCCCAACCTCCAGGGCCATGGACCAGTACCAGTCCCTGGCCTGGTAGGAACTGGGCTGCACAGCAGGAGGTGAGTGGCAGGTGAACAAGCGAAGCTTCATCTGTATTTACAGCTGCTCCCCATTGCTCACATTACTGCCTGAGCTCTGCCTCTTGTCAGATCAGTGGTGGCATTAGATTCTTATAGGAGGCTGAGTCCTACTGTGAACTGTGCATGCAAGGGATCTAGGTCTTGTGCTCCTTATGAAAATCTAATGCCTGATGATCTGTCTTTGTCTCCCATCACCCCCAGATAGAACCATGTAGTTGCAGGAAAACAAGTGCAATCCTCCCACTGATTCTACATTATGGTGAGTTGTCTAATTATTTCATTATATATTATAATTTAATAATAATAGAAAATAAAGTACACAATAAATGTAATGCACTTAAATCATCTTAAAACCATCCCCACTGCCCTGGTACACCGAAAAATTGTCTTCCATGAAACTGGCTCCTGGTGGCAAAAATGTTGGAGATCACTGATGTAAACTCGTCAAATGAGATTGAAGGAAGGAGTATTTCACTGAACAAACTGGGTGTTGTTTCTATGAAAGAGTGAAGGATCCTGGCTAGTCTATCACAGTAGGTAGTAGGTAATCATTTATCAGTAGATTAATCTGGATCATTTAAATTTGGTCTATCATTTGGTTTATCAAACCCTCAGCAGAATCTGTTGAGAAGACAAAGCATCACATTCATCTTCATTCAGTCAATATGGACTAAGAATGCCTGAGAAAGCAGGTCTGTTCAGAAGCTTTAATATTAACGCCTCATTTTCAAGTCTAACCTAACCATAAGAAAGTTACCCATGGACACATGCAGCACTCTTGTTTTCTCTCTCTCTCTCTCTTTTTTTTTTTTCTGAGATGGAGTCTCTCTGTCACCCAGGCTGGAGTGCAATGGTCCCATCTTGGCTCACTGCAGCCTCCGCCTCCTGGGTTCAAGTGATTCTTCTGCCTCAACCTCCTGAGTAGGTGGGATTACAGGTGCCCACCACCATGCCCAGCTAATTTTTGTGTTTTTAGTAGAGATGGGGTTTCATCATGTTGACCAGGCTGGTCTCTAACTCTTGACCTCACGTGATTCACCCGCCTCGGCTTCCCATAGTGCTGGGATTACAAGAGTGAGCCACCCCCCATGGCTTCATAAATGTAAATATTATCCCTTGTCAAACTTAGAATTAAAGTTCAGAAAATCCTGTTGCCAGAGATTTTTGAGGTTGGGAAATTAAGATCATATACCACGCCCAGCCTCTTTCTCTTTAATCAATTATCTAGATAAGTGTCACATCTTTAGCTAGTCTTTTGGGCCAGAATCTGGTTTCCCCTGCTTTGTGCAACAGCCTTTGGGACTTGTTCATTGTGGTGTCCAATCATGGCATTGAATAAGGATAGAAAGTAGAGGTCTCTAGATTCCCTGCTTTAAATGGGTAGCAAGCAGCACAGTGCAAGGCTGGTGACAGGACATGACATTTCTTCTAATAAGTTCCACCATTTTTGGATAGTTTGCTGTAGGGTAAATGAGCTCTCCTTTGCTCTTCCTTCAGGCCAATTGCCTTGGAAGGAAAGACATTTATTTCTGACTTTAAGGCATCATTACCTAGAGCTGACAGGGCTTGTGGGAACAACCTCGCTTCCCTCCTTTGTGTAGCAATCTCTGAGGTTCCAATTCCCCATTCACTGGTTAAATCCCAACTCCGGGTTAACTGCACCTATTAATTTGTAGACAAAAATAACAGTTAAGTAGCAGGAAGGGAACATGCCCTTAAGGGAATACCCAATGCTGTGCTGGAATCTCACCAGGACCACCTGCATCCATTTGAAAACATTTTTTACCAGCACAGGAAGAATTTTCTGCAAACGTCTGTGTTTGTGAAGCTTGTTTACCTCAGCTGGAAATTGCAGCAGATCGCAATTTGAAGACTGTTTACTTTTTTTCCCCTAAATCGTACTCAGTGGTAATTATTGGAATCCAGATTTTGCTGTTGTTGTTTGAAAATGGTGAGAAGGAAACTTGGATTCGATTCAGGCTCCTGAGACCTGGATGAAATAGGATAGGTGTGATTCCAGATGATTTTTGGAAGGTGAGAACTCAACTGGAACAGTTCCATGATTTGAGTCCCTCAGGGTGAAGTCTTTTCCTCTTGCTTTGGGAGGGCTAATCCTATTCCAAGTACAGTGTCTTATTAAGAATGATGACCCTCAGGTGCCACATGATTCAGAATATCAAAGTTTTTTTATGTTTATATGGCTCCACTTAGTAAGTTACAATGGTCTATAGATATTTCAGGGAGAATTTGTGATAAAGGTTTGGTATATAAAATTTCTTTTTTTGGCCTTTGTCTTGGTACTGCAACTGAAAAAATATTTCAGTGTCCCAGGTTACCACCTTTCCTGAGAATTGCAGGGAATCCTTTTTTTTTTTTTTTTCTGAGATGCTCTGTTGTCCAGGCTGGAGTGCAGTGGCGCAATCTTGGCTCACTTCAAGTTCCGCCTCCCGGGTTCAAGCCATTCTCCTGCCTCAGCCTCCCAAGTAGCTGGGACTACAGGTGCCTGCCACCACGCCTGGCTAATTTTTGTATTTTTATTAGAGACGGAGTTTCAGCTTGTTAGTCAGGATGGTCTCGATCTCCTGACCTGGTGATCCACCTGCCTCGGCCTCCCAAAGTGCTGGGATTACAGATGTGAGCCACCGTGCGTGGCCTCGGGAATCCTTTTTCTGTTGAGACAGAGTTTTGCTATGTCACCCAGGCTGTAGTACAGTGGTAGGATCATGGCTCACTACAGCCTTGAACTTCAAGCAATTGTCCTGCCTCAGCCTCCCAAGTAGCTGGGACTACAGGTGCACATCATCACACCTGGCTAATTTTTTTTATTTTTATTTATTTATTTTTTGTAGAGACAGTATCTGGCTATGTTGCCCAGACTGGCCTTGAATTCCTGGTCTCAAGCAATCCCCCAAGATAGGCCTCCCAAAGAGTCGGGATTATAGGCATGAGCCACCTCACCTGGCCTCAAAATTTTGTAGTACCTGAAAGGAGGGTGCGGGTGGGATGGCTTGCACCTTTGTACCATGATGCCAGAAGTTGCAGTCGGTCTGGAATGAAAGTCACAGAAGGCTAGATTTGGGCTGGACCTTGGAGAGCTTCTTCAGTATTCTTGTACTGTAGACATTAAAAATGGTTTTAAAATGTCTTCTTTGCATGTAGTGCTGACATAGTAGGATGGTACGTGGCCCAGATAAAGTCACCTGGTGTCACCACTTTATAGGTTATAAGAAGCACAAAAGAAGTTTGCCACAGTTCAAGGACTAAACTTCAAACTTACAATCTCAGTAGCTTCCCTCTTGAGTCAACAGAGAAAAGAGTCATTTTTTTATCCATGTGGATTCATAAGTGTGGTAACAAAAGTCTTGCTCACAAAACATTTTATTTACTCCCATGTGTTTACCATTGCTCTTGCAATAAGGCAGGGCCATGTGACTAGTTTTTGCTGGCGGACTCTGAACAGAAGTTTTGTGTTTCTCTTCTGGGTTAAAGGATAGAAGAGTTGCTGTGAAATTTCTATGTGCTTTGTGCATGGGTGCGGCTGGCTGGGCCCACCGTTGCAGACGGTAAAAGAATTTACCAATACAGTTGTAGGTAAAGAAAAGCAGATCTATTAAAGAAAATACAAAGATACGTTGCAAGGGTGCATGGCAGAGAAGGGGCTGCTTGCCAAGAGACAGGGGCTGGAGGGAAGTATTGGAGGGGCTATGTGCAGATAAGTTCGTGCCGTTAGGACTATGTGCAGAAAGAGGTGTTTGGGAACAGGATGTCGTGCCAGCGGGTTGTCTGTGATTAGCCTCAGAACAATTATTCTCCCCTACCTGGGGCCCCTTCATTGTTGCTGCTTACTTGTTTCATTAGGACTTCACACTGTCTTTTGCTGCTGCCACCCAACATGCTGTGTGTTCCACATGGCACATCTACAACATGGTATATTTTCAGTTCGTGAGTGACTGTGTGGATCACAATCTACTAGCAACCCTTGGTGGGCATGTAGCATGTCCAGACAATTAGATTTGGGGTTACCGCCGCAGTATAACTTAACCTATTTTCTAATACACCAAGTGTATGAATGGCTTTAAAGAAATAGAACGTCAACTTAAAAACATACAATGGTAACATATCTGCTTAAGGGCTAGACACTTGAGTCCTTAGGCCAGTGCAATCTTTTCCTTAAAGCAGACTGTGCATTAGTTTCTTAGGCCTGCTACGATAAATTGCCATAACAATGTTGGCTTAGATTAACGGAATTTTTTATTTCATAATTTTGGAGGCCAGAACTCCAAACTGTGTTGGCAGGATCACACTCCTTCCAAAGGTCCTAAGGGAGATCCTTCTTTGTGTCTTCCAGCTTCTGGTGGCTCTGAAATTTCTTGGTTTATCACAGCATAGATCCAACCTCTGCCCCTATCTTTACATGGACTTTTTTTCTGCGTTTCTCTGTCTCAAATTTCCCGCTCCATTCTATTATAAAGATATCAGTCATTGGAGTTAGGGCCCATCCTAAATCAAGGATGATCTCACCTTGAGATTTGTAATTTATTTATTTTTATTTTTTATTTTTTGAGACCAAGTCTCGCTCTGTCGCCCAGGCTGGAGTGCAGTGGCATGATCTTGGCTCACTGTAACCTCCACCTCCCAGATTCAGGCGATTCTGCTGCCTGAGCCTCCCAAGTTGTTGGGATTACAGACACCCACCAACATGCCTGGATAATTTTTGTATTTTTAGTAGAGATAAGGTTTCACCATGTTGGCCAAGCTGGTCTCAAACTCCTGACCTCAGGTGATCCACCCTCATTGGCTTCCCAAAGTACTGGGATTATAGGCGTAAGCCATCGTGCCTGGCCTTAATTTACTTACATCTACAAAGACCCTATTTCCAAATAAGGTCATGTCCACAGGTACCAGTTGTTAGAACTTGCAAATGTCTCCTTGGGAGACACAGCTCAACCCACTACAGATGACATGGGAAAGAAATCACAATAAAAAGACTGTTTGGCATAGAATCTGAATTAAGGGAGTTAATTACATGAATTATTCTAGTTCCTTAAGATAAATTTGCCTATCTCTTTTCTAATTTCTTTTTATTGGTGTTAAGGTTCTAACTCCAATCTTATCTTCCTTATTTCTAAATTATCTGATAATGTCTCACCAGAAACCCAGGCACCAGTAATGCCAAGAATTTACCTCAATAATAAGGCAGATTTCTTTAACCTTACACCTGCTAGCCATTTTCTACAGTGTAGATTGAATGGGAACATTTTTTCCTATCCTGAAAAGCTTGCAATTCTCAGGAGAATCTTAATAAGGTATTAATATATGCTAGAAATACTACAGAACACATTCCTTATTTCTTATTTGCATATTATCTGTTGTTATCTGAGAGTTTTAACTATTTGTAAGATGACTTTTTGCCTTTTTCTCTCTATTGCTAGGCTAATTTTTTCCTTATTTCCTATAGTCTCTCCTTCTTTCTTTTTCTTTCTTTCTTCTTTCTTTCTTTTTCTCCTTCCTTCCTTCCTTCCTTCCTTCCTTCCTTCCTTCCTTCCTTCCTTCCTTCCTTCCTTCCTTCCTTCCTTCCTTCCTTCCTTCCTTGTCAGACTCCTCCTCCATCACCTAGGCTACAGTACAGTGGCTTGATCTCAGCTCACTGCAACCTCCGCCTCCTGGGCTAAAGCCATCCTCCTGCCTCAGCCTCCCAAGTAGCTGGGAGTACAGGTATGTGCCATCACACCTGAACAATTTTTGTATTTTTTGTAGAGACAAGGTTTTGCCATGTTTCCCAGGTTGGTTTCAAACTCCTGAGCTCAAATGATCTGCCTGCCTCGGCCCCCCAAAGTGCTGGGATTACAGTCTTGAGCCACCAAGCCTCGCCCCTACAGTCTTTTTAATATGGTTGCCTCTGATGTATAAACATCCCAAACCTATTGTTTTTTCCTACTTTATGCAATGTGAGAGCCAAAGTTAGGAGCAGAAACGTGGACTAGATATGGAACCCTTGTCTTGTATTTTATATTCATTATGAGAGTGCTTGCATTTTCACTCATGGATATTTGTTTGTAGCATGAAACGACGTGTCCTTTTTCTTAATCTATGAAATTATGATTAATTTCTATATTGGACATATAACTTAGCCAGAATAAGATAAACTTGTAATGGATTCCATTTGGTTTTGCAGCCCAACAGCCTTTCTCAATTTTACTCAGAAGCTGGAGAGCGAGGTGGCTCAGGTAGCTGCCTGGTTTCAGTGGTTATGGCCTGATTATGTTGAAGAAAGTGATTACCACAGCATTCCCAACAGATCCATGTAACAACAGAGGATGAATATAGATATCATGTGAACAAGTATAAGTTTTCTTAAAGATGACCAACGTTTTGACTGAAAGTAGAATAGGGGTGATGGAAAAGGCCTAGAGCTACTTAGAACAGTGGATTAATCATTAGTCTGCAAAGTTGGCATTATTCTCCTCCATGATTGCTGTAGCTGCATTCTCACACAGACCAAATGAATGCTTCTTGGCCCAGCTGACAGGGAAGAATGGCCTGTTTTTTATTTGCTCACTCTGGATTGCTGTTATGCTTATTACACAATTCAAGCTGGGGCTGCTAAATACATCTATGGATCATGCTAATGGACTTCCCACACTCATGACAGAGGTTGCTAATTGATCATTGCATTCTTTCCCACTGAGCCTGGACCAGCCTCAGTCTTTTCTTCCCTCAGAGCTTCACTTGCCAAGCCATGGTCAACGAGTTAGGGTATATTAAAACTCTAGTGGGTAGACTTCTGTAAGACAATTTCTTTATGTGAATAGGTGGGGAGATGGAGGGATGACTCATCCAAATAAGTCTTTACAGAATTCAGTGAAAGCAGGTAAAGGCACGAGCAATTATCCTTCATGAGCTCTCAGGGAATGCCAGTTACCACTGCCATGAACACATTTCAGCAACTGGCTATGTGACTTGGATCTGAAATTGAGGAGGAAGACCCTAGATGAGAGGTGGGAACTGTGAAAGAGGTTGGAACTTGTTCTTACACTAATTCTTAGGATCAGGATGACAAGAAGGTACCCCAAGGTCACTTTTGAGAGATGGGAAGGGATCCAGGCAATGGTCCTTGCTAGAGGACTGAGGATGAGGAATTTGGGGGGTCATTTTTAGTTGTGATTTATTGCTATGTTTAGGTTCACAGACCTGTGCTTTGGAAACTGAACTATTTTTACACCATTGCATTTCTGTAATTATTTCCTTTTTCTTTCAGATGTTAATAAAGCACTTTATAAAAATGTCAGGCTGTCTCAGGAAAGAAGTGTTTGTTCATTCTCAGGTCACACTTTTAAAGGGAGAGCAACAGAGGCCTCTTCTGTGGGAGGAGAGCCAAAATGAGAAAACTTCAAAGAAAAAGAAAAAGAAATCCTGTCTTGGATATTGAGAAAGTTTATTTTTGTAATTTCACCTTGTACCTGCTTTTTGTTTCAGGAATTATCACACCAAACATACATGGGGGAAGATCAGATATTGTGCAATTCAAGTGTTCTTTTTGGGAGAAGAAAGTAACAAAGGCTTGCTTCCTTTCTGGGTGGTGATAGTGGGATGACAATGGCTAACCAACGAAGTCCCTGAGGCCCAGTGGCCTCTTCTTGGGACCTTATCTTTGTCTGCAGGAAACTTCAATGGTGGAAAGTGGTAGGTAGGGTAAACATTCTTCTCCTATCTGGGGAGAGTCTCAGTCTGAAATACTAGATGGAGATAGAAAACACCTGGAAAACATGCTGCCACTCTCATATTCTGTGTCCTGAGCAAATGCTGCTAATTAGTCCTTAGTACTTTCTCACTGACCCTAGACCAAGCTTCATAATTCTCATCATAGCACTTAGCACAGCCACCATCAACCAATGAGATTTGACATTTGGGGGAAATGTAATTCCATTCCTGAAATAGACTGCTTCTCTCTTAGTTTCCAGAAAGACAGCAACCAAGTCTTGCCCTGATTTTTGTCTGTCATTGTATTAGTCCATTCTCATGCTGCCGATAAAGACATACCTGAGACTGGGTAATTTGTAAAGAAAAAGCAGTTTAATGGACTCATGGTTCCACGTGGATGGGGAGGCCTCACAATCATGGTGTAAGGTGAAAGGCACATCTTCCATGGTGGCAGGCAAGAGAGAATGAGAGTCAAGCAAAAGGGGAAACCCCTTATAAAAACATCAGCTCTTCTGAGACTTATTCATTACCATGAGAACAGTATGGGGGAAACCACCCCCATGATTCAATTATCTCCCACCAGTCCCCTCCCACAACACGTGGGAATTATGGAAGCAACAATTTAAGATGAGATTTGGGTAGGGACACAGTCAAACCAAATCAGTCATAGAGCAGATCTCAGCATTTGCCCTGACGTGGCACTCAGTGAATCGTGAATGGCACTGAACTTGGGGGAAGTGCTGAGTATGACTTTCTTGTTGTTTACTTAAGACAATTGCAACCAGCTCCCAGATGACTGTGAAAATGTTCCCCCGATCCTAAGAATCTAATTTTGGTTGATTCCTAGGAAAAGGGACTTTACTGTTGCCCATTGTGTCTATACTATACTACTCTGAGGTTCATAGTTACAGAGAAACTGTACAGATGGCTCATGCCTATAATCCAAACACTTTGGGAGGCCGAGGTGAGAGGATCACCTGAGGTCAGGAGTTCGAGACCAGCCTGGCCAACATGATGAAACCCCGTCTCTACTAAATATACAAAAATTAACCGGGCATGGTGGTGGGTGCCTATAATCCCAGATGCTTGGAAGGCTGAGGCAGGAGAATTGCTTGAACCCGGGAGGCAGAGGTTGCAGTGAGCCAAGATGGCGCCACTGCATTCCAGCCTGGGTGACACAGCAAGAATCTGTTTCAAAAACAAAACAAAACAAAGAAAAAAAGACAACCAAAAAAAAAAAAAAAAAAAGGAAAGAAAAGAAATATTATTTGAAACTATTGGTACTTTGTTATTACTAACAGTAACTTCCTACTGCTGAGATAATAGACTTGTCTACTTTTTGTCCCAAGTGCTAAGCTGAGGATGAGTCATATATTATGGTGGTCAGTAAAGATCATTTATGCATTGGATCACTAAGTCTTTGACCAGCTCTTGAACTTATGATACTGGTAGCCAAATATCTTGTTTCCCCTGTGGGCAAAATGAGAGGAAATGAATTCACTGCAATGAGAGGTACTTAAGTTAAACTAAGTCAGAATTCCTTATTAGGGAGAGTGGATGAAAACTGGAAAGGGTTACCGAGTGAAGTTCAGATTTCTATTTTTTGAAACAATTTTTAAGTATATTCTAGCCAGAAGGCCAGAAGAGACTAAACAACCTCTCTAAGTCCCACCAATCCTGGAGACACAGTCTTTCTGGGAAAGAAAGAAACCCTGGAAGGCAATGACTGTCCTGAGCAATTACTTACACCATAGGGCATTGTTATCCCATCACCAATGGCTAAATAGGAACAGAGTAAGGACTCTCAGGGGCATCTTGATAAATATAAGTAAAATCTTAAAGGTCAGGGAGTTATATGCATTAAATGTGGTCTCCTGGAGATGGGTGAGTGTACTTAGAGCACTGCTAATATTTTATCAAGAATTAAGGGCCCATTAGCATTTCTATTTGCAAGAGTAGGTTTGCCTAGATCCTGGTACACAAATGTGGTTCTCCTTGGCTAATATCATATGTTTGTGTGTGTGTGCATGCATGCACGTTT
The DNA here is from genome assembly GCF_008728515.1 of Papio anubis. Taxonomy (NCBI): domain Eukaryota; kingdom Metazoa; phylum Chordata; class Mammalia; order Primates; family Cercopithecidae; genus Papio; species Papio anubis. The sequence continues at coordinate 159,625,616 of NC_044978.1, read as the reverse complement.
CTTGGTCTTTTATTTTCCTTTCTCATTCTTAGCCTCAATGTATTAGAATCATTTGTCAAAATATAGCCACTGATCTTTTCTTAATTGACTGTGATTCCTTAAGTGAGAAATCTTATTCAAGGTCAAAGATTGACTGGAAGAAGGAGGTGTAATTTTAGCTTATTAATCTCTCTTGTTTGATTTCCTGGTTCCTTGATTACCTGGATAAGTAAGTAATTTTAAAAAAATCATATAGGGGCCGGGTGCGGTGGCTCACGACTGTAATGCCAGCACTTTGGGAGGCTGAGGCAGGTGGATCACTTGAGGTCAGGAGCTTGAGACCAGCCTGGCCAACATGGTGAAACCCAGTCTCTATTACAAATACAAAAAAATTTAGCAGAGTGTGGAGGCTCATGCCTGTAGTCCCAACTACTTGGGAGAATGAGGCAGGGGAATCACTTGAACCCAGGAGGCAGAGGTTGCAGTGAGCTGAGATCATACCACTGCAGCCTGGGTGACAGAGTGAGATTCCGTCTAAAAAAAAAAAAAAAATCATATATAGGTGAGACTGTCCAGCTGTTCATCAAACCCAGTTCCTCTTCTTTGTTAGCATACAGTTAGACCCTATTTAGTTGAGTGTAGCCATATTACTGAGCGCTAGCCAATAAAATATCAGTAGAAGTGGTATATACTAGTGCTATTCAATCTGTGGTTCCCAGATAGTGGGCTCAGCGTCACCTAGTAGCATGTTGGAAATGCAGATTCTTGAGTCCTGGCCCAGAACTAGAGAACAGAAATTTCTGGGGATTGGGTTGAGGAATCTGCATGCTTCCTTCCCTGGTCATTCTAATATATGTCACAATTTGAGAAGCACTGATATACACTGTCTCCAGACCTCCCTCTTAAAGATTTCCCACATGTGATATTTAAGGTTCTTTCCCCTCTCTTAGTTTGAGGCTGATGGATTGCTACATGGCCACTTGCAGGAAAGTTGCTCATCAATTAGGAACACTATTTTATACTTCACAAGAATGAAAAATAAACATCTCTTGTGTAAAGTCATTGAGATTACAGGATTTTTTTTTTTTGTATAGTAGCTTGTGTTGCTCTATTAAAATGGTGAGTGGGAAAATGACTCATTCAGGAAACTTGAGTGAATTACTTTTAAGGAACACTGTTGTGGGTTGCATTTTAAGTCAGTTACTTAGAATTTACTCATCGTACTTTCTTCTTTTCCCCTCTACTGAGGAAAATTAAAACGTTAAAACATATAATCATGATGATAAAATTTTCTATTTCTTCTTTTAGTTCTTTTTAATCTTGAATATTTGATTGATCATATCAGCATGCAGGAGTTCACACAGCACATTGGATGTTGGGGAAGGAGAAATACTGGGCTGATAAGTGTCTGAATCCTGGTTTTGTCACTTTCTAGATGTGTGATGTTGGCCAAAGGGCATAGCCTTCCTTAGTCTTGGATTCCCATTCTTAGAATCTAATGGAGTGAACAAGACAGATAAAGTCCCAGATCCTACACTACTGTCTTAGGGGAGAAAGAGAGGAAAAAAAAAAACCCCACAAATAATTCATTAATGATACATTAATTTTATTGATGAGAGAAAGGTTGCTGAGAGAGGATACTCATGGAAGAGGACTTATATTTCAGGGGAAGTGGTCAAGGATGTCTTCTTTGAAGGGACCTTAAAGGTATGAAGGAACCAGTTGTGATGATGATGGTAGGATTGGTTATAGTGGTGATGTGGCAGAACGTAGAAGGGGGGTAGAACATACTTTCTCTTCATAGCTTGCTGAGGTACCTCATTTTGTAAGATCTAGATGTTGATCAAGGGATTCACTGTGGAATGCCACAATGTTCCTTGCAAGTGATTTCTAGAAAACAAGCAGTTGTAAGAAGGGAAAACATAGAATGGAAAACTTCCACAAGAAGGGAAGAAAGAAATTGAGAGAAACAAGTCACTTATTTTCAGTGTATTAATAAATGAAGTACCTTTGGGAAACAAATCATAATCCTGTGTAGAATGTCACTGAACCACTGTTTTCCATGAGGCATTTCCCCTTATCTTGTTCCCTTCTTTTTCTCTTTACCAGGTATTAAAACCACCAACTATGATTATGGATTTGCCTATTTCTTCTTGTAGTTTTGTCAAATTTTGTTCAACATATTTTAAAGTCTGTCATTAGGTACATAAACACTTAGGGTTATTATATATATTTTTAAAAGAATTAATTTTTTATGATTACTAAAGGTCTCTATTTCTGGTATTTTTTTTGTCTTGAATAGTCTTTGTTTTATATTAATAGAGGCACAATAGCTCTCTTGTTCTTTGTGTTTGGATGGTATATTTTTTCTTACACTCTTTTTGCCTATACCTGCCTTTGTATTTGAAGTATGTTTCTTGTCAGCAGCATAAAATTGAATTTCCTTTTGTGTCTAGCTGTACAATTTTTATACTTTACATGGAGTGTTTAAAACACTTACATTTAATACAGTCATTGATACAATTATATTCTATTTATCACATCTATTTTCTGTTTCTCTGTTCTCCTTTCCTGCCATCTTTTGGGTTAAACAGGTATTTTAAAATTTTTCATTTTGTCTTCCCTATTGACTTTTTGTAATTTTTTTTTGGTGGTTGCTCTTGATTACAACATGCAGCTTTAATTTATCACAAGCTACCTTCAAGTGATAGTATCCCATTTAACGAACAATGTAAAAATCTTACAATGTTATAATTCCATTTACAGCCTCTGAATCTTTTCTATCTTGAATCATATATTTGACTTCTATATATTTAAAAAATCCCACAAAACAAAGTTACTGATTTTGGTTTACACAATTAATACTTTAAAAAAATGGAAGCGCGTGCACACACACACACACACACACACAGAGTATTCTGTATTTATACACATATTTATAACACCTTTTCTGATATTCATCATTTCTTCTTGCAAATCCAAGCTTCCATCTGTTATCTTTATCTATAATCCTAAAGAACTTCTTTTAGCGTTTCTTTGTTGCAAATCTGATGGATTTTCTGGAACCTCTGGAATATATCTTTAATTGCTTTTGGAAAACTTGCAGTCATTATATTTTCAAATATTTCTTCTGCCATTTCTTTTCCATTTATTTCTCCTTACATTCTGGGGCTGCAATTACTTGTTATTAGACCATCTGAATGTATCTCACAGATCTCAGGTACTTTTTTCCACTTTTCATTATTTTTATGTCTTTGTATTTCAACTTGAATAATTCTTACTGAATGATTTCAGACTTACTCATTTTTTTTTCTGTTGTGTGTACTTGGCTGTTAAGACCTAAAATAAATTATTTATTTCTGATATTGTAGTTTTCATTTCTAGCATCTCTATTTGTTTTTTCTTTATAGCTTTCATTTTTGGGCTGATATGCCCCATCTGCCCATGGATTTATTAATCTTTTATCAGAGTTATTTTATAATCTTTTTTGTTAATTATGAAATCTGGGACATCTGTGGCTATGCTTCCAACTACTGTTCTTTTGAGTATGGGTCATATTTCCTTACATCATCATAAGTCTTACAGTTTTTGATTGTCTGCTCATCATGTGGGTAAATAATTGTATATATTGAAGTAAATGATAATTCCCTTCAGAAAAGACCACCCCTCCTTCTTTCAGGTCAATAGCACATGAGACTGAGTTGATTTAATCTTTAGTTGAGCTGGGTCTGGGCTTGTTGCAGTTTTAGTTAGATCCAGTCCATTCTGGTTTCAAATATTTTGAGGATAATATCAGGACTTTCCTTTCCACAGAGCAGGACTCTGGAAATCTTTTTTATGCTTTATAGCTTAGCAACCGCTCTCTGAATTGTGGGGACCTTCTCTTTGTTTTACGACTTGGCTGCCAACTTTTTGGGTCACTGGGACTTCTCTTTGCTTTCCAGCACTGCCCTCTGGCTCTATATGCATCCAGAAAAATATAAATATCTCCCTACCTTGCTGTCCTGTCCCCAGCCTTTACTGGACAATTGCAGTACACATGGGGAAGGCCTGGGACCCTGTCTGAAGCTTTTTTGTTGCATTCCATGAAGCCTCATTGTACCAATGAGAGATTTGTCTCATGTCTTTTGCTCTGCTCTGAGCCTTTGGTGTGCTACCTCCATGCACTCAGAGAAGGCCCTTGAGAAAGCTTTGGCATGTGGGTGCAGACTTATTGTATCACTGGGAACTTTAGTATTTTAATCCACAATATTGGCCCATCTATAACCATTAATAGTTCACAGAAAGTTCAGCTCGTCTTCTTATTTTCGTCTTTTGCCAATTCCTCCCCCTCTCACTGTTCCCTGAGGGTTGAAGGCAGCTGTGGTGTCTTCTAGTGCTTGGCATTTTATGAAATTTAGTTTATTTAGTTGTTTTTTCATTTCCAACCCTTAGGTTTTTTTAAACTATGATTTTGTAGCTTATCTGACCTGTTCTTTTTGTTGCGTATGGGCAGGATACCCTGTTGCTACTGTCTACATCATAACAAGAAGCAGTGGTCACTCCAATGAGCTTTATTCATAAGTATGACTAATGTCAATTGCCTGTGCATTCCCAAGCTCCCTAGTCTGCTGGGTTTACATAGCCCTTTATCATTAGGTTAAATTAGTTTGGAATCCCAATAGCTTAGATGGTGGGAGACCAAGGTTTCCCTGTAATATCCCAACACAGTCTTGGGAAACTTATCTCTCTTTCTTGTCATTTCTTGCTTTCATTTAATGTTTCTGCTGAATTCTCCCTATCACTTGCATCTCATTTCTTGCAGCTGTTTCTTTTGTTTTTTCGATCATATCAACCCCACATGGATGTAGGTGGGAGACTTCAATAGAATAGACAGAATTAAAACTGTGAAGGAATTAGGATAAAGGAAAAGAAAATGTCAGATCAGGAAGGGTCTAGCACTCAGCTGGTGTAGGGAGTGACCAAGTGGGGGCATTCTGAAAAATGAGTGGGAGACGCCCATGATCTTTCTCTTTTAAATCATACAACAGATAGATTTAGACGATCATAGCTATTCCTCTGTACTCTGAGAATTATGATTTTATTTTTGAAATGTTTTAGTAAAAAGCTGCTTGAGCTTTGTTTATGGTCACTCCTTGGAGGCAGTGGTCAAGACAGTAATTGGTGACAAAGATGGTGTGATCCACAGCCAGCACTCCCAATAGCTCATCTCCCACTTAATCATGGGCGAGTGAACCCACTTGGGGAGAGTATCTGATTGAAAAGACAGCACGGCTCATTCCTTCTCTTCCCTTCCTTTTTGTATACTGAGTAAGTCTATTCCAAGAGTCTGTTCTCCAGGTTTCACCATTCATAATTGCTTCTTTTAACCCAGAAGGCAAAGAGAAAACTTTGCAAGAGAATAACTCCCTTAAAGTAATTCAGAAAACAAAAAAACAAAACAAAACAACAACAAAAAAAAACCCTCTTTCATCTCAGGGCATAACTGTACTGCCATTTGATACAAACTCACTGCAGTTTTGAAAATATTAAATGTGACTAGAAGGTAAGATTCAATCTTGGGTAAATTTCACAAGGGCATCTTCATGAGAAAAAATACAAAGACTAAACCACAACGATGCAGTAAAACAAGACAAAGAAAAAGGAGACGACAAAGATTTTTCAAGGACAGCTTTTGTCTGCATTTCCTTCAATGGACTTTGAGCTGAGAGTAAGAGAAGGAATTGTGTATGTGGCTGGCAGCTTCATCACATTGCATTCCCACCTCTAGACTTCAGTTTATTTACTCTGTGCGTACAGATGTGATTGCTCTTGGAGTTTCTTTTCTAACAGAAGGGACGGCTGCAACACCCAGCTGATGACTCAAAGACCTCTCAGAGCAGAGAGAGAGGACATGCACAATCTTTTCCTTTGTGGTTCTTTGCAGAGTATGCTACGATTTGCACATTTGCCTCCAGCTACTGGTGAAATAACTCATATCCTCCAGGATACCACAACCCTTCTGTCAAACATTTATCATAGTGTTTGACACTTTGCACTGTAGTATTTGTTTCCCTGCTTTGTCTCTCCTACTAAATCTGCACTTTTTAGAGGAAGGGACTCTGTCTTGTTTGTCTAACATCCCCAGAGCCTAGCATACTACTTGGCAGGCTGCAGGTGCTCAATAAATATTTGCTGGAGGAATGAATGAATAAATGCATGAATGAGAGAAGTAATATATATGACACATGTTGAACATAATTTAGAAATTAAAAATGCAACAATCCCTACACTGCCAGAAAAAAAAAAAAAAACCCAAATCAAATGCAAAACAGGATTTTGACTTCTAACATTGATATAAACTAAGATTTAAAAATTCCTGAAGGTAGTTCACCAATTATATTAGGTAGAAATTTTGTTTGATTGCTAGCCTCAGAGAGACAACACAGGAACTTAAATAAATTGGGTGTTAATTTTCTCTTGCAAAATAAAATTCAAAGTTAGGGAGTAGAGATTTTGTTTGTTTGTTTTCATAAAATTACTAGGAATCCAGACTCTCTCTTTTTGTAGCAATCCGTTCTTAGTGTGTGGTTTCTGAGATCTGGCTTGTTCGTTTGCATCGAGGCCAAAATGCGTCTTGTCAACGTCTAATTCTGCTGCATTTTAGCTATTTCAGCTAGAGGAGTTGTCAATACCTGGGTGGAGCAGAGTTTTCAACCTGGGCCATTGCTCCCTGAAATTCCTTCTGGGCCTCAGAAGTTATAGAATCAAGAGCAGATCCTCAGTAAGATAAAAATCACCCCCACAGGCTCTCAGAATGCTAACTTCCATACTTGTGCTGGTGAGTCTAATCACCCAGCATGCTTGCCATGAGTCAGGACAAATTCTGTGACGTAATTTATACTCCAGGACACCCCGATGATTCAGACTGAGGCTGCACTTTGACCAGAAATTGCATCCTAGTTTGGCTTCTCCCCTCATCCTTTAATTCCTTAATTCATTTTCTCCCGGAAGCAGTTTTTTTTTTTTTTTTGAGATGGAGTCTCGCTCTGTCGCCCAGGCTGGAGTGCCGTGGCGCAATCTGGGCTCACTGCAAGCTCCGCCTCCTGGGTTCACGCCATTCTCCTGCGTCAGCCTCCCGAGTAGCTGTGACTACAGGCGCCTGCCACCACACCCGGCTAATTTTTTGTATTTTTAGCAGAGACGGGGTTTCACCGTGTTAGCCAGGATGGTCTCGATCTCCTGACCTCATGATCCGCCCGCCTCGGCCTCCCAAAGTGCTGTGATTACAGGCATGAGCCACCGTGCCCGGCCGCAGTTTTTAAGTAAATTGCTCACATGTGAATCCTTGTGTTAGGGTTTGATTCTGGTAAACCTGACCAAAGACAATGCCTACTTAGGAAAAGCTGAGCTAAGTTCAAGCCCAAGCAAGCATAATCTGCATCCTTAGACAGTCCCTATGCCTGATGAAGGCACATGCATTTGCTGAGGAGAGAAGAGCAAGGCTCGCTTTTGCTAAACTTTGTATGGCCTGTGCTGGGGAGGCCCCTTCCTGGCTGGGGCCCTGTGGCCTTTGCGTTTGCTGAGTCCTAGTCCTTTGTTGAGACCCAGATCCCTTTTCTTTAGACCTTCCATGTGGATCCTGCCATACGGATGTAGGTGCTCTGAGCAGTAATTATCCATTCTGTGAAGATGCTATATTTACTATGTCTTGATCTGGGTTTGGCAGTTAAAGCCCTCTGAATGTCTGTAATAGGGTTGTATGGATCAAAATAAACATTTAGCAACCAAAAGGATCATAACACCCTGTCCTCACATTTCAGGCCCCAAACTGGGGGCTCTTGTACACCAGAAGCTTCAAGAAATCTGTAAGGAATTTGTTTCCCTATTTTTCCATCTTGTCAATTTTCTGGTGTTCCTGGCTCATGCATTGGAAGGGCTAACTGTCCCCCTGAATTACATATATCTGTGCCACCCTGTAAGCTATAGGCCCTTCCTGCCTGGAGTTGTGTCCCAGTCAGATATGCGTAGGGGTACTGCATGCTTTTCAAAATATTCAGTCACAGGGAGGGAGTGGGGTGAGGTGTTGGGGTCAGCCTGGCCAATTATCCTTCCAAATTTATGACTCAAATACACCATTCCATTCCCCTTCCTACTGACCTGAATTGAATCAATTTGGCAATAAATGAGGCCCAGAGTTCTGTATTAATAGAGTTCCCTACAACATGGAAGGAAACATGAGGAGTGGGAAACAAATATTTCTCCTTACATTTTCTAACGTAATTTTATTTTTTAGGTATCTATACTCTTCCCTGACCATGTGCTTCAGGGAATGCCAATCCCAGCCCCAGTCTCAGCCCACAGTGGAGAATCAGTTTGATCTAAGCCAATCATGTTGATGCTATTCTACTTAGCTGTGACTGGCTGAGGAAGATGTGGGTTGATGAAGATAATCCCCCTACTCTCCATAGCCACTGAGAAGATTAGGTCCTTCTTTGGATTTGAATATATTTTTCTATTAATATCTATACATGTTTTCAATTTCCATGACACTATTATACTTTTGTTAGCTTATGTCAAACTTGTCTAAAACTAATACCCCTGGATCAATTTTACACGAAGGGTTATTAAACCAGGTAACTGTCTCCCGCAGCAGTGTCTGTGATTTTCTGAACGAAATTGAGGGTTGATAATCTTTCTCCAACTTCAAAATGTAGCACAAGAAGTAAAATTTACTTCTGTACACCTGTTTGGTAACTGTTGGAATTTCAGTTCCAGAAAAACAGAATTGTGTGGATTGTGAGTCACTTCTGCTGGGGATAATTAGAAAGAGAGGAAATTGGGAGTCGGGAGTGAAAAGGGGAGATAAAGCAGATGGCAGAGGAAGGATGGATATTTTCGCAGTGAATCCCTGGGGAGACAAAGGAAGATAAAGCACAGTAAACTCTTAAGGGTATTCAGGTGACATCTGTGAGGAGGAGTTGAGGAGCCGGGATCCAAGATGTGAGAGAGACGATCTGATAGACATGTGATCCGGGGAGGGGACAGAAGCATCTTCTGAGTCACGCAATCAAGAAGGCATTGATCATTTGAATGAAGAACCAGGCAAAGAAGAAAATAAGTAGAATTTACAAGCACTGCACTGAAATTTTAAGAAATGCTCAAAAGTTTCAAGCAAGAATGGTAAATGGCAATTAATATTATAGTACCTGTGTTACTAATTTATACTTATGTCCTTATTCTTTTATTTTATGAATGCAAAATATGTTTCAAAGGACTTTCATAGATCTGATTTCTGTTTCTCAAATTCTTTTTTTTTTAAATGATCTTAATTTCTCAACCTCAAAATCTCTGGCAACAGGATTTTCTGAACTTTAATTCTGAATTTGATAAGTGATAATATTTACATTTATCAGACATGTGCAGTGGCTCACACCTGTAATCCCAGCACTTTGGGAGGCTGAGGTGGGTGGATCACCTGAGGTCAGGAGTTCAAGATCAGTCTGGTCAACATGGTGAAACCCCGTCTCTACTAAAAATACAAAAATTAACCAGGTGTGGTGGTGGGCGCCTATAATCCCAGCTACTCGGGAGGCTGAGGCAGGAGAATCACTTGAACCTGGGAGGCAGAGGTTGTAGTGAGCTGACATGGCGCCATTGCACTCCAGCCTGGGTGACAGACTGAGACTCCATCTCAAAACAAATAAATAAATAAATAAATAAATAAAATTTTGCATTTATCTCTGCTAAATCTTATCTTATTAGAGTTCATAAAAGACAGATTGATTGATTTGGTCACTTAAAATTACAAACTTCTTCATAGAAAAAAATGCATCATACAGAGTAGAAAATCAAACAAGAGACTGGCGGAATGTTAAGAATATCTGCAACACATATGAATGGCAAGGGCTAATATCCCTAATTTTCAAAAAGTTCTTTCACAATGTCAAGGAAAAGACACACAACTTAAGTGAAAATGAGGTAAAGGGCGTGAATGAGCCACTCAGCAAGGATGTAAGCAAGAAAAACCAGAAAACAGGGCGTGCTGCTCGGCTTCTCTAGTAATCATGAAAATTCAAATAAAAAAGAAATGAGATCCTCATACTGGTTAGCAAAGGCAAGAGGTTAAAAAGTTGTGCTATAAATGGAATGTTTGTGTCTAACCCCAAATTTGCATGTCGAGGCCTAAATATCCAACGTGAAAGTGTTAGGAAAGTACAGGAGGTGGGGCCTTTGTGGGGTAATAAATTATGAGGTGGAGCCATCACAGATGGAATTGGTGCCCTTGTATTAGAGGATGAAAAGACCAGCACTCCCTCTCTCTACCATGTGAAGATACAGCAAGAAGTCGGCCATCAGCAACTGGGTAAAGAGCCCTGGGCAGAATCAGACCATGCTGGCACCCTGATCTCAGACTTCCAGCCTCCAGAACCATAAGAAATAAATTTCTGTTACTTATAAACCATCCATTCTATGGTACTTTGTAGAGCAGCCTGAACTAACTAAGACAAATTGATAAAAATGGGTGAGAATGAGGGAACACAGGACCTTTCACAGCACCTTATCAGTGGGATTATGAATTGCTATATACTGTTGAAAAAGTATTTATTAAAACATGGGTCTGGGCATGGTGGCTCACACCTGTAATCCCAGCACTTCGGGAGGCTGAGGTGGGTTCATTGCTTGAGCTTAGGAGTTTGAGGCTAGCCTGGGTGACATGGGGAAACCCCATTTCTACAAAAAACACAAAAATTAGCCAGGGATGGTGGCATGTGCCTGTAGCCTGTAGTTCCAGCTACTTTGGAGGCTGAGGTGGGATGATGGCTTGAGCCCAGGAGGCAGAGATTGCATGAGCTGAGATCATGCCACTGCATTCTATCCTGGGCGACAGAGCGAGACCCTGTCTTTAAAAAAAATTATATATATATTATATATCATATATAATTATATATTATATATGTTTTATATATATAATATATAACACATATGTGTATAATAACACATATATGTTTATAATATATAATATATAATACATATATTATATGTTTTCTATGTATAATAACAATATACTCTAATATATGTTTTATATATAATATATAAATATAAATAATAACATATATAATATAAATAAAATACAAATATAAATATAAAATATAAATATAAAAATATAAATAATAACATATATAACATATATAATATATAATATATATGTTTTATATATAATAACATATATAAAACATATATAATATATAATACATAAATATTTTTATATATTTATTATATATTACATATATAACATGTATTATGTATATTATATATTAATATTATATTAATTGACCCAGAAATCTCCCTTCAGTTAATTTATTCCACAAAATAAAAGTAAACAGTAACTAAAGATATGTGTACAATGATGTTATTGCAATGGGAAAAACTTGGAAGCTTCCTGAACATTCATTTACTAGGGAGTAGATGAGTGAATTATGGGGCATCTGTATTATGGAAACTCAGTGAGTTATTAAAAATAATGATGTGTTTCTTGAGTGTATTTTGCGAACAGTTCTTAGAATACTCTTTAGCCAAATACATGCCCAGGTCATTTCTTCACTTCCTTCAAGTCTTTCCTTAAATGTTACCCTGTCACAGTGGCCTTTCTTGATCACCTTATGTGAAATCACCATCTGCACCACTTCATCCCCTACCTTTGCTTTATTTTTCTGAATAATACTTACAAATACCTGATGTTACATTACAGATCTGTGTTTACTGGTGGATTGCTGGACCCTCCTACTAGAGAAAAAGCTCCATGAGGGCAGGGACTAGGAGATTTATTCACTGCTATATCCTTAATGGCTAGTGCCTGGCATACAATAGGCTCTTGATAATTTTTTTCCTATGGATGAATCTATAATATTGACTTAGAAAAAAAAGTTTTCTTCCTTTTTCTCCCACCCATGCTGTTCCTGAAAGCAGTAGACAGTAAACTTCCTGCATGCTAGTTTCCATCTCAGTTTGCTTTCTTGAGAACCTGCCCTGAAATAGATTACACACACCTACATTGAGAACCTGTGTCTTTAAAAATATAAAAATGAAATAATGGATTTTTTTCTGCATCTTGTTGTTGTTCTGAGTATCATCTCAGTTCCAGAACTCCCTGTGGGATTGGCTGAGACCTTGGTTGAGACTGAATCACAAACCAACTTCCCCCTCTGCCTGACACTGGATCCTTCTCTTTCCTTCCACAGTCATTGGCTTCTCTGGACCAATTTAAACCTTTATTCCACATTCATTCTGTTCATTTTTGTTGGAGCAAATGAGTAGGCAGATGCTATTCCATTATCAGCTTTCTGACTTCTACCTACAAATAACAGTCCCAAGTCACTGTCAACTCCTTTTCTTCATTGAGCTCAATCTTTGCAAAGGGGCTCTTCCTTTCATGGAATTAGAGTCAGCATTTATGGAAAAATTGAGCCAAATATGAGATAGGTTTACGAAGAGATTACACTGATTTTCTACTCTCTGTAATTCTCCTCTTCTTTCTCCATGGTGTGTAAGTCCTACTTCCAATGTGAAACTGCTGAGGTATAGAGAAAGTGAAATGTAAGGGAGATTTGGGAGTGGGAAAGGGTGCTAAAGGAAGGCCAAGGTACCACATGCAGCTTCAGTGGACATGGGAGGGTCATCATCCATTCTTATCAACAGCTCTATTTCATTTCTCTATTAACAAACACTCGAAGTAGATGAGAAATGTATTATATGCATTCTCCATCACATCTCGCTCAACTCTGGACAGTGATGTTTCAGCTCATAGGGCCTGGTGGAATAAAGTGAATAATTGATCTTTAAGGTTTCCTACCTCTATGATATTTTCCTGCTCATGTTCTATTTTTTTCTGGATTAAGATAGCCTAAGAAGCTGAGACACATATTCTGCCAGTAGTTGACTATACATAACCACCCAGCTAAGACAGTAAGTCAGAAAGGTCGAAGGACAGAAAGTTCTTGAATATTCAGTGTAGCATTCGTTAGCATGTGTGCCTAGCACACAGTCATACTGTTGTCTTGCAAATGACATCAACACTGTATTTACACTTACAAGGAGAATGCTGCTTCAGCATATTGTTAATTAGGACACTACCTGAGGCTAGTGCCAATTAATTTTCTCAAATATGCTTACTGTATAGTGTAATCATGATTAATTAACACATAATATTGGTCCAAAATGAGAGGATTTGAGGAGAATCTTGCTTTGCTTGTCTCCTGTTAAATAAGCAGCTGAAAAGCTTCCAGCCGAGGCAACCTTTTGCGCAGTGTCTACTAGCTCATCCTAATAGGTACCATGGTGTTAGGTGATCAAGAGATGAATAATAGGCAGCCAGTAATACCCTTTCAATTACCCTTGTAAAGCTGCTACTTACGGCCCTCAAGGGTATTGGATCAAGATACCAGCAGGCTAATGGGCAGGATGCCTATGGAGAGAGCTTGGCACTCAAGAGTCAGAGGAACTTAATTTTGCTGTAATGTCTGACCACCACTTGGTAGCTGATATTTCTCTCTAAATTTTTACAGTACTTGCTTCAAGGTGACCCACTGTTACGTTTCCTGGGATCAGTGAAATTGTTATTAGTACTGGGCTGACTTTTATTTTATTTTTAAATATTTCTCAGTCCTCCATGTGGTCATCTTGGACACTGCCTAAATGTAATTGTATGGACTGAACCTGCACTAGAACTGGCTTTGTGGTATTCTGCCTTCTCAAGCTTTGTTTTGCTCTGTCCTTTTCCGGATCATACATTCATCTGAGTGTGTCATTCTATAGCTAAATGTTGCATTCTCTGTACATACTATGCCAGGTGTTTCATGAAATATTAATATGGACAAGACTTATGACAGCCAGCAGCAACTCTGAGGTTAACTCTGAGAGGAGCCTTTATTGTACCATAATTTCCACCATTTTCCCAAAGCTCTGCTAGGAGCTGTGGGTGGAGACCACCTATACTGTTAAAATTCAGGCGATGCCTCCTTACCCTTTGAAATTGAAGAGGTAGCGATGAGCTCTGAATTGCCTTTGGGGTTCCTCTTCCCTTGCTTTAAAGAATAGTACATGTTCTGAGTTGAACAGCACTATAATCTTGTCCTATAAAATCTAAGAAGTCTGACAGTCTTCCTTCATTCTTTTACATCACTTCAAACTGGCAGTTTTCCTGCTGGGCTGGCTGGTTAAGTTGATGGTTCAAGCCAACACTAATCTCTTTATTAAAGGATTGCTAGGTCACATCCTTAGTGTTCTCTTCTGAACATGTTTTCTCATTTTTTGTGATTTGGATAGGTGGAGAGTTTTCCAAATCTTTACATTCTAGTTCCTTTTTGCTTAACAATTTCATCTTTGAGAGCACTCTTCTCACATTTCACTATAAATGATCAAGAGGAACCAAGGTGCTCCTTCAACACTTTGCTTAGAAATCTTATCAGCTAAAACCAATTTCCTTGCTCCCAAGTTCCACCTTCCACAAAATACTAGAAATGAACACATTTCAGCTAAATTCTTTGCCACCTTATAAACACAAGGATTGTCTGTTTTCCCTCCTTTCCATTATCTTATAACCTGTTCCTCATTCCCATCAGAGACTTCATCAGAATGGCCTTTACTGTCCATAGTGTTTTTTTTTTGTTTGTTTGTTTTTTTTTTTAAGACAGAATCTTGCTCTGTTGCCCAGGCTGGAGTGCAGTGGCATGATCTTGGTTCACTGCAACCTCTGTCTCCTGGGTCCAAGTGATTCTCCTGCCTCAGCCTCCCTCCCAAGTAGCTGGAGTATAGGCATGTGCCACCTTGCCTGGCTAATTTTTGTATCTTTAGTAGAGGCGGGCTTTCACCATGTTGGTCAGGCTGGTCTTGAACCCCTGACCTGAAGTGATTCACCAGCCTTGGCCTCCCGAAGTGCTGGGATTACAGGCATGAGCCACTGCTCCTGGCCTACTGTCCATATTTCTACCAACATTCTGTTCATAATAACTTGTGAATTCTCTAGGAAGACAGAAGTTTTCTCTATAGTTCTCCTCTTTCCTTTTTGAGTCCTCATTAGAATCACCTTTACAAGTCTGTCCATGGTAATCCAGACTTTTCTAGCATGCATCTCAAAACTCTTTGGGCTTCTAACACTTACTCAGTTCCAAAACTGCTTTCACCATTTTAGGTATTTATTATAATAGTGTTATAATAGTGTCTACTCTTGCTACGAATATTTCTTAGTAAGCTTGGGCTACTATCACAAAATACCATAAGCTGGGAGGCTTAAACAACAAACATTTATTTCTCACAGTTCTGGAGGCTGGGAAGTCCAAGATCACGGCATGGTGAGGGCCTGATTCATGGTCCACAGAAGGCATTCTTTTCACTTATTCTCACATGATAGAAGAAGAAAGCATGCTGTCTCCAGATTCTTATAAAGACACTAATCCCATTCATAAGGGCTTTCCTTATATGACCTCATCTAATCCTAATTATCTCCCAAAGATAGGCTTCAACATAAGAATTTTGGAGGGGATGCAAGTCTATAACACCATCCAAAATAAACATGAGTAGAAGTAAAAACAGGAAACTTGCAGTGCAAGTAGTTTCAAGCAACTCCAAATAAACAGATAAAATCAAAGTAAAATCAGTGCACTTGCTATAAAAACAGAATGCCAAAGTAAGTTCCGAGCCTCTTTCCAATCAGATCATCATGTCCGAATCTTCCCCCAAGTGGAATTCCAGAGCCTCTGTTGGGCCCTGCTCCTTATGGGAATGAGGATCTGGGGGAGGAGGCAAGTAATTCCCGACAATTCTCAGTAATTCTCAGTTGAAAGCAGAGTGTGGAAAGGACCTTGATTTAGATACAAAATAAATGCTATGAGAGAAGTGAGAGTGGGGAAAGAGTTTGGAGTTTTGTAATAGGTAATATCCAAGAGTAGGTGTATCTATTGCTCTAAAGTAGAGTTTCCT
The DNA here is from genome assembly GCF_008728515.1 of Papio anubis. NCBI lineage: Eukaryota > Metazoa > Chordata > Mammalia > Primates > Cercopithecidae > Papio > Papio anubis. The sequence continues at coordinate 159,609,680 of NC_044978.1, read as the reverse complement.
TCTGGAACAAGAAAAGGGATATATAATAGAGGACTATATTTTGCTGACTCAGTAGGAAAGCAACACAGAAACTCACAGAAGTGAGGTTTAACTAAGCCTCAAGGGATCTGAGAAGCATGTCATCTTAGAGCACACAAGGAAGGGCTCAGGGACTGGGTGAAGTTAAAACCAGGGGTGAAGAGCTTAAGCCTGAGGTTGAGGCTGTAGACTCATTAGTTGGGAAATAAAGCTTGAAAATTAAGCTGTCTGGCTTTGGTCTGAGCCCTGGCTTTGACAGTGAGCTAATAGACTCTCCACATGCTGCTGTCAAAAAGGGCCTTGCCTTCAGTGAAAAGGGGAGATTATGTCCCTGGGAGGTTATAGAGCTTCTCTTAGGGCAGCAAGTAAATCAATACTGATGATGGCAACAGAATCACATAATTCTGCTGACCTGTAGTCATGTCTCAAATATTATCTTGAGAGCCTTGGAGATTTCCCAAGTGGAGCGTGATGTTTGCGTGCATGTGCGTGTGTGTGTGTGTGTGTGTGTGTGTGTGTGTGTGTGTCTGCTCATGTGGACAAACACAGACTGTGCAAGTGCTCTCTCTTCAGCCTTCCCCTGGTTTCCAGGGCACTTTGTGTGTTTATTACCCCACTGTACCCTTTACTGGACTGTGAGTACCCCAGGAGCAAGAAAAGCAAATTCCTGCTTTTCTTTATAACACTCATAGTGCCAAGCACTGAGCGTGCACTAGCTAGGCATACAGAGTTACAAACGGCCTTTTAATCTCTTCCCTGTTTAGGCATTCAGGTGATAGTGACAAGAAATAGCAAGTGTATCTCTAGGATAGATGGATGTAAGTATAGAGAGTTACAGAGGGAGATGGCTATTTGACTCAGCATATATGCCACTTAGTCATCCATGGAAATCCCCTTCAAATTCAGGTAAGTCCTTTAGCCCTTCCCTGTTCAGTCGTTTATTGAGTCTGTGTTCATTTATAGATAACAGATGCTAGTTCACAATAGAAACAGCCTTGAGGCAGCATTGCCGTGGTCAGTAAGTGTTATGAACCGAATTGTGTCTCCCCTGAATTTCCTATGTTAAGTTCCAACTCTCATGGCCTCAGAGTGTGACTGTACTTGGAAATTAGGTTGAAATGCGGCCATTAGGGTAGGCACTAGTTCAATATAACTGGTTTTCTTATAAGAAGAGAAGATTAGGATACAAACAGAGACACCAGGGGTGTGTGTCCAGAGAGAAAAAGCCCTGTGAGGACACAGCGAGCAGGTAGTCATCTGCAAGCCAAGGAGAGAGGCCTCAGGAAAAACCAAACCTGTGGACACTTTGATCTTGAACTTCTGGCCCCCAGGATTTTGAGAAAACAAATTTGTATTGTTTAAGGTACCCAGTCTGTGATATTTTGTTATGGTGGCCCCAGCAAACTAACACACTGTACTTTTTTTTTTTGAGACGGAGTCTCACTCTGTCGCCCAGGCTGGAGTGCAGTGGCGGGATCTCTGCTCACTGCAAGCTCTGCCTCCTGGGTTTATGCCATTCTCCTGCCTCAGCCTCCCGAGTAGCTGGGACTACAGGCGCCCGCCACCTCGCCTGGCTAGTTTTTTGTATTTTTTAGTAGAGACAGGGTTTCACCGTGTTAGCCAGGATGGTCTCGATCTCCTGACCTCGTGATCCGCCCATCTCAGCCTCCCAAAGCGCTGGGATTACAGGCGTGAGCCACCGCGCCTGGCACACACTCTACTTTAAATAAATGTTTAGTTTAATATTATCATAGAGGAAAACAGACATGATTTAGAACAATGTTCTACTTTGTTACCAGGTAATATCTCCTATAGATAATTTTGCTTAGTATAAGTGCATAAGAAACCACCTTAAGACTTATTCACGTAAACATTTATTGTTTCTCTCACGCTCTCTCTTTTGTGTGCATCAGCTGGGCTCATTTGGACAATTCTTTCTTCAGATGTCTATCAAAGTTACAGCCAGATGTCAATGAGAACTGCAGTTCTCTCCAGAGTCATCTGAGTTCTGTGTCCAAGATGGTATCCTCATTCCTGTGTCTGGTGCCTGAGCTTTGATGGCTGGAAGAACTGGAGGCTGAACATCTCTTTCCACGTTACCTCTCTATGTAGCTTGTCCATAGGGCTTCCTCATGTCTGAGTGGTCTCAGGTGACTTCTTACCTTCCATCTGGCTTTCCCCAAAATGAGTGTTCCAAAAGACCAAGGTAAAAGCTGTGAGGGTTCTTTCAACCTAGCCATGGAAACCCCTTCTGCTGCAATCTACTGCTCACCAGTGAATCACAGTCCGATTCAGCTGAAAGGGAGGCGATTCCATGGGGCATGAATACTGGGAGGGATGGTCCATTGGGGGCCATCTTTGATATTAGATACTGTGTATATCTTGACTGGACCTTTGTAATTAGTTCCTAGCTGTTTCCTAACCATTTATGGACATTTATATAGTAGTACTAATCAGTTCTTCACTTTGTATCTGGATTGGTCTTTTAAATACATCACAGTGACCACATAACTCAAAACCTTCCCGTCCTTCAGACTCTGCATGATCTAGAGTGGAATTTGCAATCCCATCCTCATGACCCACTACTGGAAGGCAAAATCTGTATGTTGTACACGATTTTTCCCTAATAAGAGTTTAAAAAGCTGGGTGTGATAGCGCACACCTGTAATCTCCACTATTCAGGAGGCTGAGGGTTGCTTGAGCCCATGAGTTCGAGGCTGCAGTGAGCTAGGATTACACCACTGCATTCCAGACTAGGTGACAGAGCGAGACCCTGTCTTTAAAATAATGTAATAGTAATAATAATAATAATAATAAAGAGTTAAAGAACATGAATTTGGGATTTTTATTAGTTTTAGAATTCAAAATATGTTAAGAGATATTCACAATTTTCTATGATGATGAAGCCATTCTCATTCACTTGTATTCTGACATCCTCGTGGGGTAGAGAAGAAAGTGTTGGAGGCCCGGGGAGCACATAAACTGTTCACAACCAGCTGATTTTCTATGCCCAGCCAGCAGTACATGGCCACCACTGAGGGAGCATCAGCAGCTGTGGTGATGAGGTATCAGTGGGGTTCCATTTTGCAAGCAGTGCTCAGTAGACCAGTCTTCAGCAACATGTTAATTATATTTCTGCAAATAAATAAAAGCTAATTAAATAAAAACTTAAAATGATGGTCTAATTCAAGTAAATATGTAATACAATGTGGTGCCACTGATAATTTGTAACTTTATTGTTAATTTTATTGTTACACATTTTGCTCCTGGATACATGTTTAAATGAAGAATAAAACTAAGAATGACTGGACAAAAACTGAGTCACACAGTACCTACAGAGTCATTACAAATGAGGGAAAATTCTTGCTTTCCAACCATCCACCAGTTAGATAATCAGAGCAACAGGAAAGGGATATTTGTAATAAACTTATTCCTGGCAAAATGAAAAATCTGAAAATTGTTGCTATTTTAATTGATAAAATCACACATATGTTGATCCTGTGTTAAAGTAGCTTATTCGAATATACTTAATAAAATAGTTTTATTTTTATATCTACTTAAATTTTGAGACAATATTAAGCAGTACAATTTGGTTATGACATACTTTTGTACATACCACATCCACAAAGCAAGAAACAAAAAACATTCTGCATCTGTTTGTGTTACGAATTTTTCCGTTTCTGTTGTTATATAGCAAACCAGCAAAACTTAGTGGTTTAAAGCAGCAACAATTTCTTATTTCTTATGGTTTGGTGGGTTCGCTGGTGGTTCTCCTGCTGGCCTTGCCTGCTGTGGCTGCGTTTAGCTGGTGGGTCTGCTGGGGGCTGGCTGCTCCATGATGGTCTCACCTCACTTACATGTTTGGCTTCAGAAGGTCTGGCTGGAATGGCTGGGATGACTGTGTCTCTGCACACCATCCTCACAGTCTCTCATCCTTGAGGAGACTGGTCTGGTTTTCTCATGTAGTGTCTGGGTTCCAGCAACAGAAGCTGCAAGTGCCTTCGAGGGCTGAGCTCCAAGGGTCACAGTGTCACTCCTACTTCATTACAACGGGATAGACCAAGTACTAAGGCCAGCCCAGCGTCAAGAGGCGAGGAGATGGGATCCTTTTTATGGGAGAAATTGCAAATAACTTGTGGTGATATTTAATCTACCACAGGTAGAAATTTAACTTTCCAGTATTTTGTTTGTATTAGTTTGTTAGGGCTGCCATAGCAAAACACAACAGATGGTGGCTTAAGTGACAGAAATGTATGTTATCACAGTTCTGGAGACTGGAAGTCCAAGATCAAGGTGTTGGCAGGTTGAGTTTCTCCAGAGGGCTCTCCCTTCAGCTTGCAGATGGCCACCTTCTCTCCATCTCTGCACATCATCTTTTCTCTGTGCATGCACATCCCTGGTGTCTCTTTGTGTCTCCAGTTTTCTCTTCTTATAAGGACACCAGTCAGTTTGGATTGGAGCTCACACCAACAAATTCATTTTAACTTTAATCCCCTCTTTAAAGGCTTTATCTTCAAGCACCATCATGTTCTGAGGTTTTGGGGGTTAGGACTTCATATACACATTTTGGGAGTGGAGACACAATTCAGCCCCTAACATTATTTATTTATTCTTTGGTTAAAACCCAGGTATCTCCTGAGAGTGTATGGCACCAGAGAAGGGACTGACTGAACTGATGAAATATGCCGGTATGTGTTGGTTTTGCTTGTTCTGTGATCTTGTCTCTTCTGATGCAAGCAACTTTCCCTTGGGCATAGCCAGAGTCAGAAGAACTCATACACAGATGGGCACGTGACCTTAGGCTTGTGTCCTATCTAAGCCCCACGTTTGCATTGGAACTCTTCTTTCTCTGGGACCTACTAAATTGGTAGCATACACATTTGGATTTTCTAGTGAATGTGGTCTGGTTACAATGTAGTGAGAAGCAACTGGAGAATAAAAGCAAAGCAGAAGAAAACAGATATAAAAGTAGGAATAGATAAGCATCTTGATTATGCAATTTTAAGGCTGGGGATATAGCTGTTCCCTTGAAGTTTAGCTCTTCTTGAATATCCCTAACACAGGAGCCAGTAAACTCCTTTTGATTTTTTTTTAATCGGGATTTGGAGAGGGGTTGAGTTAGAAAGTTGGGTTTCTGTTGCTTGCAACCAAGAGCTCGACTTGAACTTTGGATGTGGCCCATTTACAATTTTAGCAAATATATTTTACCTAAGTAAATTTTTTCCGTGACCAATAGGTGAATTCAGTCTAACTACATGTTTCTTCTATGTAACTGACTATGTTAAGTTCCACATAACTTGGCTGCAGCCTAAACTAAGCATCATTTTTTAAACCACTCAAGTTTAAATCCACTAAAGTGACATCATGGAACTCGGCATCATTACATTCTTAACAAAATGAAAATAGATGTGCACTGGATCTGCATTCAAATCTACTTATTTACTAAGCAGTGGCACTTTCAACTCATCATGGCTATCAATACAAATTAATGATGCCCTCACTCTTATGGATTTAGGATGTTTTGGACCCTATTAAAATGTTTGAGTGACCCTAACCTGGAGGATAAATTTCAAGTTCCATTACCTGACATGTGACTTATGCACAATCTATTCCTGACCTATTTTTCTGACTTCTATCAAAATCTGACACCAACTTACGCCAGGTGCAGTGGCTCAAGCCTGTAATCCCAGCACTTTGGGAGGCTAAGGCGGGTGGATCATTTGAGGCCAGGAGTTAGAGACCAGTGTGTCCAACATGGCAAAACCATGTCTCTACTAAAAATACAAAAATTAGCCAGGTGTAATGGCACATGCCTGTAATGCCTGTAATCCCAGCTACTCAGGAGGCTGAGGCACAAGAATTGCTTGAACCCAGGAGGCAGAGGTTGCAGTGATCTGAGATCCTGCCACTGCACTCCAGCCTGGGTGACAGAATGAGACTTTGTCTCAAAAAAAAAAAAAAAGAAAAGAAAAGAAATAAAGGAAGTCTCTCTTCTCTCTCTCTCTCTCTCTCTCTCTCTCTCTCTCTCTCCCCCACCCACTTCCAGTTCTGGTTCTCACTGACCCAAAAAATTCTGGTTATTATTGATAGGCTGTTTTAATTTATTTTGTACTGATTTTTTTCCATTAGATCATATTTCAATTTCTCTCCTAGAACTAGTTTTCCAGAGAACAGCTCAGGTGACTGAACTCTCCAGAGCCCACCTTCTTTTCCCTTCATAGTTGTTCAGTTCCTCATCTTAACTGATGTGCCATCCAAGTGCTTACCCAAGACACAGTCCTCAAAGTCATATTTAAATCCACAAGAAGACAGTAAGCAATTGGCAGAAAGGAAAATAGTTGTGTACCCTCTATGGGCCAGACTTTGGATGAGGCATTTGAGTGACATAACCGTGAGATTTTGTGGAAGATTGCCAGTGTGGCTCTCGTTGTAGAGGAGTGGCATTGGAGATCAATCTGGAAGGAGGAGGATTTCTAGGTGAAAGGAGAGGTTAGCAAAACAGGAAACATGTTAATCAATGAGCTATGAGCCAGATAGCAATTAATGGCTGGATTTCTTGTATATTCACAGCATAGGTGTTTTTTTGTGGATACGAAAGTGGCTCCATCTTGGATGCTAATCTGCCATGTTGACTTATGATTAACTGCAGTCCCATGAATGTTTCCTGATTTGTACTTTATTTGCCATCCCTAGTGTACGAACGTGTACTCACTATAAATCCTGCTTTTAGATCAAAGCAATCTTGATGTTGTCACACAAATTATAGGTCTTGATCTACATAGCTTTCTGAAGGGTTGCCTTTAACTGTTTCTATAGAGTACATGTACCTTTCCCTATGGTATACAAGCCCCGGGTCTGGGGAGTATATTGTTGTGGAGATCTACCTGTCTTGTGGCCCCCCAAGTCCATTTTCATCTGCGAGTTCCACTCTTTACTGACAAACTGCATTTGTCTGATTTGTTCTTTGGTTTCCTGGCTCCTTCTGCATTTGTGGGTTACTTTGCATATACAGCCCTTTCATGGAACAATAGTAGTCAGGGTTCTCCAAAGGAACAGAACAAATAGGATATATATGTGTGTGTGTGTGTGTGTGTGTGTGTGTGTGTGTATGTAGAGAGAGAGAGAGAGAGATAGATAAATGGATATAGGTACAGTAGAGGAAATGTATTATGAGAGTTGGCTCAATGGATTATAGAGGCCAAGAAGTCCCATGATATGCCATCTGCAGGCAGGAAAACCAGGAAAGCTGGCAGTGTAACTTGGTATGAGTCCAAGGGCTGAGAAGTGGGGAGGTTTTGCAGGTTTGATGGTGTAAATCCTGGAGTCTGAAGGTCTGAGAACCAGCAGATCTGATGTCCAAGGGCAGGGGAAGATGGATATCCCAGGTCAAGGAGAGAGAAAAAAAACTCACCCTTCCTCTAACTTTTTATTCAATCCAGGCCCTCACCAGATTCACCAGATTGGATGATGCCTGCCCACATGGGTGAGGGCAGGTCTTTCCTCAGTCTACTGATTTAAATGCCAATCTTTTCCGGAAACACCCTCACAGGCACACTCAGAAATAATGTTTGACCAGTTATCTGGCTATCTCTTCATTCAGTCAAGTTGACACATAAAATCGAACATTACAGTAGGTTTTGTCATTAATTCTTGTGTCAGGTAGGTAAAACTAAGTAGCTGCCACACAGATCTGAAAATACAATGGCTCAAAGAATGAAGTTTATTTCTCTCTTACGAGACAGCATTAGTGTGAACAATACAAGTTTTCAGGGCAGCTACTTTCTGAGTTGTTGGTTGTCCATCCTCTAGCGTGTTGCCATTTTCTGCATGGTTGAAGCTGGATTGATGTCCCATCCAGGTTCCAGAGGGGTGAGGCCACACAGAGGAGGTGCAGACCATTCCCTGCAACCCAGACCCACAGGGACAAAATGAGGCTGGGAAATGTAGTCTAGCTAAGCAGCCTGCATTCACCTTCAAGTCCATTCAATTCAACTTGGAAGACTGAGAGAATGAGTTTGGCAGATGAATGATATGGTTTGGCTCTGTATCCCCACCCAAATCTCACCTTGAATTGTAGTAATCGCCATGTGTCATGGGAGAGACCTGGTGGGAGGTAATTGAATCATGCGGGCGGGTTTTTCCCATGTTATTTTGATGATAGTGAAAAAGTCTCACGAGATCTGATGGTTTTATAAAGCGAAGTTCCCTACATAGGCTGTCTGGGACCTGCCGCCACATAGGGTGTGCTTTTGCTCTCACTTTGCCTTCCACCATGATTGTGAGGCCTCCCTAGCCATGTGGAACTGTGAGTCCAATGAACCTCTTTCTTTTATAAATTACCCTGTCTCAGGTATGTCTTTATTAGCAGCATGAGAGTGAACTAACACAATGGACAACCTGTGGTTTCTGCTGCATTCCCAAAGACTTCCTCCTCTCCTTTGGGAGTTTATTAGGCATGACAGTGAGGGTGTTGAGGGCAGGGAGGAGTAGGTGGTAGGCAAGAGGAGGGAAGGTCCTGGGCCAGCACCCAGAGCGGTGGTATAAGCCTCACACTATGTTTCCACCGACCACACCAGACAGAGTGTTGTACTTCTAGGATCAAACAATGGGACATTTTCTAATTTGCAAACATCAATTAAGTTAGCAGTTAGGTGGGAATGTTTACAACTTAAATTTGTCCTCCCATAATTTGTAATAAAACCTTGGCCCCTGTTAATACTTAAACACAGCACAATGTGAAGAGATGAGAAGGTAAATGACCACATATCTGGAGGATGTTGATGTAAAAATCTTCTCCAGAGGCACACAGCCCTCCTAGGTCGACAGTTTATATTTTTTATTCCAGGGACCTTTGAGTTTCTGGTTGTGATTTGACTTTGCATACATATCATGTAGTCACATTTTCTGCCAGAGAAGTTACTTCCTATTGTGTATGATAGAAGTAAGAACATCATTGTTTTGCACAGGTGACAAAACCCTCAGGACACCCTGGTGCTCCTTCACCTGAGTGTGTCTGGAATTGTGGGTTTAGGAGACAGGGATGATCTGTTTCATTTGCTTTGAATCATCCCATCATCTGTCCCTGCTGGCAGGTGTTGTGGTGGATGTGCTAGGGGAGCCTCCCTTACCAAAATATCTTCTTGGAAATACTGCTAGAATCTGTTCACATGCAGGTGATAGGACACACACACACACACACACACACACACACACACACACACACATTTAATTAATTCATAATAGACATTAAATTACTACATTCTATTTTACAAAGCAATAAATGAAAGCTTAAAAATGCAAAGTTGATATCAGTTGGAAGAGGATTTCAAGCCTGTCTCTTCATTTCCCAATCATTAAATCATAATTAGATATTGTCTACACTATGCCCCTTTCATATCTGTAACAGAATCCTGGCTGTGGGTGTGGTGGAAGCCTGGGTACCAGATGTGTTGCTCCTTCCTTCTTTCCTGAAGCACATGCCTGTTTGTGGCAGTTTGAAAGTTTGCACTTAAGAAGCTTAATTTTTTTTCCCCCCAAAGAGTCTTGCTCTTTGGGGGCTGTCCTCTTCTTCAGATGCAGCCTGGTGGGAATGAATCCCTGTTAAAATGAGAAAGAGACCATCTCTTATCGTGCCTGCGAGGGTCAGGGAAGGGGCACTCCACCATTCTGCCTTATGAGCTTTTCCCTCAGGGTCCCATCTGCCTCATCAAATTCTGCCTCTGACTCGCTGATACCAGCCCCCTGGGAGTTGTTCTCAAAATCCAAAATCAATAAACACGGCTGTCAATCACACCAGGACTTCTCAGCTGCGACTGCTACCTTTCTTGACTGAGGATTTCTGCAGAAGCCCAGAGCTCCATTTTCACAGCAGCCTGCTGGGTTCTCAGTGAAGTTTGGTAATTCTCACGATTAATTGCCTCATTAATAAAGGAGATCCACACAGTATACATACTTTTAGCCAGGTCGTCAGATACTTTTGAAAGGGTTTAATGTCAATAAAACTTTAAATGTTGCCATTAGCTTACTTAAGTAAGCATTTAACATGCTCCACTTGGGCGATCACTGCTTTGGGAAAATACACAGACAGGTTGTCTGCTAATTTCAATATTTCATACAAAGTAAGAACTTTGATCTAAGCCTAAGGAGGTTGCTATGTGAGACTGGGAGCTGTTGAGGAGGCAATACAAAAATGAAAATGAATAAAAGCTGGCTCAAATTTGAATATTACCCAGGCAGTAGATAGCCTGAATTTGAGCATGCCATCCAGGTTTACTAAGTACTTGGCTCAAGTTTGAAAGCTTCAGTGCTGAATTTCACTGAGGTCCTTTACTACCCTGTTACATCTTTCCTGACTTGGGATATTTGCATTGGTTTTTCTTTCTTCATCGATGTTTTCCCTCAGGATCTTGCATGGCTCCCTCTTGAACTTTTTTCAGTTTTCCACTGACATATTACCACCTTGGAGAGGTTACTTCACTTTAGTAAAAATCACTCTGCCTGTTATCACTGTCTACCTCTTCTCATTCTTCAATACCTGACACAATGGTGTGTGTTTATTTGTTTATTGCTGGTGATATGGTTTGGCTATGACCTCACTCAAATCTCATCTTGAATTGTAGTTCCCGTAATCCCCATTTGCCAGGAGAGGGACCTGGTGGGAGGTAATTGAATCATGGGAGTGGTTACCACCATGTTGTTCTTGTGATAGTGAATGAGTTCTCACTGAGATCTGATGGTTTTATACGGGGCTTTTCTCCCTGCTTTGCTCTACACTCCTCCTTCCTGCCGCCATGTGAAGAAGGACATGTTTGCTTCACCTTCTGCCATGATTGTAAGTTTCCTGAGGCGTCCCCAGCCATGCAGAACTGTGAGTTAATGAAACCTCTTTTCTTTATAAATTACCCAGTCTTGGGCAGTTCTTTATAGCAGCATGAGAACGGACTAATACAGTTGGTTTCCCTGGAACAGAAGTTCCAAAGCCAAGGCCTGAGTTTGTTTTGCTTATTGCTGTATCCTCAGAGCTGAGAACAATTCTTGTTATATTGTAACTGCTCAGTAAATACGTGACAATTGAATAAATGAAATTCTAATAACAGGAATGGAAAGAATAATCATAAAAGCTTCCCAAATGCAAGCTTACGGAAGTGAACAACATTCATATTGACAACTCATCATTCCAGATATGATTCTATGTCCACTTCTGCAAGAATAAGATACAAAACTATTGGTGCTATTGAATATGTAAAGTAAAATGTAAATATAAAATAGTTGTTAAAAATACAACTATTTAAAATTCAAAATTTAAAAAAAGCTTTAACTTTATTTTCATTCAAACTGAAGAAATGAAAATGAAGGAAAGGTAAAATTTTAAATGGATTTTCTTTTTTTACAAGGGATATTTTTTCAAAGATACCACTAAAGAGATTATTAAGAAGAAAACATTAAGAAGTTGACATCACTATCATTTTTTTAAAAAAACTACATTTGGAATTTGAGTTGCTGCCATAAAAAGTTAATATTTTGACCTATCTGCTCACCCTATACCTCCCAATTTTTGTTGATTACACCTTTCATAATGCTCGAGGTTTACTTTCTGTTTGGTATATAATTCACACAACTGACAAGTATTTATATTTAAATAGAGTCACTGCCTACCATCAGTTCTTTGCCCTCCCTCCCTCCCTTCCTTCCTACCTTCCTGCCTTCCTTCCCTCCTTTCTCTTCCTTCTCCTTCTCTCCTTCCTCCCTCCCTCCCTCCCTCCCTTCCTTCCTTCCTTCCTTCCTTCCTTCCTTCCTTCCTTCCTTCCTTCCTTCCTTCCTTCCTTCCTTCCTTCCTTCCTTTCAAAACAGGGTCTCACTCTATCACCCAGCCTGGAGTGCAGTGGTATAATCATGCCTTACTGCATCCTTGATCTCCCAGGCTCAGGTGATCCTCCTGCCTCAGCTTCCCAAATGCCTGGGACAACAGGCATGCACCACCATGCCAGGCTAATTTTTTGTATTTTTTTTAGAGGCAAGGTTTCGCCATGTTGACCAGGCTGGTCTGAAACTCCCGGGCTCAAGCAATATGCTCACCTTGGCCTCCCAAAGTGCTGGGTACAGGTGTGAGCCACTGCATTCAGGTTCCATCAGTTCTTTCTAATGTACTCCTCTATTCCTTAGGTTTAAATTTTCATTAGAGTTTTCTTTGACTGGTACCTTAGTCTGTTCTGGCTGCTATAATAAAATACCATACACTGGGTGGCTTAAACAATATGTATTTATTTTCCAAAATTCTGGAAGTCCAAAACCAAGGTGCTGGCATATTCAGTGTCTAGTAAGGGATGGCTTCCTGATTCACAGGCGATTGTAACCTCACATGGCAAAAGGGGCAAGGCAGCTCTCTGGGGCTTCTTTAATAAGAACACTAATCCCATTCATGCTCTGCCCTCCTGACCTAATCACCTCCCAAAGTTCTAAACTTCCAAATGCCCTCCCATTGGGAATTAAGTTTCAATCTATGAATATTAGGGGGGCACGATCATTCAGTCCATAACAACTGGATTCATTGACAAGTGGATTTTTCCAGCAGGCCCATAGGGTGGCACTGTAGCACTGCTGTTAAGAGTGAAGTTTCTAGCGTCACCACCTAAGGCTAACATCTCAGTTCCCCGTTTCCTAGTTGTGAGACCTTGGGCAAGTTACTTACTTTCTCTGTATCTTAGGTTCTTTATCTGAAAAAAATCAAGATAACAATACAATCTACTTTATTCTGTTTTATGAGATGAGATCATTCACGCTGTTCAAACAGTGCTTGGCCCACAGTCAGTCCACATCACCAACTCCCCTTAAGAGAGATCTCATTACTTGTAGTATAGTCTGCCCAAAATATCCCTCATCCTGCTTAACTGTAAGGACCAAGAGGCCTAAAATTCTTCCCTCCTGAGGCCTCACACTTACACAGATATTGTTTTTTCTTATCTCGTTGTCTCCAGTGTGTACTTGTGAGTTCAAAGACTATGCTCCCTGACATTCACAGCCGTGAAAGTGGTAATGGGAGGTGAAGGCAGTGCAGCTACAACCAGCCTTAGGAAGCTCAGGAAGCTGGGGGTGGCTGGGCCGGGGGCTGTTGAGCCACTTTGGAATCCTTCTTAGGAACCAGCAGGCTGGGAGAAGGTCTGCAGCTAAGAATGCCGCGGCAGCCTGCATCTGACAAGTTTATTTCCATAGTTGGCTGTGATTTGCCCTGAAATGGATATCCCTCCCGCCAAGGTACATGCTGTTTGCTCAGATGTTGGTCACATCTTCATAATCATTTAACCTTTATTTATTCCGCACGTCCTACTGTGTAGATAATCGTCCCTGGCTGCCGTAGGAGCTCCACTGGAGACAGTGTGGAGCTGGAGGACCGCTTCCCATCAGGAATCTCCTCTAGAGATGGATATTTCCATTTCAATGGAAAGTTCCTCACCAATCTGATTTGTAGACAGAATTGTAGGCGTTTTAAATTAATAGCAAATGAGAAAAATGGGACATTTTTTCTTTAGATTTTCACTTTGGGAGTTCTGATGAAGCCCTCCTTTTTTTTGTTTGTTTGTTTACTGCTATAATTATATTGTGATTATTCCTCTCTCTCATCTATCCTTTGACATAAATATGCTTGAGTTCATCTGTTTTCATAACAGGATTACAGAGACCAGGAAATGGAGAAGGGTAAAATAGTGCAAAGTCTTTTCAAATTTCATTGATGAACCCCTGCATCTATTTATAAATGAAATTTGACATTTTAAATTTAATTTCATTTGTATTATCTTTTGTCTGTGAAATATTTTTTAGGCTGTTATGAAGTTTATTGAAGAGCATTTGTAGAGAGATCCTTTCATTCTAAAACGCCAGAGAGCAGGATGAGTAGACATAATGGCCTTGCCCTTCTGCTTAACTCTGAGCTGGGCTTTGGCATTATGCCCTCAGCTTACATCAAGAAATTCTCTGAAGAAACGGAGGTTTTTCGGGGGTACTGCTGAAGATACTGTATTCTATATTACTCAGTAACCTCTATGTGAAGGCCTGGACACAACTTTTCATTTAGACTTGTGCTGTCTGTATGTGACTTCTGAGCAAATGAAATATGGCTAGTGCAAATGGGGAATTGGATTTTATTTAATTTTTAATTAAATCAAATGTAAAAGTGAACACAGCCATGAGAGAACGTTTACGGATGTTGGAACACTTTGGGTATGTGAATCTACTTTTTCAACAGTCCATTTGTGAAACCCAAACATAGATCAAGTATTTCTGATAAAAATTTAGCATCTCCATTGAGATGTACTATGAGTACAAAATATACATCATATTTTGAAGACAGTATGTAAAAAGGAATAAAAAGTCTTATTAGTAGTGTTATATATTGACTATGTTGAAGTGATAATATTTTGGATATATTGGGTTAAATAAAATGTTAAAACCAATGTCATCATTTTTTTAACATTTTAAAATGTGGCTGTTAGAAAATTTAAAATTTCATAGGTGACTCAAATTGTACTTCTATTGAACAACTCTGGTAAAAAGTTCCAGGAAGAAACATAATTTCTTGTAAGAAATTAGTATGCATTTTTTCCTCTTCTCATTGACAATATGAATGTTATAATCAAATTAATTTATACAAATAGGTAAATCCTTGGCCATCAGAACCTCACAGCTCTATTTTCAGCTCAGTATTATTTCCTCTAAATCATATCACTTTCATGTTTTCGCTTAATTTTACCCCCTGCTTTTACCTTCCTGACATGCCTATAATTTCCCTTGCCATCATTTAGTTTAGTTTCCATTTGTCTAATTTATTGTGTTATATTTGTGCTTGTGGGCAATGGCAAGTCATGTTCCTGAGAACAAGTCTTGCCTCAAGTGCTTCTCTGTGAACCTGTTCCCATTATCAACATGGCAAGACATGAACAATGGTCTGATGAAACCCTTTCATTTGAAATGAAAAAGACAGAAATACAAAGGGACTGGCATTTTGAAAGCCCAAAGCTCCATGCAGTTCAAAACAAGTTTTCTATTTCTAAACACCACTCAGGTTTGTGGTCAGTTTTTGAGATCTAGAAATCTTTCCTGGAGTGTTTTCAATAGGAGAACCTGGCATTTCACTAATTGAATGTCGCTGGTTAACTGATAACGTCAGTAGAGCTGAATGTTATCATAAGGGAATGATTTTCTGCTGCTAGATAATGCTAAGGGGAAGTCTAAATTTATGAGTGCAACATTAAAGATGTTGATAATATGGCCCCAGAAAGCTACCATGATTGATTGGCTATTATACGGAATTTATTGTACTTCTATCATTTTGTCTAGTGAAACCCAGCTGAATGATTCACTACAATGATTGTATTTTGGGCTGTGTAGTAGGGTCGAATTCCAATTCTTCTTTTCTACCAGAGTGACTTTAGAGAAATTACATAAAACTTCACATGAGTTTCATGACTACCACATCCAATGTCATTTTCCCAGTTGCTAACATATATTGAGTGTTTGCTCTTCACTAGACACTTTAATCTCACACAAGCTTTGAAGAGATATGGACATCGAAGCTTAGGGAGGTTAAATAACTTGCCTAGGGAAATTATTATTCCTTCTTAGTGTTAGAAATAGAACTGAAATTCAAAAGTATGTCTGGATCCAAAGCATGTGAACCTTCCATCTAACACATTAGTAGCAATTATCCATTGACTTCAGTTTGCCGAAACATTGATTATCAAGAGGGTTCTGAAATTGCATGGCAGTTCCTCTAAGGAATTTTGCCTGCATTCAGGGAACAGTCACCCCATGATTGGTGGGAGCCAACTTGTCTTGTGACTCAACTTTGTTCTTTCTGGTGAGGACTGTACTGTATGAGACAAAATTATTTGTTTATTTAGAAAGCAGCATATCCATTAGCTAACTTTATTGGAAACATAAATTATCTCAATTACAATGAGGGTCAAAATTATAAATTCAAGCCTTTCTTTAAGTTTATCAAGTAACTAGTATAAGTTCTTCTCTGTAAGTATGACCATAAAAACCAAGAATAAAAGTCTGTGCTGAATTCTTCCCTGTCCAGTGAGTGTTTGATGCTATCATCCATTACAGAATGTTATAAACGCCTGTTCAAATGCACGTCTTCCATCTTTTAGTAGTGGAGATTTAAAACGGCCAAAGTAAAGTAAAACCACACTAAACCAAGAAATGATTGAAGAAACTGAATTATATTTGGCCTTAGATTTTCTTGCTTCACTTTCTCAGGGTTCTTCTATTCAAATGTATAAACCTTTTGTCAAGAGGAAGGACCCTTATTCTAGCTAGTGATTTTGAGAACTTAGATTTGTTTAGATATTTTTATTCAAATAGACATGGTTTAAAGTTCATTCACTCATTTATATATTCATTCATCAGCAAATACGTGTCGATCACTTTATTTGAATAAATAAATTACAAACTTTATAACTATGAGCTGAGCCTGGCTTTAGGCACTGGAGAAAGAGAGAAAAAAATGGGTGGGTGTTAGAATTTTTCTGGAAATTTTTAAGGGAGGAGAGACTAGGTGTCCATGCTGAGGTTAGGGATGGCATGGAGAAGGGGAACGGTGTCTTAGAGAAGGGGGAGATATTTTTATTTTTATTTTTTTGAGATAAGGTTTCACTCTGTTACCCAAGCTGGGGTGCAGAGACACAATCTTGGCTCACTGCAACCTCCACCTCCTGGGTTCAAGTGATTCTCCTGCCTCAACCTCTCCAGTAGCTGGGATTATAGGCATACTCTACCATACCCAGCTAATTTTTTGTAATTTTAGTAGAGACATGGTTTCACCATGTGGGCCAAACTGGTCTCGAACTCCTGGGCTCAAGTGATCTGCCCTCCTCAGCCTCCCAATGTGCTGGGAAATAAAGGGTAGATATTAAGGAAAAGATATAGACACCAGAAATCCACTCTTGGATTTGAAATCAAACTGGCTCACATAAGAGACATTCGAATATCCTTTGTTGAATAAACAAATAATTTTTTTTTCCAGATTTGGTTCCTCTTCAAAAATGCACCTGATAACAAAGCTTATTATTGAACGACTTCCCAATTCTGTTGAAAGCATGATGTTTTAATGACTTCCCAATCCCACTGAAAGTATGGTGCCTACCTAATGGTGACATTAACACTTCACAATTTTTTCTCATGTGAGACTTGGACTATCATTGTCAAGGATAAATAAAAAGTGAGGTTCAGAATATTCTAAAAATGCTCCTTTGTAAAAACCACATGCATAAATATTAGTTTGATTTGCCTGTTGTAAATCTTGGCTTGTTTTAAAAATACGGATTTTGACATCTGTGTGTAAAGTATACCTGTCCCAAGTAAGTCTTACTAGTACCTCTTTGCTAAGGGGTGCCTCTCATCCAGTCTGAGACAGCAGAATCAAAGTTATGGCTTCCTTCAACATGTTCTGCAAATGCTTACTAACATTCATGTAGGACTATGGCTTTCAAGGTTTTCCTTTATAGACATTTCTTGTTCTCTGTCACATGGTATGCAAGGAAAAATGTTGGGTTTAAAGTCCCGTCATAAATTACTGGCCCATTTGTAATCACTTACTATCTTTTTCTAAGTAAAACTCAATGTTTTGTCATTTTGAGAAGACATTTAAGTCTAAATATATGCTCTTTCTTATTACAATTGCCGCTTTATTGCTTGGGAGAAGTTTATGTAAGATATTTAAAGAAAAACAGCAGACTGATCCCCAAGAGGAAAATAACATTTTTCTGTAAACCATTTTCACTGCAAACCCTGAAGTGTAATTCTTCCGGTGTTGCTTTTACCCTCTAGGTTCCTGAATGAATTTAGACTATATTCAGGATAACTTGGTTTTTGTCATTTCATGAGATAGTCTCACTCAAACTGAGTTGTATACTTTCTCATCATGGAGAAAAAAAAAATTTTTTTATAGATGCTCTTGTGTTACCTGCAATTTTTTTTTTATTATTATACTTTAAGTTCTGGGCATTAATTATATCCACAATGTTGTGCAATCATGCTACTATTTCTTAAGCTTTTTCGTCATCTTTCCAGTTCAATCAGAAACTCTGTAACCATTAAGCAACAGGTCCCCATTTCCCCCCGTCCCTAGCCCCTGGTAACCGCTAATCTACTTTCTGACTCTATGAATTTGCCTGTTCTGGATATGTCATATAAGTAGAATCATACAATATTTGTTCTTTTGTGTCTGGCATATTTCACTCAGCATGTTTTCAAGGTTCATGTATGTTGTATCATCTATGAAAACTTCATTCCTTTTCACAGCTGAGTAATATTTCATTGCACGCATTTAGCACATTTTGTTTACCTGTTCACCTGTTGATAGACACTTGTGTTGTTTTCACCTTTTGGCCATTACAAATAACGCTGGAATAAACTGTTTAAATCCTTGTTTTCAATGCTTTGGCGTATGTAACTAGAAGTGGAATTTCTAGGTCACATGGTAATTCTATGTTTAGCTTTTTGAGGAATGGGTGAATAGTGCCTACAGCACCTTCACCATTTTACTTTCCTTCAACAATGTACTGAGGGGTCCAGTTTCTCCATATTGTCTCCAATATTTGTTGCTTTCTGTTATTTTATTTTATTTTATTTTTAATTATAACCATTCTAGGAGGTGGGAAGTGCTATCTCACTGTGGTTTTAATTTGCATTTCTCAAATGACTACTGGTGCTGAGCATCTTTTCATGTGCTTATTGGCCATTTGTATATTTTCTTTCAGAAAATGTCCATTCAGGTGCCTTGCCCATTTAAAAAATCGTGTTGCTTGTCTTTTTGTTGAATTGTAGGAGTTCTTTATACATTCTGGAAATCAAACATTTATGAGATCTATGATTTGCAAATATTTTCTTTCTGTGTATTCTTTTCACTTTCTAGATAATGTCGTTTGATTATATAAGTTTTTTTTATTTTATGAACTCTGATTTATCTTCTTTTTCCTTTTGTCACCCATGCTTTTGTTTTCATATTGGATAATCCATTGCCAAATCCAAGGTTATGGAGATGGATCCCTATGTTGTCTTTCAAAAGTTTTATAGTCTTAGCTTCTCTATTTAGGTCATTAATCTATTTTGAGTTAATTTTTGTATATGGTATAAAATAGAGGTCCGATTTCATTCTTTTGCTTGCGAAAATCTGGTTGTCCCTATTCACCAATCCTCTATTCTCACAAATATCTTTTTTTTGTCGATGTCTTTAAAACTTTAAGAACTCATTTTTACCAACACAGAAAAATGCGACAACATAAACCTGTCATCACCCTACATGTGAAGGGGACTACACTCCTGACATTTATCTATTCCAGAGAGGAGCAGCATCTGCAAACTTCTTTTCCTCAGTAGGAACTGAAAAGTGCAACTTCCTTCTCTGAGGGGACTTAGGTGTGACAGACAGCCTGTTACGGAACTATAAACTTTTGTGAACAACTTAAAATAGAGGTTCTTCAGTGTTCTTTAGAGTTGGTCACCTGTATAGTTTTTTCGGGATGTCAGAAATCAGCTTGGCCTAGCTGTTTGGAAGCTACTGCTATCATAAGGTTAGTTCAGCATCCAGAAGATAATCAATAAGTGTACACTGATTGGTGGGCTTGAGGAGAGATGCCTCTGGCAGCCTCTCCGTTCCATTTTGATTTTTTGACAGCTCAGGGCCCACGACTGTGTGTGCTCATCTTTCAACCTTTCCTTCGCTCAAGGAAATTTGTGGCCTTTCTTTTTTGTTAGAAATTTTTCCTTAATAAAGGGTAATAGTTTCTGTAGGGAAGCTGCAACTAGCTCATTTTATTTCAAGGAAACTTAATAGACATCTATTACAAGTTAAATGTTATGTAAGCATTGGAAATCCCAGGAAGAATAGGAAACAATTCCTACCCCAGGGAAACGTAATGCAGTGAGGGAAATAGATATGTCTGCGTTCAGGTATGCTAGAACTATTGAAGACTGAAGACGGTACTTTCTAGAAGTGCAAGTGTGGTGATGTGTGGTGACATTTTGTAGAGATGGGCTATGTAAGTTTTGAACCCAGAACGCCATGGTTCAGAGACTAGCTCTGCAGCTTATTAACAGCGTGTCGTGGAGCTGGTTGATTATAATCCCTGGGCCTTGACTTTCCATTTGTAAAGTGGGGTAAATCATATCTAACTCAGAGGGTTATTATGGAAATTAAAAGAGATAAAATAAGTGAATGTTCCTGGTTGGCACATAGTAAATACTCAGGGACTAAGGTTTATCAAGTGTCCCTTACAGTGCTAGTCTCTCTATATGATCATGTCAAACAATCTACAAGGCAGATACTGTCCTCATTTATAGTTAAAATGGACATTTATGAGGTTACTTTGTTCGCTCCAAATCTGTAGTTAGTGAGTAGTGGTAGTGGAATTTGAAGCCAGTCTATTCACAGAACTTATACTCTTAACCACTATCATATACTGCCTTTCAATGGTGCTAAAAAGGTCTTGTGGTCACACAGTTGAAGGAGTAATCGTTCAGAGTTGGGGCAATCACAGAAGTCTTCATGGAGGAATCAGACCTTAAGCTTGCCCTCGAGGTATAATAGAACAACTTCACTCTGTCTCTAAACTCTAGTATAAACATATTGTGTTGTGTGAACACTATATGGATGGAGAACAGTATTTTGATTGTTTTTTAAATGCCCTGGGGTTAAAACTTATCTGCCAGTTTCCTCCTGATATTTATTAAACTAGACAATGCTACATTTCTCTAACCATCACATTTCACTATTCAATACTGCTAATGACAGAGTGTCTCACAAGAGCTGTGGTGCAAAGAAGAGGACAAGGTTACATCGAGGTCCTGTCACTCAGGGTTAGTGCTTGCATCACCTTTGGCAGAATGTGAAAACCGTAGGTTAAAAGGGGACAGAAGTTGAATTTGCTTATTTGGGGCTACCCCTAGTTTTTCAATAA
Source organism: Papio anubis (assembly GCF_008728515.1). Classification (NCBI taxonomy): domain Eukaryota; kingdom Metazoa; phylum Chordata; class Mammalia; order Primates; family Cercopithecidae; genus Papio; species Papio anubis. The sequence goes on along the minus strand of NC_044978.1, from coordinate 159,588,705 downwards.
ATATACTTGATATTGCAGAAATGTCAAAAAAAAAAAAAAAAAAAAAAAACAAAAACCAATTTTGCAATCAAATTAAAATGACAACTTACATTGCCCAAGTGAAAACTCTGCCAAGCTACAAGTCCATTTGTTTACGTGTTGATAATATGCACAACACATCATTATGGGAATTAGTTCAATTTGTACCCACTACGACTGTGGGAGCATGTTCTAACGTGATTGACAGCACACAATATATTGAGATCTTTTTATTCTCGGTATTAATATAATATGAACCGTGAGAAGATTAAAGCCTCATTTACATAACCTGAGATAAAAGGAGGTGAAATATTGTAATTATCCTTTCAAGCTAAATTTTCACTGCTATTTAAATTAACCTATGCAAAGAGCAAGTTAACCCCAAGGAGAGCTCTTGCCCCATAAAATCTACTTGTGAAATCAAGAGTGTTTATACACTGGCCAGTCAATTACCCATTTGCTGTTGAGATGCAGACTGCAAGTTGAAAATGATGACAACAAACCAGGGATTGCTATGCGGCTGCAGGGCATTTTAATTTTTCTCCAGTAATGTTCAATCTTTATTTGGGTAAAAGGGACAAGATTATTACAGCTGGCCATGCTTTCTCGGTTTCTCGAAGTAGTGAGACGGAATGAGAAATCCTCTGGAATCAGAAAGTGTAGGTTTCTGTCTGAACTCTGCCGCGTGCTAATTCTACAGGACCACAGGAGACTCTTTTAACCCCTTTAAGGCTCAGCTTGCTTAATTCAAACTGATGTTTTAGATGTTACCTAGAGACTCTAAAATGCTGCAATTCTCAGAGAAAGCTTATGAGTGCTTACCAGAGAGATATATTGTTAATGTGGTATTTTAAAATCCCACTATATCACGTAATCCTTAAATTCTAATATTAATTAAAAAAGAAAAACAACCCAGAAGCTTCTGAGTTCCAAAATCCAGAATGTCTTAATGCTTGTTTTTATTTTAGCGTTAGAGTAAGTAACAGAATACAAGGAGGCTGTAGCTTATCTGATGTTTTGAATTCTATCAACAATTAAACAAAAGGCTAGGTGTGGTGGCTCACGCCTGTAATCCCAGCACTTCGGGAGGCTGAGGTGGGTGGATCACTTAAGGTCAGGAGTTCGAGACCAGCCTGGCCAACATGGTGAAACCTCATCTCTACTAAAAATACAAAAATGAGTCAGGCGTGGTGCCTCACGCTTGTAATCCCAGCTACTTGGGAGGCTGAGTTAGGAGAATTGCTTGAACTTGGGAGACAAATGTTGTAGTGTGCTGAGATGGCACCGCTGCACTCCAGCCTGGGTGACAGAGTGAGACTCTATCCCTACCACCCCCCGAATTTAAATAAAATATTGAAATAAAAATTTATTTTTTATAATTCTGAAAGTCATGTAAATCCTCTGGGATTTTAAGGGAAAAGGAGTTCAAAAGGCACTTGTCTTAGTTATGTATTGGTGTGTATCAAATCACCCCAGATGTTAATGGCTTAAAATGCAAATGTTGATTGTTTCACAATTTCTTTGGGTTAGGAATCTGGGCATGGTTTATCTGGGTATTTTTCTGGTTCAATGTCACGTGGTTGCAGGCACCACATCACCTAGAGCAACAGTCTCATCTGAAGGCTTGACTAGGGGAGGATTCATTTCCAGGCTCACTTATGTAGTTGTTGGAAGGATTTAGTTTTTTGCAACCTGTTGGAATGAAGGCCTCAGTTAATTAATTTCTGGCTGTTGGTTGGAGGCTTGTCTCAATTCTGTGTTACGTGGATGTCATAGGGCGGGATAAAACATGGCAGCTGACTTCCCCTGGGCAAGTAAGAGAGCAAAAGAGGGTGGGCCAGCACAGCGGCTCATGCCTGTAATCCCAGCACTTTGGGATGCTAAGGCAGGTGGATCACTTGAGGTCAGGAGTTTGAGTCCAGCCTGACCAACGTGGTGAAATCCTGTCTCTACTAAATACAAAAAATTAGCCGGGCTGCATGACTGTAATCCCAGCTACTTGGGAGACTGAGGCAGGAGAATCGCTTGAATCCAGGAGGCAGAGATTGCAGGAGCCGAGATTGCCCATTACATCAAACCTGGGCAGCAACAGTGAAAACTCTGCCTCCAAAAAAAAAAAAAAAAAAAGAAACAAAAAACCAAAAACAAACAAACAAACAAACAAAAAACGTAGTGACTACCAAAGGCACAAGCCATAATCTATCTAGACTCTGATCCCAGAAGTGACATCCCATTACCATTGTTACTGGAAGGGGGTCCCGATCCAGACCCCAAAAGAGTGTTCTTGGATCTCGCGACAAGTTAGTGCAAATTTGGGTGATCCACAGTGCAACCTGAAAACAAGGTAAAGGGGTGGGCTGGGTGCGGTGTCTCAAGCCTGTAATCCCAGCACTTTGGGAGGCCGAGACCACCGGATCACGAGGTCAGGAGATCGAGACCATCCTGGCTAACGTGGTGAAACCCCATCTCTACTAAAAATACAAAAAAAAACTACATGAGGTGGCGGCCTGTAGTCCCAGCTACCGGGAGGCTGAGGCAGGAGAATGGCGTGAAACCCGGGAGGCATGAGCTTGCAGTGAGCTGAGATCCGCCACTGCATTCCAGCCTAGCGACAGAGACTCCGCCTCCCAAAAAAAAAAAAAAAAAAAAAAAAAAAGAAAGTAAAGGGGTGAAAGAAAAGCTACTCCATAGACAGAGTAAGATGTTCCCAAAAGTAAGAGGAAGAACGTGCCCACCCTAAGTATGATGCTTGTTTATAGATAGGATAAAAACAGCAACAAAAATCATGAAGAGATGTACTCTATTACAAGGGTTGTGATAAAGGATTAATTTTCTTAATTACTATATTTTGCAAGAATCGATATTATTATCTTTAAAGCAAAATTAGGTATGCTTTTGTTCTCAAGATATAAGGATATCAGAACATTCCTGGGCCTGGGTCTTTAAGTAAACATTATTCACCTGTTCTCTTAGCTGTAAACATCTTGAGGCTAGGAACAGCTAATCTCCTGGGAATGCATCTTGACAAATCCCAGCCTTCTTTTTCCCAGACTCATTCAAGATGGAGTCACTCTGGTTTGAATACCTCTCACATCTTGACAATAGTCTATTAATTAGAACCAACTCAGAGAGTCCAACTCATCCTCGAGAAGAGGGGACTAGTATAAGTGTGTGAATATCAGGGAGCAGGGATCTCTGTGAACATCTTGGAGGCTGTCTGCAACAGCACTAACTATTCTTTTACCTTATTTATTTCAGGAAAATAATTATAGGTATTAATATTTATTCAGTGTCTTTTACTAACGTGGAAAAAAATAATCTTTCCATGAGATGCCATTTATTTAAGGATGGCAAACTCTAGTCCTACCTTGAAATATGTGAAATATTGATAATTTTATTGGCTTTAGGGGATGGTGGATGTATGAATATTAATTATCAAATAATGTCAAGGTTATAAGTAAAGTAACGGAGGGGGCTTACCTTGTAAACTGAGGTAAGTCTTCTACATTGGCTATAGGTAGGTTGCAATCATAGTTAACAATCTTCTCTTTGTTAAGGAATCACATGAACCTGTACATTTCATCCTGATTGTCACTGTAGCCATGTCTATACTAGGCATGGCAAAGCATGGTGTTATTTCTGGGATAAATAGCTAAGCAGACACAACCAACTCTGTGTGCAACTCTGCCTCTTGTTTCTCTTTATCTCTGCCAATCCCTGCTGGCAAGAGAAGATTTGAAACCAGTGATTTGTAGTCACATCCAAGAATTAACTCATTCAGTGAGATTTGTATTTTAAGTCTGGCTTTGTGGAATGACAAGCTTTGTCCTCTGGTGAAGGCATTTCAGTAAACAGGTGGGAAAGAGGAAAGATCTCTGCAGAGGGAAAAGGCCTCGGTTCACATGTTTAATAGGCAATTGCTCCCCCTTCTAAAGGTAAAGTCACACTTCTATTTCAAACATAAGCAAATCGTTGTGAAGCAGTGGTGCTGAGCTGAAGGTCATTATGTTTCTGGGACACAGCAGACATGACCTCTGTTTCCTTTAAGAAAAACTTAGTGTAGCTCTTAATGTATTTTGGAGGAGAGGAGGAAGGAACAATATTTAACTGCTGAAGAAGAGCACTAGCCTTTCTTTTGTTTAGCTGGGTGGAGAGTTCTGAGAGAGACAAACATTGTAGGAAATAGTGAATAAGGTGCACTTAATGATGGGGCTAGAAAGGTAGGAAACTGACAAATTATATGCTGTATATTGCATATATATATATATATATATATATATATATAAATTTTTTTTTTTTTAGTTTTTATTTTTTGAGATGGAGTCTTGCTCTGTCGCCCAGGCTGGAGTGCAGTGGCGTGATCTCGACTCGCTGCAAGCTCCACCTCCCAGGTTCATGGCATTCTCCTGCCTCAGCCTCCCGAGTAGCTGGGACTACAGGTGCCCACCACCATGCCCGGCTAATTTTTTTGTATTTTTTAGTAGAGATGGGATTTCACCATGTTAGCATACATATTTTTTAATTTTTATCCTTGAGAAGCAGATATTATTATTTCCAGTTTTTAAATCAGAAAACTTGGGCTTAGAGAGGTTGGGTGACTTTCCACATCCTTACAATGAGGATAATGGTAGTTCATGTTTCATAGGGCTATTGTGAGAATTAAATGGGTTAAAAACATAAAAGTGCTTGATAAATGCCGCCTTTGTTATCACGATGATAACTGCTATTTCCCAAGGTCATAGCACCAGAAATTAGCAGGGAAAGAATATGCATTAGGATACCTGACTCAACCTTTCCTGTTTCTTCTCAAACCAGTAATTTGATAGTTAGGGATGGGAGGTTCATTCAGGTGGGTGAGAGAGCAAGAAAGGCAGGAAGAATTGCAAGTTGTGGAGGCAAGAGGGCTGCGAGGAGGTTCATGTGACAAGAGCAACTGAGGGGCGTGGGAGTTGATGTAGGCAGACACGAATTGCTGGAGGGTTTTAAAGTCAACTGTGATTTATTTGAATTTGATGTAATATTGAGTGCCAAGGGAGGATGTTGGGAGGCTACATTATTTGGTCAAAGCAGGGGTGAGAAAAAGGTTTTAGAGGTGACATTCTCAGCTATGATGAATAAGAAAGAGAGGACGAGAAGCTTCTTTCAAGAACAAACCAAGTCTTGGAATGGGAGGAAATTGCAAGCAGACAGTAACTCAGAAGGGGCTGAATAAATATTGGGCTACTGGCTGCTGCCTTTGTTCCTGGCCATTTCGCCCCCTAGACGTAGAGTCCTTGGTGGGTTTTGTAGAAAAAACGTGGTTGTCACCTGGGGATGGGACATCAGCACCGTGGGAATGAATGATTTTGCAGGGAGCCAGAAATCCACAAGAATTGCCAACGCATTTTCCTGACCTTGTATTTGCCAGTAATGAGAACCAAACGAGGCACAGCTTCCTCCGAAAAGCTGCATCAATGGCACAGATGGGGGTTCGGAAGCGTGGAATTACCCACAGAGGTTGGATGGTTGAAAGTGTGGTGAAAAACTCTAGGGTTCATGACTTCATGACTTGCACTGGGGCAGGGATGGATTAATGTAAATTGGAGGCGTTGGAAATCACTGCAATGGAGAGGGAGGATGCCCGAAGCCACAGAAAGTCCTGAAGACCCATGAAGGGGCCTTTACACCAAGCAACAAGTTTGGGCTTTGTGTTGAGGGAGAGAGTGGTAAATGCTATGCTCCTGTCCTCTTCTCTGATTATGGAACGGGATGAATAGGGGCATGGTCCCCTGTTTGCATGTACTAATTGTGTCCTGTAAAAGCGAACTAAATATGACCTGAGAGGGACTCCATACTTCTGTTATCTGAGTCCTTGTAGACAAACTGTAACCTGACTTAATAGGTAGACAAAGTTGAAAACCTCAGTTGGGAGTGTGTGCCTGTAACAGTGGCTGGGTCTTGGCCAATCCCAGCAGCCATACATCGACCACTCATACACTGCCCAGTGTTCAAACTGTGTTCGAATAAGGTAAATGCTGAGCTGTACCCAGTCTAGTAGTTTCTGTACCTCACTTCTGATTTCTGTATATCACTTCTCTTTTTTTGCCCATCAGTCTTCTTCCACTATGTGGCTGTGCTGGAGCTTCTGTGGATCTGCTGTGATTCTGGGGACTGCCCCGTTCGCGAATCGTTCACTGTTCAATTAAATTCCTTTCAATCTAACTCGGCTGAAGTTTTTCTTTTAACAGTCCTTTCCAAGGGGACACCACCTTCTTTCAGCCGGTCAACAATTTTCAAGATGCTAAGCCATGGGGGAACGTATGAGGTTTGCCTGTGCCTTCCTGAGAGTCTACTAGACTGAGTTGGTGCTCTTCCTCTTTCACTGCTATGGTCTGAATGTTTATGTTCCCCTAAAATTCGTATGTTGAAGCCCTAATGCCCAATGTGAAGGTACTAGGCAGTGGGGTGTTTGGGAGGTAATTAGGTTATGACAGCAGAACTCTCATGAATGAAATTACTGCCTTAGAGCAGAGACCCTAGAGAGCTGTTTCAAGAGACAGTGTTATCTACGAGGAATGGGCCTTCACCACACATGGAATCTGCCAGTGCCTGGAGGTTGGACTTCCCAGACTCCAGGACGATGAGAAAGAAATGTTTGTTGTACATCCAGTTTACAGTACTTTTCATTGTAGCAGCGCAAATAGATCAAGATACCCACCCTCAGATCCTGGCAATTTCTGAGCTGATCCTGAACTGGGTAGAAAATGTGTCAGCAACCTCAACTCCCCCGCCTGAGGGGGTCTGGAATAAGCCTTGCTGCTGTGGATACAGAGTCACAAGCAACAAGAATGAGCCCTGCCTCATTCCCTCTGAGGGACCCTGGTTGCTTATCTCTCTTGCTGTATGTCCTGTGAACTGATGGATTACCAGGAACCTGCTGGAATCCTCAATGTTATTTTCAGTGGAAGCATTTGCTTTTGTTTCTTGATGCTCTATTAGATCCCTTCAGATATTGTAAACTGCTTGGACAATCTTATTTCATGTCATTTTCTCAGTTCTTGACACTCCAAACCAGGCTTTCTTGCCAATTCAAGGATTTAGGTTTGCAGAAATCTCAATATTCTGAAGGTACCAGAGCCCACTGGCATCATGGAGAGAATGACAAGGAATGGGAGTGGTTATCCTAGGCTTCCTAACCTTGTTTATATCATGATACTGTTTGCACTGTCCAGGTATGCTGGAAAAAAAAAAATGAATTTACCTAGAGGTTCTTGTCTCCTGGCCCCATCCTTGAAAACTAAAGGGATTAATGTCATGCTACATTTCACACTGGTTAGGAAGCTGTGACCTACTTCATCATGGATAATATTTGACTTATTTGAAGAATGTGGTCCAACGCACCTAACGATTTTCCCATTGAGTGTTTATAGGTTTGGGCTGTGGTGGCCTCTCCCTTTTTTAGTCACTATTGCCTACTTTTTTCTGAATGCATCTTGCTTAGCTCATTCTTCTTTTTTTGCTTCTTTAATTCCCAGTTCTCAACTCCTCTCCACCTGTCCACCATATCCTAGTCCATTTCCACCAGCTTCCATTAGGAGTGCATTCTCTCAGTCTGTCTTCCAGCCCACCGTGCTCACCTGAGAGCTCTTGGAGGGCTGCATGGGAGGGTGGTGTGGCCCAGTGGAAGCAGCCAAAGATTTTGAGTCACACTACCTGAAACTTAAATCTCAGATCTGCCACTTATTAGCTTGGTGAACTTGGGCAAGTTACCTGTACAATGGAATAATAACAGATCTAAAAGATATCATATAGTTAAAATGGTAGAGACCACTTAGCAAATATTGGTTATTAGTAATTACCCATCTTCCTGTCAGTGGTTAACATTGTCTTGGATTACAGCTGGTATTCAGACTCTGATGGAGGTTGAAATCCTGCCTTTGCCCTCTGTCCCCCACAAAAAGATCTTGGGTGATTGAATTGCCATTCCCAAGTCCATGCATTAAAGTTTGTGATACTGACTTACATAAGAGATCTGAAGTGTATTTAAACTTCTGTAATTCTAAGTACCACAGTGAATTGGTGCCAGTCACAGTAGAAGAGAAGCTGTAAACCAAGAGAGCAGCAAAGGATGGGCCAAATGACACCAGCAAGATCCTAGGGGAGGGAGGAACCAGAAAATCTCTAGCAATTTGGTGTGAGAACTGTGATAGCTGAGACAATAGTTTTGGCTGCAAAGCATGTTGGGACCACAGTGGCTGACAATCCGGAAAGAAGAAATTGGGACCAAGGGGGTTTGGGGTAACAGAAAAATGTACCAGGATCTATGTAGTGTGGAAAGGCCAATCTCAATTTTCTCATCCAGTGCATGCTTGGCAGCTAGTGTGGTCCCGAATGGCTGTGCTGGCGATGGGTATGGAAGCAAGGTGATGAGTCACAAGCACATTTGAGTGCTGCTCTTGTGCATATCCCACTGGATCCTTGCAGAAATAGTGTTAATGTTCTTATTTTCTCAATGAAGACACTGAGGGTTAGGGAGCTTAAATAACTTTGTTTAAGGTCAAATGTCTTGTGAGTGGAAGAGGGAGTAATCCCGCATGTCAGACTGTCTTTAAACTCCAATTCCGTAGTTTTTTATTTTTTTGAGACAGGGCCTTGCTTTGTTGCTAAAGTCCAATTCTCTATCGCTATATCACGCTGTGTCTCTGGAAGCAGCTGAACCATCAGAAATAAGTTAAATTACATTCGATGAACTCTGCTTGATCATGTAGGCAAGCAGGCAATACCCTTTAGGCAAACAAAAAGCTAACAATCAAGCTTTAGGTATCTGAATAAACGACTTAGATGGAGTAGACAGATAGAAGAAAGGAAACATTGAAATGCTTTATCATATCAGGACTTTTAGTTTTGTGAGGCAGGCAGAGACATCAGCTTTTTGCTTCTCCCTTGGTAGACATCCATTTCCTTGTTCCTGTATGTCTGCAGAGCCTCCAGCTCATAGTTTGGATCCAAAACTTACTGTGTTTCCACAGTTTGTGGTTATGATGCATTTTCTTAAAATAATATCAAGGATATTAAAATTGTAGTAACTGAAGTTTTCTAGATCCAGATCTTTGATTTCTGCAGGACAATGAGAATGCCTTTGAAATTGATCTGTGAAGTATTAAAAAAACTGTGTCTATGTTTATGGAGACTTATTCTGATATTTTTCTCTGATATCATTGGTTGGTGAAATATCTGATATCACTTCTATTATCTGATATCACTTCAGTTCTCTCAACCCAATTTTTCCCTTAAGTTGTATACTTTTTTTTTCTGGCATAACATCAATTTCTTCAGATTGCATTTTTGATTTGTCCATGAAATGAATGCCATGCTCCTAAGTAATACTTCAGAATATTATGTTTTTGGTATAAAATGTTTTGATTGTTTCTGAAACCATTCTGAGGCTCTATAATGTGTTCATTCCATTTGTCTATGGACACTTAGAGGATTATCTGGAAACACAGAATGGTAAGAATGGTTACAAACCCCTACAATTTAGCTTTAAAGCTGGTATCAAAATCCAGATTCTGCTCAGACATATTTTAAAGAGTATTTCTATTGACAAGATAACAAAGCACATTATTTTAAAAACAGCCACTTTACCTTTGAAGGCTTTATTTGAGCATTTTGCCTGCCTGCCTGCCTGCCTGCCTGCCTTCCTTCCTTCCTTCCTTCCTTCCTTTCTCCCTTCCTTCCTTCTTTCAATTCTACATCCACAAATAGCCATCAAATACCTATCCTCTGTGAAACCTGTTCTAGGCTCTGGTATGTTTGAGGAAAAACAAGGAAGACATTGTATCTGGAGCAGAGTGGGTGAAGAGGAGATGGTAGATGAAACCAGAGAGATGGAGAAACGACAGATAACATCTGACAGGGCCTTACAGGCCATTGCAAAATGTCAGCTTTTGCTCTGGTAAAATGGAAGCCATCAGAGAGTTTGAGCAGAGGAATGACATCATCCCACTTATAGGATCGCTCTGTTAGTGTACTGAGAATACACTGTGGAGAGAACAGAAGTAGAAACAGAAAGATAATTAGGAAACGTTTGTAATAATCTCAGCAAAAAATGATGGACCTTGGACCAGGGTGGAGTTCATGAGAAGTGGTCAGATTCTGGATGTATCTGGAAGGGAGTATCAATAGCATTTGCAAGTAGAATGGCTGTGAGGCATGAGGAGTCGGGGATAATTTCCAGGAGTTTGGTCTGAGTAACCACAAAAAACGAAACAGTTATTATGATGTGAGGTAGGAACAGTAAAAGTTCAGTTTTAGACATGTTGGGTTAGAGATGCTGTATGGCAGATGCACCTGACAGTAATAACTTAAGCATTACCCAAGAATGATCCTGTATGGCAGACACACCTAAATGTGTGTGCCAAGCTCTAAAGCTAAGGAATCTCAAAGTGTCCAACCTAGAGATTCATTCTTTATCTCTGAGGGACATCTGAGCTCCAATACCATTTTGTCTATGGGATGGAGGTCCTTTGTTTTGGGTTAAATAACAGTTTTCAGGTGGAGGTTGTTAGGAAGAGGGTGCTAAGTGAAAAATGCTGCATAAACTGCAGGTTTTCTGTAGGCTTTGGTGGTTCTCCGGGCCAGGCAGCCACCACTGGACTGCTCTGTATGTAAGTTCCCTTCAGTAAATACTATGTTATATTTGCCAGCTCTGAGTAGCTTCCTCAATGCTTTGAACCTGGTGTCATGACTGTTGCAGCTAACAGGGGTCTGGCACAACAAAATGCCTATTAGATGTCCAGGTGGAGATGTTATCTATGCAGTTGTATTTGTAACTTTAATTGATGGGTGAGTTTGGAATAAAGCTAATAATTTGGGAGCCTTCTATGTATAGTTGGTATTTAAAGCTAGGAGACTAGATAAGATTTCTAAAGAAGTGACTGATGAGCGGGAAGGGAAGAAAGTTCAAGGACTGTGTGGATGCCCTTATGTTTGCAGGTTAGGGAGATGAAGAGAAACCAGCCAAGAAAGACTGAGAAGTGGCTGAATGAAGAAGAGAGTATTTCAAGAAGAAGAGAGCAATAAAGTATGCCACATGCTGCTATTAAGTCCATTGAGATATGTGCCGAGAACTGTTATTGGACGATTAATATAGGGAGTGGATGGATATGGCAAGAATAGACAATTGTATTGAGGTGTGTTGCTGGGAAGAGGTTCAGAAAAGTAGGCTAGTTGCTGGAAGAAGATAATAATTCAAAGTAAATTGATATTTAACTAATTATTTCATAATGAACTACAGTGGAAATACAAGTGACCCAGAACATCTCAATTGCCTTTCATATTTTCTGAGAAGACTGAGTATACTATACACATTCTTTATTAACCATCTGAGAATCACTGATTATAAACTTTGGGTTTTCAGGTCTAGAAACGTTTGTGATGAAAGAATCTAAGAGAACATTTCTATGCTTATTTAGATTACTTAGAGTTCAATCTAATTAGGACCTGATAAGAAGTATTACATACATTTCATCTATTTCAACTGACATCTTTTCATTAAATTATAAATTTACTTGCTTAAAATATTTGTTGGACACCTACTATGTATGTGTGAGTCAATTGCTATGAACTGAAAGATGGGTGAAGTGTTATCCTGAAAGGGTAAACATGTAAACAAATAATGACAGCACAAATCAATGTAGACTATACTGGAAATACATTCAAAATGCTGTAGTTGACACAGACCAATGGAACAGAATAGAGATCTCAGAAAGAAGACCACACATGTACAATCATTTGATCTTTGACAAACCTGACAAAAACAAGCAATGAAGGAAGGATTCCCTGTTTAATAAATGGTGCTGGGAAAACTGGCTAGCCATCTGCAGAAAACAGAAACTGGGCCCCTTCCTTACACTTTATACAAAAATTAACTCAAGATGGATTAAAGACTTAAATGTAAAACCCAAAACTATAAAAACCCTAAAAGAAAATCTAGACAATACCATTCAGGCCATAGGCATGCACAAAGATATCATGAGGATAACGTCAAAAGCAATTACAACAAAGGCAAAAATGGACAAATGGGATATAATTAAACGTAAGAGCTTCTGCACAGCAAAAGAAACTATCATGAGAGTGAACAGACAACCTATAGAATGGGAGAACATTTTTGGAATCTATCCATCTGACAAAGGTCTAACATCCAGAATCTACAAGGAACTTAAATTTACAAGAAAATGAACAACCCCTTTAAAAAGTGGGCAAAGGAAATGAACAGACACTTCTAAAGAAAAAAAAAGACACACATGTGGCCAAGAAACATGAAAAAAAGCTCAACATCATTGATCGTTAGAGAAATGCAAACCAAAACAACTATGAGATATCATCTCATGCCAGTCAGAATGGTGATTATTAAAAAGTCAAGAAACAACAGATGCTGGAGAGGCTATGGAGAAATAAGAACACTTTCACACTGTTGGTGGGAATGTAAATTAGTTCAACCATTATGGAAGACAGTGTGATGATTCCTCAAAGACCTAGAACTAGAAATACCATTTGACCCAACTGTATATACCCAAAGGAATATAAATCGTTCTATTATAAAGACACATGCATTCGTATGTTCAATGCAACACTATTCACAATAGCAAAAACATGCAATCAACCCAAATGCCCATCAGTGATAGACTGGATAAAGAAAATCTATTCCTTGTAGATTCTGGAATACCATAGTATTTCAGGGTACATATACACCATAGAATACTATCCATCCATAAAAAGGAACAAGATCATGTCCTTTGCAGGTACATGGATGGAGTTAGAAACCATTATCCTCAGCAAACTCATGCAGGAATAGAAAACCCAACACCACATATGGGAGCCGAACAATGAGAACACATGGACACAGGGAGGGGAACAACACACACTGGGGCCTGTTAGGAGGGTGAGGTTGGGAGAGGGAGAGCATCAGGAAAAATAGCTAATGCATGCGGGGATTAATACCTGGATGATGGGTTGATAGGTGCAGCAAACCACCATAGCACACATTTACTTATGTAACAAACTTGCACATCCTGCACATGTATCCTGGAACTTAAAATAAACTAAAATATCTTTTAAAAAGTGCTGTAGTCACAATAAATAGCAGAACACAGCAGAAAGGGCAGCAGAAAGACTTATAGGGCCACCAAAAGAAGAAGTAGGATTTAGACCTCCACTAGGAGGTTGGGCTGGATAATGTTGAGAGGTCGTGCAATCTTGAGCCTATGAAAATCATCAATGCAATTCTATCCCCAGGCATGAGGCGTCAGGCTCACACATCTGTGGAAAAGTGGTTATCAGGATACTGGAGACAGAGAGGTTGTAAACTCCCATGGATATTTAACAGGGTTAGCGTATGGCCACTTGATGCCCTAAGCACTGTCCAACAGTGGTTGCTCTTAGGCCCTACCACTGCTTAAAAATCAAGAGCTTAAGGGTCTGTTACACAAATCAACTGATGAGTTAAGTGCTAGCCAGATCCAGTCAGTTGTGTTGACACTGGAAGGGAACCAGACACTCTCACTCCATGAGATTAAAACAAACGTGGTATCTGATGACACCTTCGAACCAAAGTTTTAAACTTCAGTTACTCATCATGTCTGAGAAAATATTTCCTAAGCAATGGAGATTAAAGTCAAACACTCCAAGAAGATAATAAAAAATTCCACTGAAGTTGAGTGTGACAGTAAAAGAGTTAAAAGCATGCACCTAACTAGGTTTTTCTCCTAACTAGGGAGAAAACTACCAGGTGACCCCTCCCTTCCCTTCCTGTCCTAAGCACAGACTTAATTGCTTCATGGCTAATCCAGGGCTCGTGTTAGCAACATGATTCAGATTTGAAGCATGGTTTAAGAAGACAGTTATTATACATGGTTGAGCCTAGAGGGAGAGTCGGAATAATCATTTGAAAGAGTGCAGATCTAGGTAATGATAAATCATATTCCCCTCTTGTATGCTAAGAGTTCACATCCTGACAATTACTCCTTTGGAGGATAATCACCACCACCACCACCACCACAACAACAACACTACAACTATAGAAGGAGGATAAATTAACTCTTTAAAAAGAAGACTTACTATGTATTTGACACTGTGTTAAGAATTTATTACGAATTATGCCATTGAATCATGACATTTATGATATAAGTAATATTGCTAGACATACTTTGTGTATGAGAAAATTGAGACTCAAAGAGTCAAATGGAACTGGGATTTGAATCCAGGTGCGTTTGGCTCTATCTCCTTTCCACGAGTTATTTATGTCCATAATACGTCTTTCTTGCTGCAGTGTAAACTCAGTAGACCACGTAGTTGCATCTAGTTGACGCTGGCAACCCTCCTGATGCCACCATAGGGCATGGCGGGCAGTAAGTTTGTTGAGTAAATGAGTGAATGAATAGAGCCTGCATCAATTACAGGAATTACAGTAATTCTTAAAGTATTTCATTTGTAATAAAACTCTTGCCAAAGGACAATAATAAAGTTATAAAAGACTGGCTATCTAAAACATTACTGTAGCCATCATCTTATTCATTTTCAATATCAGCCTGGGATTTCTTATTTAAAAAGGGATAAGTCTCATTAAACAAGAATACTGAGACAACCAGCGTGCAATATATGAGTATATATGCATTTTCTTTCATGTAGTGATGATTTGTGTGTTTAATTTTTTATCTCTAATAAAGAATTAAATTGTTTAGTGACCTGAAAATTGAAAATTTTCTCTGTACCAAGACAAAAAATGATCACTTCTGGACTGAGTGTGAATAAATGTTCCCTGGTTGTCACTTCAGTTCTTCACCAGTTGAATGTCAGAGATTTGTATTTTCCAGATTAATTATTAGTCTAGGCAATGACTATGTGCTGTTATGCTTCACAATTAATACTCAGACTGTTGTGAAAGAAAGATAATTTGGTGTTTTGAAAGGGAGATAATTTTGTGTTTTCTGGCTCATTCTTCAGGGATAAAAATAAAGTGGGGAATATGCTCTTCTAGTCTTTATTGCAGTGGAGACAGAAGTTGATTAATTAAGTTGTCACCTAACTATAAACAACCCGTGTCAGTTATTTTACAACTTTAATAAAGTTTTTAGAAATTTACATCAAAATTTTAATCAACATTACATGTATTATTTATAATACCCGGATAGTATCAGTGTGGTGTATTTATAAGCATTGTGCACTGGTGCAGAATTTCAAACTTGATTCTTCATTAAATTTTAATTCATGAACTTAGCTCCTCTAGGTGAACACAGATAGGAAATAACAAAGTCTTCACTCATCTTGGAAAGGAAAATGCTTCCCAGGCCTTTCAGGGCTTCCTCAAGCCCAGGGGGATATGCCTAACGGGTGTCCCCCACATTCCCCAATGACTTTGACACTTCCTTTCCATGTTTGCCTGTTGAACTGCTGAGTTTACCAAAATTCCTGTACACTCAGCATTGTTCCAGCAAACCAGGGGTAAAAGTACTTTAAAAAAACACTGAATATCTTGGAGGAAATAGATTTTCCAAAGTAAAAGCATGATGGGGGAAAATGCAGGAAACAGCAGGAAGGGATTGAGCAGGTGGAGGAGTATATCTGACACATAAAAAATTCATGCTGAGCCTTCCTAAGCTGCTCAAATGAAAAGTGATTAAGGCAAAACTAATGTCTGCATGTCATTTAGAGGAGGAAAGACACACGTTTTAGAGCTGACTTTAATTTTATTCTTAGAATTTATGTGAAGGGAAGGGAATGTGGGAAATGCAATTAAAATAAAATTTTCGTTCAACATGTGCTGTTTAGATTGGCACTCCTATTAATTCAAAGAACGGGAAGATTATCATCAAATATTTAGCATCCTTTTGTGTGAGTATAACAAGTTCAGTAAACACAGTCTCTAACTTTTTGGAGTTATCGCTTTAAGGCAGAATTAAGATACGGTAGGCAGAAATCTGACCATTTAGAGACAGGGACAATATTCGCTATGGCTTGAGATAAGCAGAATAAACAAATCTCTACTTATGCAGCAACTAGGCTTCCTAGTTTGAAAAGCAGAACTTTAAAGCCTGAATGTATCACAAGAACGCTTTCCATGGAATAATTGTTCTGTTCATCTAAAAACAGCTTTGGAAAGACTAAGGCCCCTTTTCAAAGATTATTGACACCCTGGCTAATATTGGTGAACCAAAAAAAAAAAAAAAAGTTTCTCAAATTTGCCAATGGGCAAATAACTCACTTTCCGATTAAATGATGAAAGCTTTTCCTAAAAAGGTGCAGCATAAATCATGTTTTTGCTCTTTGTCTAACTGATTAGCAATCACCAAATTCTCTAAGGACATAACAATTCCTTCAAATTTCCAGTGAGGAGGTTGACTATACATTGGCCACTGGCTGGCCACATGGCCCTGGAGATATAATTTGTTTGGTCCATAAAAAATTATTGTTGATTTTCTTTTAAAATAAATAGTTAAAAACTGGGACATTTTATCCAAATATCTACATTTATGGTTTCTTTTAAAAAATATGTCTCTGCCATATTTTCACATAGCCACAAATCAGTTGCAGCTGAGAAACATCTGCCCCTTTAGATTCCAAAGTTTTCCAGTTTCTTGATGTTTCTCAACATTTTTATCATTATCCTAAGAAAGTTTCCTTTGAGGATATTTTCCCCCGCAATTGCCTATCGATCCCCAAAAGATTTTAATAACAAATACACGGTGTATCGGTTTGTCTATGGTGGCCATTTGGAAGACCACAAACCATTGTACTACCTAAGAATTTTGCACTTCTCCGGAACAAATTTTTGCCCCCTTGTGAACGATATCACCCCTATGGAGAATGCATGCTGCTCTAAACCTTGTGGTTCTGCAACACTGAGACTGAGTGTGTTTTGTGGAACTAAAAATAAAATATGAAAAAATTGGAGGACTATAAATCTTATACCTCCCTTATTTTAGTCCTTAAATGCCTGCCCCCTGGGGGCATTTAAGTTTGCAGTCTCTGATCCATATGGAATAGAGAGAAATCATCTTTACGATCTCTAAGAGATTCTAAGTTGAGCCTCTTTCCTCTGTCCTGGATGGCCACAGCCTTCTATGCCGAGCTGTAGAATGGTCATTTCTTCAATGATTTCCTCAGGTGAATGCAAGACGAGTGATTTTTAATTCAGAAAGGAGATGATTGAGAATGTGCTCTGGTCTTGATAGAGCGGATTCTTTATTCATCCAATCATGGTTTGTGCTCAAGAAATATTTATTGAAACTTACTCTTTTGTCTAGCACTGTGCTAGGTCACTGACACCAGTAGAACTCTATATGCATCATTAACTGAACACAGTGATGATTCTGATCATGAGATTCTTTTGATTTCCCAGTCTCATGGTTGGGGTATCTGGTAAAAGTTACTGAGAGATTTTAAATGATCAATCTTTAAATACTAAAAATGGAAGTGTGAGCAAAAGTAGGAGGAATCTACCAATTTCCTGACCATTGATGCAGGTTGGTATGTCAGTGCAATTTGCCTGTGACATATTTTTCCTTATGAATGAAGGTTGTATGTGTATTAAGAGAGAATAAGAAAATACAAAGCCGTAAGAGGCTAACAGTAGGAATTCTGATATTAGGAAGATGTATCTTTTGATCTCATGAAGACAAAGGTAGGGTTCAACTGTTGGGTTTCATTTGATAATTAGGAGATAGGCTGGATTGAAGACTAGTTCTGGACTGAATACATAATGCCCACCAAGAGGCTTTTGTTAATTGCTGGAGACCGAATGTTTGTGTCTCCCCAAAATTTATACATTGAAATTCTTACTTCCAATGTGATGGCATTAGGAGGTGGGGCCTTTGGGAGGGTAATTAGATCGTGAAGTGGAGGTGGATTAGTTCTCTTACAGAAGAGACCCTGGAGAGCACCCTCATCCCTTCTGCCATGGGAGGACACATTGAGAAGACAGCCATCTGTATTAGTCTGCTCTTATGCTGCTAATAAAGAAATACCCGAGACTGGGTAATTTATAAAGGAAAGAGGCTTAAGGGACTCACAGTTTTACATGACTGTAGAGGCCTCACAATCATGGTGGAAGATGAAGGAAGAGCAATGGGACTATTTACGTGGTGGCAGGCAAGAGAGCTTGTGCAGGGGAACTCACACTTATAGAACCATCAGAACTTGTGAGATTTATTCACTACCACGAGAACAGTATGGGGGAAACCGCCCACATGATTCAGTTATCTCCACCTGGTCCTGCGCTTGACATGTGTGGACTAATACAATTCAAGGTGAGATTTGGGTAGGGTCACAGCCAAACCATATCACCATATATGAACCAGGAAGTCAGACATCAAATCTGTCAACACCTTGATCTTGGATTCCTAGGCTTCAGAGCTGTGAGAAATAAATTATTGTTGTTTATAAGCCATCCAGTCTATGGCATTTTGTTATAGCAGCCTGAATTGACTAAGACAGATATTGGTGCTAAGACATTAACAATATCAATTCTTG